>NC_092878.1:167813919-168123091 GCF_028372415.1 Notamacropus eugenii
CAAGGCAGTGGTGTTCCAATGGGCAAGTGCGCCCCAGTGTCTTTCTCTCTGGATTGGAAAAGGTTGAGATGGCAAGGAAAGTGATTTGGACATTCCCCCTCCTCCCATGAAGCTGCAAAGTAGGAGTGAGGGAGCTCAGTTTGAGCAGTAAGCAGGAGCCAGAGAAGCTGGCAGTGGAAGACTGGGATGTGCCAGGCTGGTAGTGCACCCACCATGGGGACAATTGGGAGCTCCACAGTTTATGTACTTTCTGCTTGGCAGGGACAGTTCTCTGACTGCTGTGTATCCAAAGGTGACCTTGCCCCACCCCAACCCACCCCTTCCTTGCAATTCCAAACATGCATTTCAGTCATGTCTGACTCTTTGTGATCCCTTTTGGAGTCTCCTGGAGTGGTTTGCCATTTCCTTCTCCAACTCATTTTACAGATGAGACCACATCTCTAAACAGATGTCTGAGGCCAGATCTGAACTCAGAAGAGTTTTCCTGACTCCAGGTCCAGCACTCTATCCATTGCACTACCAGTCATAGAATTTTATAGTTGGAAGGAGCCTCAACATTCCAAACCGTAGCAGAACATGATGGGGACCGGGATTGCACCTGGGATTTTATTGTTATAGGGGACCCCAGGGAAGGAGACTCCCTGAGAAGGAAATCCCCTATGCCAATCTACATCATCCTAGCAAGGGCCCGGCTCCAGTGAGTGGCTATTCACCCTTCTCTTGACAGGTAAGCAGCTCTCTCCTGAGGCTACTTTGGTGGTTACATCTTTGCTGATCTGGAGCCACTGCTCCCCGGCCTGTCTCCAGTGTCTGAAGGTGGGGAGGAAGAGGGAGTAGACATTAGGGCTCCCCCTGCTTTGCCCCAAAGAGGAGAGCCATCCTGCGGTGGAAAGGGCTGCCTCAGGGGCTGAGGAGCTGTCCAGTTCTGGAGCTACCGGCACTCCTTCACTCGGCAGCCACCTATCCATTCAACACCCTCTCCCGCTCCACTCTCCCCAGCTTCTCCTGGCCCCAGTCTTGCTTCCAGCTGGTCCCCAAAGGACGTGGGCTCAGCTGTGACTTGGCCCCAGCTCCTCTCCAGCTTGTCCCCCTAATGCATGCCCTGGACGCAGCAGCCAGGTGTGGTCTGAGGAGGGCGGAGTCCCCAGTGACCGCTCTATTTCTGGAAGCCCTGACTCCTCCCTAACGCAGTCAACTGCCTTAGCTCGATTTTTGGCTGCCCCTTACTCACCCTGAGCTCAGAGGGGTTAGAGACTAACGGTGAGAAGCTCACTCTGCTTCCGAATGCCTATGACCAAGTCTCACCTGTAAAGCGGGAGAGTTGAGGACCTTGGAGGTCCCTTTCAGCTCCAGGGTCCTTGATGACATTAGAGAGTTGGGTCCCTGAGGGCATGGGCTGTCAACCATTTGTCTTTGTAACCCCAGACCCAGCTCAGTTAGTGCCATGGGATGAATGACCTCAAAGGTCCCTTCCATAAGATCATTAGGAGTCCATTAGAGGGTGTGCTCCCTGACGGCAGGGACTGCCTTTCTTTGAATGCCCACTAGCACAGTGCCTGGCACCTAATGGAGGTGCCCCTTTCTCAAGGGGTCCCAATGCCCAAGGGTCTGCCCTGGGTTCTATCTCTTGGTAGGTCTTTGGGCTCTTGGGAACTACCTAAAGCCGGCTGTGATGCCTGTCAGGCAGTTCTGGGCAAGGAGAAAGTCATTGTTCTCCCCTACTCCAGTTCTTAATGCCTTGGCCCTGTTGGGCATCGCTTCACGGACCCCTTCTCTGAATCGTGTTTTAAATGCACAAAATAAACCATGTGATCATGAAAGAAACATGTTCTACTGAAATACCATTATTACACTTTTTAAAAGACTTCTAAGCCCTCGTTTTAGAGGGAGGCCACAAAGCTAGTTAGAGACAGAGCCCCAGGGGACAATCCATGGTGTTTAGTGCAGAGGGACCTCTGATCACCAAGGACCTGGGTTCAAATTCTGCTTATTTACCATCTGTGTGGCTGTTTGCAATTTTCTCTGGGTTGGCACAGACAGAGACAGGGAAGCAAGAAGAGGAATGAGTTTGGGGGAGAGGATGAGCTCAGTCTGAGACATACGAGGCCTCATGGCTGGGGCAGTGTAGTCCAGTGGCTAGAGACCCAAACTTCGAGTCACAAGACTTGATTTTTACTATCTCTGAATGAATTTCTTCCCCTCTCTGCACTCTGGTTTCCTCATCTGTAAAAGTGGGGAAGGGAGGGATGGACCAGATGGCCTTGAAGCTCATATCTGGCCCTAGGCCTGTAACATTACAGGACAATCTATTGAGGATGTCCAGGCAGAGATGTCCCATGAGCATCTAGAAAGGATGAGAGAGAGAGAGAGAGAGAGAGAGAGAGAGGCCAGGGCTCCTTTCCCCCAGGGTTTGGCCATTTGCCCCATGACTGTAAAGGTCCAGTGAACACCCTTGTATAGTGGCCTGGCCATCGATGGCCATTGAGGCCTCAAGCCCTAAAGGCCAAAGCTGAGTCATTGAGGTGAAAGCAATCCATGCACACAGGAGGAGGAGGGGCCTATCAGCCCTTGGCAGTGGGCAGCTGACCTGCACCCTCTGGCTGCTCCAGGCCTGGCCTTAGGATCACCCCCTGGACAATGTCCACCAGGGCTGAGGGAGATGGAGCTGTCAGGGTCCTTTTCTCTACATGGGGGCCCAGAGTGAGGACCAAAAAGGCCAGGGAGACTTTGTGCATGGTTCCCATAAACACTGCCCCCTCCCAGGACCCCCCCAAGAACAAGGGGAAGATCTTCCTCTACAGGAACAGGGAGGAGATGGACCAAGAACCGAGGTCTTTCTACTTTCGACCTGAATATCTTTAAGCTAGTCACAGCTCATAGACAAAGACCCAGAAGTGATCTGTGAGGGCAATTTTACAGATAAGGAGACCGAGACCTCAGGGCTGGGGGAGGGGAAGGGACCCTTTTGCCTTAATAACCATCACTGGTTGAAGAGCTGGCCCTTGAACACATTGTCGGGCTCTGGAGCGAGGGCTCCCTCCCCAGCACCTGTGCCCAGCTCCCTAGTAAAGGTGAGGCCTTCCTTGACTCCAGGATGCCCTCCAATGCCCCCTTCTGGACTCTCCAAGCCCATGCCCCCTAGAGCAGTAACTTGGGATGGTCCTGCTCAGCTTCGAGGCTTCCTGGGAGGAGCTCAGGGTCAGACTTCATGGGTCTCCCTAGGAGCAGTTGGGATGAGTGGGGACTTTGGCAGCTGAGGGACACATAGCATTGCTTATGAACTCCTCTATTAAGGCAGAAAGGCTCCAGCCATGGAGGCTCCCAGCCCCTAGGACTAGGGACATCTGTCTCTCTTCACACATACTGCTGGGTTAGGGCAGAAAATGGTGTCGAGACCAGGAGCTTCTGATTGGCAGTGGTCCTTGTTCCGCCTGGACTGACTGCCTCCTTGTTAACACTAGAGAGTACTGGCCAGTCAACGACCCTGGGGCTCCAATCTGCAGCATCCTGGCTCTTTGTCCCCCTTGATAAGGGGTGTTTCCTGGTAGCAAAATGGCAGTTCCTTAAGGACAGGGGTTTGCTTAGATTTGCATCCACAGTTGAGCACGTATTCAGTGTGCTCTTTTCATTCAAGCAGCTACAGGAGAGTCTGGGAGCATCGGTTATCCCCGTTCTACAGATTAGAAAGCTGAGACTCAAAGTAGAAGAGACTAGCATTCAGTGTATAAGCCTTTGAACCTAGCTGAAACTCCAGTCTGGAAAGGTAGCGTTTCCTCTCCTCCACCCCTACCTGGCTTAGTATGTGGATTGGAGGGGATCACATTTCCTCACAAATGGAAAGAAATCCCTTTGAATGGGAGAGAGTGTGATGGTGCTGCCTGGAGGCAGGAAGTACTTATAGCCCTTTAGCTTGGGTTATTTTCTGGACAGCTGTCTCCCAGCATAAGCAAACTTCCATGAGACGGCCTTTGTGCTCCCAGTTCTGAGGAAGCAGCTGACAAGGCCTGGGGGCGGTCACTAGCTTCTCGGCTGGGCAGAGGCCACACCAGTATGGGGAGTGGGAGGAACCTGTGGGTTCAGTGCCAGGTGAGTCAAGAGGAGACAAGGAGAGTGAAGAGAAGAGACTCTGGTCACATGTCTCTGTGTGGCCCAAAAGAGCCAGCGCTGCTAGAAACAGGGACCGCAAAGAAGGTGGCTGGAAAGATGCTAGGGGGAACATGAGGTCCAGTGGGTGCTCTGCAGAGGAGAATGGGGGAGGGAACTGGGACATTGCTTTGGAATCCAAAATCTCCCCAAGACATAGGACCTCAGAGGCCAGCTAGGTTGGCCTGTCCTTCAACCAGAATCCCCACTGGATGTCCCAGACCACAGGACCTACCTCACTCCTTCCAAAAGATGCCCATCCCACTTCCCGACTGTGCCAATCTGGCAAGTCTCACTCTGCCTAACTACAGTTTGCACCCAAAGTGCCAAAACCTGTTCTCCAGGGTTAGGCAGGAGTAGCATCTCCTTCCTATGAATCCATTCACTTAAACGTAATTCCCATGACCTCCACTAAATCTCCTCTCCAGGTTGAAGACTTCCAATTCCTTTGATTAATTCTTATGGAGTTACCAGACAGCCTAGTATAATGGTTAGAGCACAATGAGTGCCTCAGTTTCCTCTTCTGTAAGGTAGGTGTGGTTCAGTTAATCAGAGAAAGACGTGAGGGAAGTTGAGCGTCAAGGAGGAGCCTGATGCCAAGAAACCTGGGCCGAGAGGCTGGTGTAGTCCGGGCCGGGCTGAGGCCCAGAGCAGTGATGGAGAAGAGGAAGCCTGTGGCCTCACTCCTTCTGGCCCTACAGAAATCAGGGAAGCTGGGAGTCACATGAATAGAGGGACCATCTGGACCCATCTCTCTCTTTTCTGGCGCTGTGAGTCATGGGGGCTGTCTGGGTCGTGGTGGAGGGAGGATTTTTTAGTGGTACTGTATGGGTTCTATTTCTCCTTGAGTAACTAAGCCCGCTCCCTTGATTGAAGTTTACTCCAGGGACAGGCTCCCTGGGGGGAGGCAGGAGCCCCAGAAATCTGAGGTGTGAGAGGGGCCTTCCAAGCCATACCTGGGTCGTTGTGCAAAGGGGAGCTCCCACACCAGGCACGGAATGGACTCTAAAGGAACCTTCAGGGCCAGCCATCTGTCTGATCTACTCATTCTAAAGAGGAAAACACTGAGACCTAGAGAGAAAGGCACCTTCCAGAGCAAAACCTGCCGCTTCCTTAGCCAGGGATGCCTCTCCCACTTATCATAGCACTGGGCCCTGTGGGGCACTTCATAAGTGTTTGTAGACTGCCTCATTGACTGAGAACATCTCTACTTTCCCAGGAGACTCTATGGGGTTTCTCCCCAGAGTTCCTGTGGGTCTGGGGGCCAGGTGACTGGCTGCAGTGGGCAGATAGGCTGGAAGGCCATTGGGAGACCAGCCAGTCTAATCCCAAGGAAATGTCCTATTATTGGCCACAGAGCTCATACACCCAAGGGCCTGTCTTCTGGCTTAAATCCAGGATTCAGTTTTCTGAGCCTGCTGGTAAAACAGGCATAGGGGACGTTACAGGGTGGAATCACCCTAGGAAGCTTAGCTGGAGTCATACAGGACTCTCTACTCTGTCTGGTACCTACACCAAAGTTGTGCTTTAAAGACAAACATGGGGCACCTTGACTTGATGTGATGTGATGTGACTTTTGAGGATGACTAGCTTCTGTGATTCAGGGCCATTCCAAAGCAGCCCAAAGCTCGAAGAATGCTCTGAGTCAAGGCAAGGCAGCCTTCCCAGCCTGAGGGAGGCCCTTCCTTGGCACCATAGCAGCCTGAGAAAGAGGATTGGCCGTGGAATCTAGGCTGGGAGAGACTGAATTCAATGAATCTGTTCTCTCTCCAAGAAGCTGCCAAACCCAGAGTTAGGGGCCATCCTGGCCCTGCCTCTCTCTCTCTCTCTCTGTGTGTGTGTGTGTGTGTGTGTGTGTGTGACTGGAGGTAAGTCAGTTCCACTCTCCACGTCTCAGGTATGTCATCTTCTGGTCCCAGCTGTGCTCTGTTGGGGCTAGCCCATTCTGCTTTGAGCTAGCTTTCACTTCCAATTCTCTCACATCCCCAGACTTGTAACCACAGACAAGTGCCTGACCCTCAGTCAGTCAATAGACATTCATGAAGCACCTGCTCTGGTCCAGGCACTGTGCTCACTGCCTTCTGGGTACTTGGTGAAACCCCTGGGTGCTTATCTAGGTGTGAAAATTCTAGTACATTGGCTGTAAAAACAAAGCCACCAGGCTCAGATGTGCCCCTCCCTACTCCTGGCCTGGTGCCAAGTACCTAGTGCCAGTCCTTTTCTCCCAGCCCTCAAGGCTATGATTCAGTGCCCACTCCGAGACTCAAAGGACATTTGAGTCCTTTCTCTCCCAGGTGGGTCATCTACTACCACCATCCTTGTTATGCCCATGAAGAAGCAAGAATGCCAGCTCAGAGAGCAGGCAGCAGCAGGAATGTTCCTACCTACATGGTCACCACTTTCAAGGCAGCTATTGATTTCCTAGGTCATGCCCTTCCTCTCCCATCAGAAGCTGAGCTGGAAAGGATTGGGGACACACAAGGAAAGTGGGTACTAGGGTATCAGGTAGCAGCCCCACTCTGTGGGGCTCAGCAGTGCCTTCCCAGGAAGCTGAGCTGGCTCCCGGGATCCTGGGCCATTGTGAAGTCCGCATCCGACCCTACCCAAGGTAGCGTACCAGAGGGCCATCACTGCTGTCACCTGCCTGTAGACACCCGCTCCGTCACCAACAATCATTTTCTCTTGGGTCCCTGCTCCTTTCACAAGCAACGATTTCATTTCACACTCTCTCCAATAGGGTTCTGTAAAATGAGATGGCCATACTGGACCATGGGTTCTGAACCCCCAGAGCCCCTGGATAGGTTTCAGGGAATCAGTGAATGCGGACGGGGAAACATTCACCTTTGGCTGCCAATGGGATCCTACATCTGTTGTACATGTTCAGAGTAAGGGTCCAAGGCTTCACAAGATCAATTGCCAGGGGGTCCAGGACTCCCCCAAAAGGTTAAGAAACCCTGAATTGGAGATGGATGAGCACATAAAGACAGGCCAGACGACCTGAGATTGTTGGGCCTGGAGGAGGGGACACCAGCCCCATTTTATGGTGTTTGAATGGCCACCCCCTCTGTCTGGGGCTTGTTCTGCTCTTGGCTCCATAGGGCAGAACTTGGAGCTAAGTGGAGAAGCTGAGGAGAGACAGCCTACATAGGCCCAGTCACGTATTGGCACTTCAGAAATGTTGATTGATTGATCATAGATTGATTGACTCTCTTCCTAACAGCCAGGGCTGTCTAAGTGTGGCAGGGTCTGGGGTACGGGAAGGAGTGGGAGCTGAGCCATCCACCCACCAAGCACATCTGCCAGCTGCAACTGACTGACCCTTTATAAGAGACCTTAGGGGTTCTAGGTCTTGGACTGAATGGTCGTGGAGGTTCCTTCCAAGGCAAATTCTGGTCTTAAAGTAGTAAGGGACAGTCCTGCCTCTCCCTCTACCCCGTGTCCACTAAGAGAGTGGGGAAATGGCTGGAAGGCCCAGGTTTCTTTCAGCTCAGACTTTCTAGGTCCCTTGGCCTCAGCTACACCGACCCCCATTCTATCTCTGTCAGGGCCAGGAGGTTATGGGAGGCGCTGGGGAGGGGGAAAGGAAAAGAAAAAGGGGGAGAAGAGGCTCAAGGAGAGAATGGGGGGGAGGAAGGCGCTGGCAGAGTTAGGGGCGGGCCAGAGAGAGAAAGCCTCTGGGCAGAGTAGGAGGAGGGGGCAGACCCGACTGGGACGGGCACCGGGCGCTGGCCTGGCACACCGACTCTCCCACCCCACGGGACCCGACAGATCCCGAGAGAGGAAACGAGGCTTTGCCCCCGACCTCTCAGCCCCGGCTTTGGGACGGCTCCTGGCACCCGCTCGGCGCAGCCAGTCGCCAGGCCGGTGCCAGGAGGGGCGGAGGCCCCCAGCCCTGGGGACGTCTGTCTCCCTCCCCGCGGAGCCGGGCTGCGGCCGGGATCTCTGAGTGTGCCCGGCCCGAGGACTGGCCCCGTGCCCGGAGCGCCCTTCCCTAGTGCCGGCTGAGTGCTGGGCACGGACCCTGGAGTCCAGCGCCGGCGGGCCCTCGGAGATCGCCCCGCGTTGTACAGAGAAGGAAACTGAGGCCCGGCCGCGGCAGCCCCAGCCCCGCAGCCCTGCGCTCGCGGGCCTCTGGCCGGTCCGGATTTGTGAATGGCCCGGAGCCGGGGTTCCTCCGGCCCATTGTGACGTCAGCCCCCGCCCCCCGCCCCCGCCCCGCGCCGCTCCATTCACCAGGGGGAGGGGCGGGGCCCCGAGCCTGCCGGAGGATAAATCCGCGAGGCGCGGGGGCGGCGGGCGCGGGGCGAGGACGCGGCGCGGCGGCCACAGGCTCCGGGGAGGGTGGCCGGCCTGCGGGGGTCATGGTGGCGGCCGGAGAGCTCCGGGAGCTGGAGAGCAGCGCGCTGCGGAGGCTCCTGAGCCGCGACGAGCGCGAGCGTGCCGGCGGGTCGGGCGTCGGGCCCGGCGGGGGCATGTGCCTGCTGCTGGACTGCCGGCCCTTCCTGGCCCACGGCGCGGGCTGCATCCGCGGCGCGCTCCCCGTGCGCTGCCACACTATCGCGCGCAGGCGCGCCCCCGACGGGCCGGGCCGGCTGGAGCAGCTGCTGCCCGCCGCCGACGGGCCGGACGCCGAGGCCCGGGGCCGCCGCCTACGTGCCGGCCTCTGCGGGACCGTGGTGCTGTACGACCAGCGCAGCCAGCGCGCGGCCGAGGCCCTGCGCGCCCCCGACGGCGCCCTGGCCTGGGTGGTGCGCGCCCTGCGGGGGGCCGTGCCACGCGCGCCCGCACCCCTCTACCTGCTGCGAGGTGAGCACGGGGCGGGCGGGGGCGGGGGAGTGCGCTCGGGGGCTCGGACCCTGGTCAGGGGCGGGCTGGATCCCCGGGCTCCCTTTCAGCACCTGGGTTCAAGGCCAGCTCCTCCACGCGTGGCTGGGGTTGGTGGTGGAAAAGCTCGTCGGGTCTGGAGGCAGAGCTCGTTCGCGTCCTGCCTCTGACACTCAGGGCCAGTCCCTTCACGGGAGGGACGGGGAAAAGAGGACTCAGGGATCCTGTGCACCTCTCCCCCCGTCCAGGAAACTCTGGGCCACGGAGCCGTATCTGAGTGCCTGGGGAGGTGGTGTCTTCCTGACCGCTCCCGCCCCCTTAACCCAGGCCATGACCCCCTCCTGAAAACCACCCGCTTCCTTACATCCCAGAACTCAGAAGGCTGGCACCTCCCAGGGTCCCCCCTGGCAGACCAAAGCCCACCTGGCCTCGTGGAGACGTCCCTAGTTTCCCAGCCCAGCCAAGAGGCCCTTGAGCCACAGGGGCTCTTGTTACCACACATGCACCCGGGCCATTTGCCTCATCAGCTGTTGGGAAAGGCCAGTGACCTGTGGTTGAACCGCTAGCATCCCCTGCCATAGCCCTGACTCGCCCTTAGATTCCCCTATTTGCCACCCAGAGCAAAGGAAACAAGCCTTGAGCGTATCCCAGACTGTGAGGGGGAGAGGGCAGGGTGTTAGCTTGGAACTGGGAATGTGGAAGGGGGAAAGAAGCTTGGAACAGAGCTTATAGGAGCTGTGAGGGGGCCTAGAGCAGGAAATGTCAGAGGGGAGAGGGACCAGGGAACAGGAAATGTCTTAGAACAATATCAGAGGTGAAGGGACCCTAACACAGAAGGTGAGGGCTGGAAGGAGCCTTTGAATGCCTTGTGCATAGGATGTGACCATGACAGAGGATCAAAAATGGTGGAGCATCAGAGTGAGGAGGGACCCCATGGTCTTTAAATCATCAGGTTTAACTCTTTTGTTGTACAGACACACACACAGTGGCTGAACCAGGGGACTCTCTTGACTGCTCGCTTCTGGCTTCCTCCTGCTACATACACCATGGTGGCTGCCTGCTGGCTACCAAAAACCAGGGAGAACTGTTGCCTTTTTCAGTCATATGAGAAAGGGCTGCCCCCTGCATCCCCTTCCCCCCAGGTTGTCTAGCATGGGTTGGAGAAGACAGTGCCATTCTCTGAGTTTTTGCTTTTCGAGTGTTTGGGGCTGACTGGGGTGGAGTATTACTTTTTTCAGGGTTCTTGTGATTGACTAGCTGCCAGCAATCTGCATTCTCTCCTGCAGGAGAGAGACAGAGGGGGAGAGGAAGGGAGCGAGGGAAAGGGAGGCACAAAGGGGGAGGGACAGAGGGAGAGGAAGGAGAACACGAACTGTCTGCTGCTGGCATCAGGGTATTTGTCTGGAGACAGCTGTTCAAAGTTCTGTGTGGTTCCTTGGATTGTTTTAGAGCAGAGTTGTCAATCTCACCAGTAACCCCTTGGCCCAAGGTTGGTGAAGACCAAATTAAAATGGAATTGTGAAATATTGAACAAAATAAAAAAAAAAGTACATTGTGTGTGGCTTAATGACCCCTCTTTCTATTTTGAGTTTGGCGCCAGCAATTTCATAGGGTGGGTAGAGCCTCCACTGGTGATGCTCTTCCTCCCGGAGCTATTGATGGGAACGTGAATATTTATAGGATCCTGGATCTATACTTAGCTGGAAGGGGCTTCAGGGGCCATCTGGTCTGACCTCCACTTTTTATCGGTGAGGAAAAACAGGCCCAGAGAGGTTCCAGGGTGGGTTTGTTGTTGTTCAGTCATGTCTGCCTCTGTGACCTTGTTTGGGCTTTCTTGGCAAAGACACCTAGAGTGGTTTGCCATTTCCCTCTCCAGTTCATTTTACAGTTGAGGAACTAAGGCAGTGTTAAGTGACTTGCCCAGGGTCACACAGTTAGTAAGTGTCTGAGGCCAGATTTGAACTCAGGAAGAGGAGACTTCCTGACTCCAGTGCTCTGTGCAAGATTCTGAACCATCTCTCTCCTTTTCCACAACAAATGAAATCTTTATCAAGCATTAGGCTAAAATGGAGGTATACTATGACTATAGAAAGTCCCTTATCAACAAGTGAAATAGTCCCACTAAAAAAGGGAATAAGGTTGGTCTGCCCTGACTGGGCTTGAGAAAGCTGGACGATCTCTTTGTAATTACTGCTTCCCTTTTAGAAATCACCAACCGTCTCTTTAATCGTCCATTTAGGACTTTCCCCTAGTACAAGTCTCAGTAACGTTTAACTGTTACCTTTTGAAACTATTCTAGTTTGCAAGAGTGAAAGAACTGAGGAATGATATAGACATGGGTTACCGTATTACCCAGAAATTGCCTCTTTCATCGGCTAGAGTAGAAATTCAGAAGCCCAGGATGGAGTCTTGGACATAACCTTCCCTACTCCTCTCCTTCCCCTCACTCAAGTCCACCACCACCAGCATGATTGACTTTGAGCCTGCATTTCACCAGAGCCAAGATCTTGGTTTGGATGTGGAAGCTTTGTGCTACCTTCCTGAACATCCTCCAGGAGGAGCTGCCCAAGGTGCTGATCACCTGGCTGTGCTTCTGTTCTTAAGGTTGGGGTACCCTTTGCTATTTCTTCCTCTTGCTATGAAATCTGCCTACTTCTTTCTGACATAAGTACTTCTGATGAGCATATATTTTTTGGACATGCACCACCTGTTTGCCCATCAACCAACATGACAGAGTTGACTCTTATAAAAATGGGACGATTATGCTCAGATACAATCAGAATGAAAGCAAACGTGTAAACATTTCTCTTAAGGAACGGGCACAAAGAATATGCTGCCCATTTGCTAAGCATGTGCTGAATGCTGGCTTTATGTAAACTTGGCAGGGTGCCCTCTTTCTATAATATAATTTCGGTCTGCTAAAACTTGATTGGCATTTGGTGTCACTGTCCTGCTGTCTGGGATAGGAAGACTAGGCATCATCCTAGCTGATGTGGGTAGGAGGCAGCTGCTGTTGGGGAGCATGGACCGGATCAGAGTTAGCCCTTCTTATGTCCCGGACTCCTTTGGGAGTCAAGGTGAAGCCTCTGGATCCCTTCTCAGATACAGATTTTTAAATGCCTAAAATAGAATACACAGCATCACAAATGAAACGATTATATTGAAATTAAGATGTAGTTCCCTCCTTTTGCCCCATTTAAGTTCATGAACTTCCTGAAATTTATCAAAGAATCCCCAGAGTCCTTAGCTTAAGAATTGCTGGACTGGATCATACAGTTACAGGGTTTATCTAGAACAATGCAGTCCAACTGAGCAGTAAATTTTTAAAGCTAAAACTGACTTCTCAAAATCTCTTTCTAAGACCTCTGGTGTGCTGGGGACCCCAATTTGGACAAAGCTTGGCAGAACAGAATATGCCTGGGAAGCTTCCAGAGGGGTATCACCTTCTTAAGAATTAGGTAGAAGGAGCAGTCAGATACCCTCAGCTCACAGGGATGACATAGGCAGCTCCCTTATCCCAAGCAAGTCCTCCTGCTTTGTGGTCAGAAGGGATAGTGATGGAGCCACACTTACTCACTCTCTTCAGCTTCTTGACCTTATGCTGCTTGTGATCAACAGTTGCCTTTAGTGGTAGTGGGATGGAGTGGCATTCACTGGCTCACCACCACAAAATGGCCACAGCTTCTGGAAGAGGCATCTTGGAAGACAAGCAAGAACTGTAGACAAGTGCGAGATCTGGGATAGCAGAACCAGACTCAGATACTCCTTATTGAACACTGGGTGGCTAGATCACTTCCCCGCTCTAGACTTAATTTTCTCAGCTGTCAAATGGGGATGATTCAACTGGCATTGCCAATCTCACAGAACTCTTGTGAGGAAATTGCTTAATGAACTCATGATGAAAAGCACCATATTAATACAAATTATTATCATCATCATAGACCGTTCATCCTTCTATCCATCCATCTATTCATTAAAGAGAATAACCCAAACCTGTTCCATGTGAATGGCACTTTCTTGGGCCCTGGGGGTAATAAGAATACCTGATATGTGCACTGACCTTTAAGGTTTGCAAAATGCTTTCCACACAGTATCATGTTTGTGTACCTCAAGAACCTAGTGATGTAGGTACTGTGGGTGTTACTGTCTCCTTTTCATGGAGGAGAAAGTGAAGGCTCAGAAAGGATTGTAGAATTATCAGTAAATAAAACATTAAGTTCCTACTGTGTGGTAGGCACTGAGGATACAAAAGCAAAAAGGAAGTAGTCCCTGACCCCAAGAGCTTACATTTTGTCAGGGGAAAGAACATGTAGACGTTTAAATACATAATCCAAATTCAAAACAAGAGAACTTTGGACTGGAGAAAACTATAGTAGATTGGAGGGAGGACAGAAAAAGCCTCCTGCACCAGGGGGAGCCTGAGCTAAGTCTTGAAGGAAGCCAGGGATTCCAGGAGGTAGAGATAAGGTGAGAGAATATGCCAGGTATAGAGGGGGCAGCTTGGACAATGGCATGGAGATGGGAGATGGGGCATCGTAGCTGCAAGAACACTGAGGTTAATATGGTTGGATCACAGAGTGAGTGGAAGGGTGTAAAGTGTAAGACTAGGGAGTAGTGATTTAAATGCCAAGTAGAGAAGTTGTTTCTGGAGGTAATAGGGAGCTAGTGGACTTTATTGAGAAGGGGAATGGCACAGTCAGAACTGCATTTTAGGAAAATCACTTTGGCAGCTGTGTAAAAGAGAGACTGGAGGGGAGAGAAACTTAAGACAGGAGATGATGGTAAGAGACCAAAGTGGAGTAGTGGCTGTGTACCAGGAAAGTGGTGATATGCAAAAAATGTTGTGGAGACAGAAACAATAAGAATTGAAAACTGATTGTGACCATGTGGAGTGAAATGAGAAGGGGAGTGAGTCAAGGATGGCACCATGTTTGTGAATGTGGATATCTAAAAGAATGGTGGCTCCCTTGAAAGAAACTGAGAAGTTCAAAAAGAGGTGGGAGGTCACAGGACAAGGGGGAGGGTAAGGAGATCATTAATTTTGTTTTGAATGCATTGAGCTTGAGCTGCCTAAGGGACATCCATTTGAAAATGTCCAATAGACAGCTGGTGATACAGGACTAGCATTCTGGAGAGAGATGAGGAGTGGATGTAGAGAGCTGGGAGTCTTTCTTGTCTGTATAGATAATAACTGAACCCATGGAAGATTATCAGGTGATCAAATGAAAGAAAAGAGACTTGTGATACACTCTTATTTTTTTTTTTTTTGAACAAGGGTTAGGCTTTATTCAGGGTCTTGGTTACATGTGCAGGGGGAATTCTTCCTGAGGAGAGAGGAATCTCCCAAGGAGGCAAAGATCTTACAGTAAGAGATTGGAAATGGAAGTGGAAGAGGGAGAGAAGGGAGAGGGAAGAGAGAAGCGAGGAGAGAGGGAAGAGGGAAGAGGGGAGAGGGAAGAGGGGAGAGGGAAGAGGGGCCTTCTGTCCTCTAAGGGCCCCTCAGGGTAAGAGCCCACTCTTATTTAATGTGTATAATATGGATGCTGATCTCACAAAGGAGACTGAAGTGCGGACAGACATGTAGGAGGAGAACTAAGAGAGAGGAGTCATGAAAACCTTGAGAGGAGAGAATAACAAGGAGAAAAGATTTATGACAGTGGCACAGGTTTCAGAGAGGTTAAAAAGGATAATAATTGAGAAAAGACCATTAGAATTGGCAATGAAGAGATAACTGGAAATTTTGGAGAGGGAAATTTCAGTTGAGGAGGTCAAAAGCTAGAATGCAAACCTTTGCAAAGGTCTCGGAACCTTTGGGTTTGAAAAGAGGATGAGAGGAGAGGAAATGGAGGCACCAAATGTATCTACATTCTTTTCCAGGAGTTTGACTGAAAAAGAGAAGAGATCTATAGGAAGGTAGCTTGCAGGGTCAAAAGGGCCTAGCAAGGACTTTTAAAATTTAATATTTTATCCCCCCCATTACATGTAAAAAGTTTTTAACATTCCCTTTTTTAAAAAAAATTGAGTTCCAAATTCTCTCTCTCTCTTCCCTTCTCTCTCATTGAGAAGGCAACCAATTTGATATAGATTATACATGTGACACTGTGCAAAACATTTCCATATTAATCATATTGTGAAAGAAAACAGACCACAAAAAAACTCAAGAAAAGTAAAGTTTAAAAAAAGTATGTTTCGATCTATATGCAGATTCCATTGGTTCTTTCCCTGGAGGTAGACAACATTTTTTTTGTTACAAGTCCTTCAGAATTGTCTTGGATCATTGTATTACTGGGGATAAATAAATCATTCACAGTTGATCATCATACATTGTTGCTGTTACTGTTACAATGTTGCTGTTACTGTGTACAATGTTCTTCTGGTTCTGCTCACCTCACTTTGCATCAGTTCATGTAAGTTTTTCCAAGTTTTTCTGAGCATCCTGCTCGTCATTTCTTAGAGTACAATAGTATTCCACCACAATCATATATCAAAACTTATTCACCCATTCCCTCATTGATGGGCAGCCCTGCAATTTCCAATTCTTTGCTACCAAAAAAGCTCCTATAAATATTTTTGTACATCTAGCTCCTTTTCCTTTTAGTCTTTAAAATTTCTTTGGGATACAAATGTAGTAGTAGTATTACTGAAGCCAAGGGTATGCAAGGTTTTACAGCCGTTTGGTCATAGTTCCAAATTCTAGCAAGGATTTTTTAATTTAATGTTTTGTTTTTTTCCAATTACTTATAGAAACAATTTTAAACATTAAAAATATTTTTGAGTTCCAAATTCTCTTCCCTTCCTCCCACCTCATAGAGAAAGCAATTTGATATAGGTTATACATGCACAGTCATGCAAAATATATTTCCATGTTAGACTTGATGTGAAAGAAAACAGATCCTTCCCCTCCAAAAAAACCAAAAACCAAAACAAACCCAACAAGGAAAATAAAATTTTAAAAAAGTGTGCTCTAACCTGCATATAGACTCCATTAGTTCTTTCTCTGGAGGTATTTTTCATTATAAATCCCTCAGAATTGTCTAGCTACATTATTTTCAATTGATCATCATAACACTATTGCTGTTACTGTGTACAATGTTCTCTTAGTTCTCATCACTTCACTTCCTAGCAAGGATTTTTTTAAGGATAAAAGAGTCTTGGGGGTGTTTTGTAGGCAGCAGTAAAGCAGCCAGTACATAGAAATTGAACATTATTGGGGAGCAGGCATGATCATAGAGGAGTCTGCTAGAGGAGAAAGAAGATGGAATGTCTGGGCAAGGAGACAGGCTATCTCTTCATCAGACACTGGAATATAGAAAGAAAGAGTAGGGGATGAATTTAAGGCACTGTGAGATGAGGAGAAGGAAAGAGGAGGAGCTCACACTATATGATTGTAGTTATCTCCATAAAGTATGAGGCAAAGTCCTCAGCTGAGAGGATAGAGGAGAGGAGCTAGGAGAAGGTTGAGGAAAGGAGAGTGTGGAATAACCCCTGAAGTGGGTGGGATACTGAATGGATTTGGGAGAAGTACAATTGCCTTACAGAAATTTGCAGCAGCCTCAGTCTGCCTGTTGGTGGGACTCCCTCCAGCTCTGTTCAGCTCAAGTGCTACTGCACATGAACATAAGCAAAGGAAGTAGGCGATGGGAATGACCCAGGGCTGAGGGTTGGCAGGGTCCAAATAGCTACAGGACAAGGAAGGGAGAGATTAGAGAGTGTAGAGTGTTATTCACGCACTGACTGGTCATATTGGGAAGGAAGAGCAAGGTTGTTAGCCTTGAAAAAACGGAGGAATTTGAGTGACACCAGTGTATCACCAAGGCAATATTCACAGCACTGGTGGTGACTATGAATATGCCAGCATAGTTCTCAATTTCAAAATATAAGGAAAAACATTTATTGAAGCACCAGAAAACCAAAACCCATCATGGTGACCAAGTTAATAAACATGATCACAGCAGGGAGCAAAGCCACTCTCAAACCTCCCCTCCCCCAGCCAGGGTCTTCTCACTATCAACTGTTACAATGTGTCAGTTGGCCTGTCTTCTATCCCCTCTGTTACAAACAGCATAAAATTGAATTTCATCTGCCTTCTTACTGAACCAGAAATCCTGCAACTCTCTAAGCTTTGCTTGTCCTTTGCTTTTGGTAGAATTAAAGGCTGCCTTCTTAGAGGTGGAGGAACTATCCTGCTGGTAAATCCTGTGGAGTTCTCGTTTTTTGTTTAGCAGCTTCTGAATTTCCCCATCATTTTCACCAAACCAGTCTTGGTGTTTGCGAGTGTTCTGACCCAGAAGAGCAAATGCAGTGCTGTACACCAAATCTCTGAGAGCTGCCCACTCCTTTTCTGCTCCACTGTTGCCTGTGTGTTGGCTCAACTTTCCCTCCAAGTCAGCAGCAAACTCTTCATGCTCAGAGAAGAGCGCCAATTTGTTGACATCAGTTCTTCTGGTCGTCATTTTGCCTTGGCGGGGGGAGGGGGGGCAGGGCTTTTGATGAATGTGAATATTTAGCTTGGAAAGGATAAGTCTATGATCAGTCCAGCACTCTGCAGCACACACTGCCTTTGTCACTCTCACATCTTGTCTGTTTCTTCTCCTTACAATCCAAAGCACTTTTATGATTCCCTGAAAGCTCTTTATGGACCAAAAACCTATGTTGCATCACAACTACTCAGTGCTGATGGAGCCACATTGATTAGTGATAAGGACATGATCCTAGAGAGATGGGCTGAACACTTCCATAGTGTTCTCAACAGACCATCATCCATCAATGCTGAGGCCATTGACCATTTACCTCAGGTTGAAGTCAATCTCTCCTTAGCTGAACCTCCAACTGAAGAAGAGGTTTTGAGGGCCCTTAGGCTCCTTTCACGTGGCAAAGCACCAGGTGCTGATTCTATTCCAGCTGAGATTTACAAGGTAGGGGGACCATTGCTATACAAAAGCTGGCTGAAATTTTCTAGGTTATATGGCAAGAGGTGGTTATCGCCCAGGAGTTCAAGGATGCCTCCATTGTCCATCTCTATAAAGGTAAAGGGAATAGGTTGTCCTGCGACAATCACAAGGTGGGTCTCTCTTAGTCACTGCACACAAAATCCTTGCTAGAGTCCTCCTTAATAGGCTGATCCTTCACCTGGAAGATGGTCATATACCTGAGAGCCAGTGTGGCTTTAGAAAGGGCCGAGGAACAGTCGAGATGGTGGAGAAATGCCAGGAGCAGAACAGAGGTCTGTACATAATGTTTGTGGATCTGACCAAGGCCTTTGACACTGTTAGTCGTGAGGGCTTATGGAAAATTATGTCAAAATTTGGTTGCCTGGAGAAGTTCATCAATATTGTACATCAGTTTCATGATGGCATGTTTGCCTGGGTTCTAGATAATGGACAATGCTCTCATACCTTCCCAGTCACCAATGGAGTGAAACAGGGCTGTGTGCTTGCTCCCATGCTTTTTAGCACAATGTTTTCAGCCATGTTGACAAATGCTTTCAACGAGGATGAACACAACATCAAGGTCAACTACCGTACTGATGGTAAGTTATTCAATTTGAAAAGGCTACAAGCCAAGATCAAAGTGGAGGGAGTGTTGGCACATGATTTTCTGTTTGCAGATGATTGTGTACTCAATGCAGTCTCTGAAGCTGAAATGCAACAAAGTATGGATCACTTCTCTGCTGCCTGTGCTAATTCTGGTCTGATAATTAACACCAAGGAAACACAGGTGTTCCATCAGCCACCACCACACCATCCATACATGTAACCACTGATTACAATAAATGGAGAAGTTTTGAATGCTGTTGATGAGTTCACTTCCCTTGGTAGTGTACTTTCCAGGGATGTACACATTGACAGTGAGGTTGATGCATGCATTGCCAGAGCTAGCTCAGCATTTGGGAGGCTCCGAAGGAAAGTATGGGAGAGAAGAGGTATTAGACTGACTACCAAACTGAAGGTCTACAGAGCTGCTGTGCTGACCTCATTGTTGTATGCCTGTGAAACATGGACAGTCTACCAGCCATGCCAGGAAACTGAATCATTTCCATTTGAACTGTCTTAGGACGATCCTGAGGATCACCTGGCAGGATAAGGTACCAGACACTGAAGTCCTTGCTTGAGCTGAACTGCCAAGTATTCAAACTTTGCTTCAGAGGGAGCAACTCTGATGGGCTGGCCAAGTTGTCTGTCTGCAAAATGTACGCCTGCCAAAAAGACTATTTTATGGAAAAGTCACATGGGGCAGGCAATCACATGGTAGTCAGAAGCGATACAGGGACACCCTTAAGGTCTCTCTCAAGAACTTTGTGCAACATGGGAGACACTGGCACAGGACTGCTCAGCATAGCGTGCCCACAACAGAAAGGGTGCTGTGCTCTTTGAGCAAAGCAAAATGGAGACAGCACAAAGTAAACGCAGGATGCGCAAATTTGGGATATCCACCCCAAATATTCACATGGACTGTTTGTTCCCAACCTGTGGTAGAGCATTCCGAGCTTGCCTTGGTCTGGTCAGCCACAGTCAGACACACTGAAATTTCACTTTATCATGGTGATGTCATATTGGTCCTCTTTGAAGAGAAAGGACAACAACCAACCAACCATCCCCTCTGACCTGACCTCCTCACTCACTTCCTCCTGTTCCGCCTCTTCAGCAAGCTCCTTCCACCACAAGTGACCCAGGTTTCCAGGTGATCCAAGCAGATCATAGGGACCCATTAATTAATGAGAAAGATCTTTTTATTTAAATTACTATTACAACCTGTGAGAGCAGAGAATAAGTACTGGAGGAGTGAGGAAAGAGAGATGGAATGATAGGCAATTATCAGATAAAGGCAATTCAGAGTTCACGATCATGGAAGCAGGGGGAGGTGATGGCAAGATGAAAGGGAAACTGTTCTTGTGTGTACATCGAGGTGGTGATGGGTGTACAGTTGATTGAGGGACCTGGGGGTGAAGGTATTGGAGGGAGCATAGATTCTTATTCTAGGGGATCAAGTGCCACAGCCAGCCCTGTTAGGACTGTAGAGCAGGGATAAGGAATTCTTTGAAGGGTGCCATTCTCTTTGGCAGTCATTCATGGGCTTAACCCTGCCCATGGCGGGAGGGAATCTACCTCCTCCTGAGATGCCAGGTAAAGGCTAAGCTGCTTTCCTCTCTGAGCCTCAGTTTCCTTAGCTGTCAAATGATCTCTTGGGTCTCCTGGAGCTGTGACATTTAGATAAACCTTTACTAAGCACCTCCACCTTATGAGGCAGTAGGGAGACACAGATACACAGGAAAACCAGCCCTTGCTCTCAAGGTGTTTCCATTCCACTAGGGGAATACCTTGTGCACAGATAAATACATGGACGTCTTGGGCTGCAGTGGTGATTGTGGTGCTTACAGATGTCTTGGTGAAGAAAGTCCTCCCAATGAAGACTGACCCCTGTTCTGCTTAGAGAATTGCCTAGAACGTTTCGAGGTGAAATGATTGGCCCGGAGTTCCACACCTGGCATATGTCACTTGAACCCAGGTCTTCTTGACTCTGAGGTCAGCTCAACATGACTAAGCTGCGCTGCCTCTCACAAGTTTCATTAGAACAAAAGAAAAATGGAGGCAGGAGAGAGTCCTAACAACTGGGGACACAGGGAAGGCTTCATGAAGGAGATGAACCTCAAAGGAAGACCAAGATGCCTAGATGGCACAGCATACATTCCAAGCATAAACCACAACTTGGGCAATTGTATGGAGATGGTAGATGGAGGGTCTTGGGGAGAACAGCTGGAAAGCAGAGCTAAGGCTGAAAGTTGAGTCTTCTCATGCCAACCCCAATTCCCAGCTCCCCCAGAAAGCCCAGTAGAGTGCCCATAAAAAACTTGAATCCAGTCCTTGATTCCAAAGCCAGGGCTCTGTCTACTACAGTATACTGCCTTGATGGCTGTGATGGGGAAACTGAGGCCCAGAGGGGGGAGGTTACTCCCGTTAGGTCACAGGTCTCAAGACTCTTCATCTAATGTTATTTCTATCATACCACACTAGCCTTTAAATAGGTAACAGAGCAGCTGAGTGCTCATGCCAGGACACATCCAGAACAGAGGCATTGTCTCCAGAGAATGCTAGCATTACCATTCTGAGTTGGAATGTCCCAGGCAGATTCCATCCAATCCTCCCCTTCTCTCCTCTCCCCACAAATGGTTTCCTGCAGCCCAGAGAGGCCAGAGACCTATGGGACTTTGGCTGGCCCCTTCCTCATTTTGTCCCTCAGTTCCCTCCCCTGAGAGGGTTAATCTTAATGTCCTGGATGCTCTCTTCTGGTTCAAAATCTTAGTCTCTCTCCAGGATTCCTTCTTTGAGAGCCACTCAGATCCCTCCAGCACCCTTGGGTCTGCTTTTAGTCAGCAGCTTTGAGGAACATCAGTCCCTTCTTCCTGTGTTGCTGGGAGGTTTCTCAGTGCATTCAGTGTTTGTAGGGACTGAGGGGGATGTTGGGAGATGACAGGAGATGGTGGGAGATGATAGGAGATGACAGGAGATGGTGGGAGATGATAGGAGATGACGGGAGATGATGAGGGACGACAGATGATGGGGGATGATGGGAGATGGTGGGAGATGATGGGGGATGGTGGGGGATGGTGGGGAATGGTGGGAGATGATAGGAGATGATGGGAGATGATAGGAGATAGTGGGAAATGATGGGAAATGGTGGTAGATGACAGGAGATGGTGGGAGATGATGATGGGAGATGACGAGGGATGACAGGAGATGATAGGAGATGACAGGAGATGACAGGAGATGGTGGGAGATGATGAGAAATGGTGGTAGATAACGGGAGATGGTGGGAGATGGTGGGAGATGACAAGAGACGGTGGGAGATGATGGGAGACGACAGGAGATGGCCTGTTTTCACTACTGGCTTGGGGAGAGTTTGGATTGACAGTGATGGAGCAGAAGGAAGGGGAGCAGCCTGTAGGTGTCTAGATCTTTCAGGAAATTCTCCAGGCGGCCAGTCTAGTTATTGCAGATTTGACCATGCTATTCCCCTGCTCAGCAAGCTTCAGGGACTCCCTTCTGCCTACAGAATAGATGTATGCAAACTTTTATCTTGTTGAGTCGTTTCAGTTGTTTCAGTCATGACTCTTGATGACCCCATGTTTCCTTGGCAAAGATACTGGAATGGTTTGTCATTTGCCTCTCCAGATCATTTTACAGATGAGGAAACTGGGGCAAACAGGGTTAAAAGACTTGCCCATAGTCACACAGCCAGCAAGTGTCTGAGGCTGGATTTGAACTCAGGTCCTCCTCACTCCCGGGCTGGTGCTCTAACCACTGTGCCACCTCCCTCTATCTCTAGTATAGTTTTTAGTGTAATTGGCTCCCCTTGAAGTCCTGTGTTTTATTTTATACATTTTAAAACATGGTTTTGAGGAAAGGGTCCATTGACTTCCCTTAGACTTCTAAAGGGATCCAGGACACCAACAAAGCTCAAGGAGCCCTATTCTAGTCCATCCTCCCTAACATTCCCCTCCCCATATACCAGGAAGGATGCTGCCTCATCAGACCCCCTCAGACAAATGGATGTCATTGTCAGAGGGAGGCTGTGTGTACTTGAGGGCATCACTGTGGGAACTTGGGAGTGCTCTGTTTGCATCACTGTTCATTCTTTTCCCCGGTCAAGTCAGAGAGTTGTCTGACAGCATGGAGCCTTCCTAAGGGTGAAGGGGGGTGTGTGGAGGGTGAGGCGGGACTGATGTGGAGGACAGCTCTAGAATTAACTGTGACCTCCTTCTACAGAAGTGGAAACTGAAGCTCAGAGGATCTAGTGTGATGGGAGTAGGTGGCGGCACAAAGTTCAAGGCCAGGCCTTGCCCTCAAGGAGTTTAGAGTCACATTACATGTACATGACTGTGATAGGATATGAAGAGAAGCTAAAGCAGAAGGCTTGGAGGAAGAAGGGAAATTGAATGGAGAACGGACTGTAGAAGATGGGGATTATGGTGGTGGGGAGCAGGATTTCATTCTAGGTATGAAGGATGGCATGAACGAACAGATGGAGAGGGCAGGGTGGGTGTAGGGGCAGATGGAGGTCGTTTGTCTGGCATGGGTTCTCATCCTAGGAGGCTCAAATCTCCTGTCCCCAGTCCCTCACCGCTGACCTCTTGAATCTCCTTTGCAGGTGGTTATGAGAAGTTTTCTTCTGAGTACCCAGAATTCTGTACCCAAGCCAAGTCTTTGGCCACCATTTCCTCCCCCATTCCCACCACCATCCTGGAGCCTCCTGACATGGGCTCCAGTTCCTGTGGTATCCCACTGTATGACCAGGTACATTTGGGGGAGTCTGAAGAGCCTTGGGATGGGAGAGGGAAGGCTGGCTACAGACCACTGTTCTTAGAGAGGTCCTTCCCAGGAGGCCAGTGGGGACTGGAATTGGCAAGAGGACAACAGCTAAGGATCCCCATCCTCTGGGTCAGCCCAAATGTCTCCACAAAAATGACATGCATTCAAGGACCTGGGGATTTCTTCAGTGGAGGTCTCTTGCTTCTAGAACAGTGTGGCCTCTCTGTACCTCACTAGAGAATCTCTCCACACTTCTCTTAATAAATGCTTATCCATCTATCCATCCACTCATCTACTCATTCATCAATTTACTCATCCATCCATCTATCCAATCATCCATCCATCATCCATCCATCCATCTATTCACCCACCCACCCATCCATCCACTCACCCACCCATCCATCCACCCATCCACCCACCCACCCATCCATCCACTCACCCACCCACCCATCCACCCATCCACCCATCCACCCATCCACCCATCCATCCATCCATCCATCCATCCATCCATCCATCCATCCATCCATCCATCCATCGCTCCTGCTTGTGACAACACACCAGGCTGCCTTTTCTGGACTGGCCCATTTGGTGTCTGTAGGCCCTTCTTTTCCTTGGTCCCATTGGGTATGATTTGAGAGAGGATCTCAGATCCCTTGGATGAGGGTTGGGGTACAGGGTGGCTATCCTCAGTTTTCTGATGCTATTGGGTGAGGCCAAGACACAACCTCCAGACCCCAGCCATGGGCAGTCTAGTACAGATTCCATTTACAGGGACTCACCTAGGGATGCTAAACTACTCATCATTTTGCTTGGGGATCTATCAGCCACTCACTCAACAAGCATCTGTTAAACACTTGTGTGGATGGGGAGGATGGAGGGTGGTGGTAGAGATGCCAGTTCAAGCAAGCCAGTCAGCCTGTGCCCTATAACAGGAGAAACTAAGAGAACTAAATGGTGGCTAGAGACAGAAGTCAGAAGGATGGTGATTAGTGCCAGGGTAGATGCTGGGATTGACCTTTTCAGGAAGGGTCATGTTGAGTATTGATCTATTATCATTCCCAGAGCTGGAGAGTGGGGAGAGGTGTGGGCTTATGGGGAGAGTACACCCAGAATGTGACTGGGAATTGGTCTTTGATAGGTCAAGTAAGGTGACTTCTTCTGGGGAGCCTGACACTGAGTAAATGCTATGGATCGATTGGTGGGGTTATTGATTGACTTCACAATTAAAGCAAGGTTGTTCCCTTCCTCTTGAGTGGGTTGGTTAGCTCCCAGCTCCAAATCTCCCATCCCAGGAGACCATCCCAGGAATGGGGACAAATGAGCATTGGCCTTGGCATCATTTTCCACTCCTCAGAGTGAGGCCATTTTCTCCCAGGGCCCCCATTCCTCCTCTACTCTGCTCTCTCTCCACATGGCCTCTGAGATCTGTCTCCTGCCTTGCACAGGGGGGACCCGTGGAGATCCTGCCCTTCCTCTACCTGGGTAGTGCCCAGCATGCAGCCCGGAGGGACACACTGGATGCCTTGGGGATCACTGCACTGTTGAATGTCTCCTTGGACTGCCCGAACCACTTTGAGGCCCATTACCAGTACAAGTGCATTCCTGTGGAAGATAACCACAAAGCAGACATTGGCTCCTGGTTCATGGATGCCATCGAGTTCATTGGTACATAGGTTGACTGGGAGCTGCATGTGTGAATGAAGTCTGTCTGGGACCCCACAGAAGGCCAGAGGAGGAGCCAGGGGTTCCCCCCCATTGGGACAGAGCCCCTCCTTCCTCCATCAGGACAGGGCCCCTGCCCTCCCTTACCCCCATCAGGAGAGAGCCCTTGCCCTCCCCTATCCCAATCAGGAGAGAACCCCTGCCCTCCCCTACCCCAATCAGGAGGCCAAGGTCTCCTCTGCGGCCCAGCTGGTCTTCAGCTTCTCAGTGTCAGCGCCCCTGCCCTCCCCTACCCCAATCAGGACAGAGCCCCTGCCCTCTCCCAGATATTCTCTGAGAACAAGAGATGCATCTTCTGTCCCCATCATGGTGTGACCAGGAGCTGTAGATGCTTTCCTTCCTCTTTGCTGCCCAGGGATGCTTGCCTGGAGACTGAAAGGGCTATGGAGGCAGAATTGGGAGGCCTGGGTTCCAATGCCAGCTCTGCCCCATCCTGTCCACCACCATGCCGGTGTCTGAGGGCTCTGCCAGCTCTGAGTTCTACCCCTGTTCTAGGTCAGGGTCCGGCAAACTGTGGCCTGCTGGCCAGAGCCAGCTCCAATGTCTTTGCTGTGCTGACTAGTTCTGTGCAGACTGTCAGCTAAAACTGGTTTTTAAACCAAAAAAAGCTTCCAGACAGTCCAAGGGGATGTCCAAGATTGGTCTGTGGGCCAGTTCACCAGCCCTTGGCCTGGAGGAGTGGGTGATGGATGTGTGGGCATAGGGTCAGTCAGCAAGCAGGTAGCAGACTGGGCCAGCACCAGGGATCCAGGGAAAGGTGAAAACTGGAGTCTACACTGCGGGGGCAGCATGCAAAGGAGTAGGGCCCTCTCCAATGAGGGAGACAGAGGCCAGGACTTTAGCTTGGCTAAACCTCTCTTCCTTCCTCCTTCCTCCCCTCTCGCCATCCCTCCCTTCCTCTCTCTCTCTTCCCCCTTCCTTTCCTCCCTTCTCTCCCTTTTCCCCTCCTCCCCCTCTTTCTTTCCTCCTCCTCCTCTCCCTCCCCTCCCCCTCTCTCCCTCCTCCCCTCCTCTTCCTCCTCTCCTTCTCTCCCCTCCCTTTTTCCCGCGTCTCTCTGTCTTCCCCCCCAATCCCACCCCGCAGACTCGATCCAAGCCCGCCAGGGGCGGGTGCTGGTGCACTGCCAGGCTGGGATCTCACGCTCTGCCACCATCTGCCTGGCCTACCTGATGATGAAGAAGAAGGTGAGGCTGGAGGTGGCCTTCGAGTTCGTCAAGCAGCGGCGAAGCATCATCTCGCCCAACTTCAGCTTCATGGGTCAACTGCTGCAGTTCGAATCCCAGGTGCTGGCCATGTCCTGTGCCAAGGAGGCCACTAGCCCCTCAGGGCCGGGCCCTCGAGGGGAGCCAGCCAAGGCCTCCTCCTCCGCGGCCCAGCTGGTCTTCAGCTGCTCAGTGTCAGCGCCCAGCAGCCTCCCCTACCTTCCCAGCCCCATCACCACTTCCCCCAGCTGCTAGGACCCTCTTCGGAGGGTTCTTTCTCCCCACGCCGGCTGGGACAGACCCCCAGGGAGCTCGCTCCCAGGCAGGGGCACCTACCCAGCAGTCACTGTGCATCTATTAGGTGCCAGCCAGACATTTGCTGGCTTGGCCCCTTGCCTCCTGTGAGCCTCCCGAAGTCTCTTCCCCAACGGGGCTGCTTCCTCTTGCCTAGAGAGGGGCCTCTCTCCAATGGCTGGGTCCCTGCAGCCCTTCTCCTTCCAGGTCTCTCACCCCAACCCCAGCCAGACTGGCTGGGCTCATCCCACTGCCGGACAGGACAATAAGATCCCAGACTCTCCAAGGGAGCAGTAAAGGCCTGGGGCCCAGCAGCAGGGACCCCATCTCTGCTGGCTGGCTGAGCTGGTTGGGAAGAGCAGCCTTCTCTTTTCCCCACAGAAATGTCCTAAGAAGCCCTGATGGCTGGGACTTGTTCCTGTTACAGGTCCCTCCCTGAGTCCCAGCAGGGCCTGCAGCATCATGTTAATGGCCTGGGAGGGTATACTTTTATACCAGAAATCATAGATGTGTGGATCATGATAATAAATGACCCAAGTATAAGGAACTCCTTTCCTCAGAGAGTGGAAGTACAGCCTGCATAGGGTCAGTGAGAGTGAAGATGCTGGGGGCCTCATGGAGGTGGTGTTGAGTATGATGGTGCAGATGGGCGGGGGGGCGGTGCACCATGCCAAGGGGGGCTCTTGTATTGATGTGGGGGTTGGGGGTCTGCTCCCCTTTCCATGGTTCCCCATATACTAGTGGCAGTGGAAAGAATAGTCCCTGGGATGGGGATCTTTGGTTCCTGATGGAGTGTTGGATGACATCTTGAGATCCTTCTGTTCTCAGATCCTATGGAGATTGCTAGCCCCTCATGGGCATGCCTGACTTTAGGTCACTGAGATGTTCTTCAAGTATCAAGTGTAAGTCCAAAGTTCCCAAGTTCCAGCATGCCATAAATCCTGCCTATTGGGCAGACTCTCTGAAGGCCCTTGGCTGGGATGACTCAGCCCTCCATCTTGTCCTGGGCAAATATGAGTGATTGTCATAATGGCTGGCTTAGACAGGCATGCCCTGGTCCTAGGATCCAGGATGGTCCCTTGTGAAGTCAGTCCTTCTCTTGAAATGGTTCTAGCTGTTACCATTCCTGTGTTTTCTCAGGCCGTGGCCATGGGCTTCTGTGGGTCCTAATTAGAGGGAGTTGTATTCTTGTCTCCAGATGGGCCTATATTTGTTGTCCCTTCTGGAGAGTGGGCTGAACGGTACAGGCCTCCAAGGCACACAGTTAATTAGGCTTGCTGCAGTGATGGGCGGTTCTCCCTCTAGAGGCCAGCCTCCACAGACTCTCTGGGAGGCTTGTGCTAGGCTCCTGTCCTGTGGTGGTTGGCTCTTGTCCTGTGGAGGCCTGCTCCTGGTTCCATGGCAGTTTTGTGCTGGATAGCCCAACCTTTGAGAGCAGACCCATTTGGACGCCCATCTGCCCCTTCCTCGGATGCCTGGGAGGCAGGTCAGGTTTCAGAGGCTCTTCCTTAGTGTGCTGGGCTCAGCAGCCACACCAAGATATTCAGGGGAGGAGGGAAAGAAGGGAACTGCTTGGAGTAGCTCGTGAGGAAGAGGAGAGCTGCCCTCTGCCCATCTGGCCAGACATTTCAAGTGACTCTAAAGGGCTCACTCATTCATCTCACTATGACATACACAGTACTCTCTCTTCTCTCTCCCTTCTGAATCCCGTGAATAAGCTGTCCTTTTGTTCATGCTTCATAGACCCACAGGATGAACAAATGAGGACCTTCGTATTCCAATCTGACTCTGAAAAGGAATTTTCCCAGCCATGTCCTAGAAAAATGGTGTCCTGGTCTCCACTTGAAGCCCCTCACCAATGGGAAGCTCGCTATTCCCAAGTGGTCCCTTCCACTTCGTGAAATTCTAGGTCTGATAGAATGAGTCCAGGAAGCTCCCATTAATGTTAGGATGTTTTCCCTCATACCGAACAAACAAAGCAGCCTCTCCACAACTCCCCTCACCAGTCCCTCCTGGTGCTGCCCTCTGGGGTTGAGCAGAACCGGACAAATCTCTCCCACGTGATGACTGTAAAGACGTTTGCCCTGACCCTTCTTTTCTCCTGGCCACGAATGTCCAGCTCCCAGCCTCACATGGCCTAGTCATCGTCTTCTGGACACATCACATCCACGTGTGACCTGACTGGGGCAAGGGAGAGCCTCTGAAGCCTCCATCCCTCGCCCAAGATCTCCTTCATTTTCTGCTGTCATTTAAAAGAATTCCCCAATAAGAAACAAAAGACTATCTATGGCATGAGAATTGCCCAGGGCCACAAAACCAGGATGTATCAGGACTGGCTGAGCAGGACGAGCCCATCTCTATGTCCCTGGAGACTCTTGAGGTGCTGGAATCTTATTAGTTGTGAAAATTAGCTCACCAGGAGCTCCTGGTGCCACTGAATCAAGGCAAGTGTCCCATACTGCTCCATTCCTTTGGAACATTTTTAAGTTTTCTGGCAAAGAAGCCTTCTCACAAAACACTGTCCCCACTGAATGATCATCATCATTGGATCCCTTGGATACCCAGTTCCCGCTCTTAGGACTGCCTGTGACTCAGAGGGCAGAATTTGGGCACAAAGGGGCATCTTCTGATTCACTCACCTCCTGGCTTTTGGGCATTGAGGTGGAGACAGTTCTGACCTTGGGAGAAATCCTGCCAGCTTCATTTCCTCTGGGCTTTTTGGTGGTCAGACAGCCTTTGAATATAGAATCTCTCCTGGAGAACCCTTCCCTTCTGAGGCTTGGCACCCTGAGTAGATGCCTTCACTGGGAGGTACCAGCTTTAGTTCTCTGAGGGGAGACATAGGAAGGGTGGTATCTCTAGGTTGCGTTCTCTTGTCCTATTTGGAAGGATAGTTTGGGGGGTCTGCTGGAAGGCTCAGGTCCAGTTTCTGGGGAGAAGGGCTACAGATAGAGAGCTGAGCAAGGGAAGTCCTTAGCTTTGGACAGAATCCAATCCCACTAGTCCCCTGTAGAACATCAGAAAGCTCACGCTGCTCAAAGCCTTGATGACCATGGAGCTGGGGCTAGAGAAGACTATCCTGGGGACCTCCCCCCACTTGTCTTCCTCCTGGAGAGCAGAGGGAGCAAAGCAATACTTTCCTCCTCACATCTGTAAATAGTGTTCACGTCTTGGTGTGTCTTGTGTCTGCTTTGCCTACGTGGTGTATCTTCACTTGGGTTTTGCTTTGTTTTCCACTTGTTGGTCCTGTCTCCTTGGTGGCTTTTATTTATTGTTTGAAGACCATTTGAAGAAAAATAAAGGCATTTTCAACAAACTGCTGGCTGCTTTTGAACTCTGCATCTCCTTCGCCTCCCTCCACCTGAGGGTGCCCTGCACACAGCGGGTGCTTCTTGAATGACTGGTGAATGGCCCATGCATGCATATTGTGGTGAGAAAAGGATCTACATTTAAAACCATGGCATCTGTGTCCAAATCTTGTCTCTGCTACCGACTCGTTGTATGAGGTTGCTTTGGGCCACGATCAAAGTACCACATGTTGGTGATGCTGCCTGGGTGGGGCTGGGTGACTGTGAAGGACATCTTTGTTGCCCTTTCTGGGCTGTCCAACTTTAAACCCTGAATACATGGAATTCCAGTAAGGAGTCTGCTGAGAGCCAGAGGACCTATGCACATACTACTCCATCACTTTTGGGAGGCGACGTTGCCTCTGTGCCTCAATTTCCTCTTTTGTAAAAATCACTAAGGCCCTCTGAAGCTCCCATGATGTTTCTCTCTAGATTCGTGGTCATTGCTTGCGTTGAAATTCTTTATTCCCAAACTCATGAGGCCTGGGACTGTGTGAGACACCTTGGGGAAGCCCCTTTCTACCTGCGGCTCGTTCTCTGGTCCCAAACAGATTAGATGGGCTCTGTGTTCTAAGACCCCTGCAGTTCTTCACTCGTAGGAAGTGACAGCATGACTCTTGTCTGCACGAGTCTGCGTATTTTCTAACCCCCGGGTAATCCTGTCCCCAGATCCTACAGTTAACCAAGAAACAGACCTCATTTTCTTAAGATTGGTGTGCTATACTCCAATTGGCAGTCTGTCCTACCTCATGAAGCAAATCTTCCTTTTAACAGAGGCAGCAAGAAGGTGCAGTGGACAGAGCACTGGGCCCAAGTCAGACCTGGGTTCAAATCCAACCTCAGATACCTGTGTGACCTTAGATAAGTCAACCTCTGCCTCCATTTTCTCACCTGGAAAATGGGGATAACAGCACCATCTCCAAAGCACTTAATGGATGCTTATTTCCATCCTTCCTTATAACTTCCTGGTACAAATACACAGACAGCGAGACCCAAAGCTACCTGATAAACATCCTCAGTCAGCTTGCTTCTAGTCTTGTTAAAGAGATATGCCTCCATCGCAGGGGCAAGCCAAGAAGTAATTTCATTGGCTAAAATTTTGTTCTGCTTATTAAGATTTCTTGCTTTTCCATCAGCTACATTCTGATATTAATGTCCTGTATCATGTCTCACATCTGGGACATTCCCCACCCTCCGGGAGGCAGATCTTCCAAACTGATGGTTCTTAAGGGGATGGAGCGGCTGGTTTGACTGGTCCCTCAAGCACCTTCTGAATGAGGACCTTTTGCCCCTTGGCTCTCTGGGAGTCAATTTGGACCTTGAGGCCAGCAGCCATTTTACATCCTAGTCTCTTCAGTGAGATGTTTCCTGGCACCCAATGGCCCCTTCCCCATCACGCAGATAGTAGCAAGCAGTATTCCCACTGCAGACATGGGACCTGAAGTGGGGGTGGGGCCAGGAACGTAGACAAGGGTTAGGGATGTTTGGGCCCAAGTCTGGCTTTCATTCAGACTTGTTTTGTTACTTTTTTCTTTTAAAAAATTATTTTTGTATCGCCAAAATTTTTCCCAGTATACTCCCCGCCCGAGAGCTACCCCATACAACAAATGATATTTCTAAAGAAAAAAATAAACTTAGCAATACATTGAAAAAGTCTGAAAATATGACTCAATATGGATCTCCTATCTCTGTGGAGGAATGAGAGGCCCGCTGAGACCTGCGCCTCAGGGTCTGCTCCAAGAGCTCCTGCATGTGACTAAGAATTGGCCACCTTTGGTGAAGATGCCTCCACCAGCCCTTTTCCAACCCAGATTATTTCCAATAAAGGCCAGGCAGCCAGGATTCTTATCTGTGTGGCGGCCTGTGGCTGGTGAAGACGGTAGGGGCAGACCAGTGGGGCTCCCTGAGTGGGCTCTGACCTAAACCTGAGTGTCTCAGACATGTTCCAGAGCCTATGACATGTTTTCTTACAAACCTTAGTTTCCTGAGTCATCGCTAGCCAGGAGAAGAACTTGTGTGGGCCACCATCCACCACCACCACCACCCACCCAGCACCTACTGCACACGCACCAGAGCTGCTTCGAAAACGTCTTTATTGGTTATTAAATGATAACAGGTACTGCAGGTTAGACAAGAAGCCAAAGCAGTTACAAGTTAAAATCAACACGACCATGTCTGAAAGAGAAACCTGCCAGGCAGGGAGGGTACCTTGGCAGATAGCCTCTTTTAGCAAGAAGAGGTTGGGGAGGGGAAAAAAGGTGGCTGTTGCAGCAGCTCCAAGCGACAAAAGACTGCATGCCTGGGAAGTATCCCTCCACGGCAGCAGTGGACAAGGGCCAGCAGGTCAAAACCAAAAGCACAGAGGAGCCACGACAGACCCAATAAGAAAACAACGACAAGGCCGAGGCCAGGACCCGGGGCACGCCAGACAAACACCACCACTGGGGGCACAACTGCAATCAACACTCCGAGCTGCTTTGCCACAGTGCGTCCAACACGCCACCTTCTTCTAACAATACATCATTTAGCTAAAAGGTAAACAAGCACAAACATGGCCACCAAAAGGGAATGAGGATCTGAGACAGGCAACACGCAGTCACAAGAGGAGCTGAAAGGGATTGCACAGCACTTTCTGGAACCCCAGCTGCAGCTGCTGCTGACACCCAGCTTCTGAGTTGTTCTGCGGCTGTGCATCATTCACCACCATGGTTTTGGAAGAATCGATGTGACCACTACTCAATGTCATGACGTGTGGCAAGCAGCCTGAGTGAGAAAAGGGGTGAAAGACAGGACACAGAAGAGGGGGACTGGTCACAGGGCAAGCATTTGAGACAATGGACAGCTACAGGGTTGCACTGGGAGCCACAAATGAAAAGGAGGGAGGGGGGTGGACCTACCCACACTGGTGAAACCACGGCCCAGTCACGTAGCAGAGTACAGGAAGAGTCAGTGTGTATGCATCAAGTCAGCTGCCAGAGCCCTGGTCTCAAAAACACGAGGTGGAAGGGAAAGTGTCTTTCTGACAGACTGACCCTACACAACGGTGCCTTTCCACTATCTTATTCTAAAGATTCCTGGGGTACATGGGAAGATCCTTGCCCTTGGTCTTATTGCCCTTAATCTACAGGCTTCTGGCTCAAGAAAGGACCTTTGGCACCACCCTTGGTCTTGGGGAGATGGCTCCCCAAACCCAAAATATCTGGAGCTCAACAAAAGGCAGAGAGGGTCCAGATGCCTGAATGCATTCTTTCCAAACTGGCCCCAGCAACACCCAACTGTAGAGTCTCGCTTTCACTTCTACTTCACTCTGGGAACCTATTTCAAATCTGTAAAGACAGTACAGTCAAAGACACCATCCTACAGGGTTTCCTCTGGGATCAGGTTTTGTGCCCTATGGAAGCCTATACAGGATGCTTTGGTCACTTCCTGAGCATTTTCTCAAACCCTCTTTAGAAAGTTGAGACTTTAGAGTGTGGTCATATGACAAGTACACTGCCCCACCCATCAGCCCCAGAAGGAAACATATTCCCCCCAAATGCCCAGTCATCTCATTGGACTTAGAACCACAGTCTTCAATGTGGGCAAGCTCAGAGAGGTCATCTAGTCCAATCTCTTGTCTGACAGACAGATCCTTTCCATCACCCCGCCCCCCGGCTCCCGCCAAGTTAGCCCTCATTGTGAAGGGAAAGGAACTTACAGGTGACTTATCAGACAGCTGGGATCATGAGGAAAAGCATCCTTCCAAGGCTGGCCTGACAACTACCCCTGGAATATCTCCCAGCTGCTACCAGTGCTGCCTCCAGGGAGGGACTATACAGAACAAATCTGTTTCCTCTTCTAACACATAAAGACAGCAATCCTATCCAATATGTAAAAGTTTCCGTTTCCTTCCTTCAGAGTGAGTGGTAGGCCTGTGGCAAACCTATTCCTTACCTCACAAGCCAGGTTCTCATCCTAAAGGAAACACAGGCCCAGGGAGATCACCCACTGCTTTGCTAGGGTATAAAAGGCGGCTGCTGTATGAGATTAAACTGGCACAAGATGAGATGAGACAGGGTTACAGCAAACGGAATGCTCATGGATTGCCTTCTATCTCAATGGAGCATGGTGACTGAGCTCTTGTCATAATGAGAGCTTTCTACAGCTTTCAGAAATAAGAAACTAAGGAATCCTTCAACTGGTGACATTCTTTGGAGACAAGTTCATATTCAAAAGTTGGGTACACCTAAGTACCACCCATTAAATTCACCCACAATTCCATTCTCTTTCCTTATACTAGTACCAATAGGACATGTGAACGGTTGTGCAAAGGAAATTTCTGAGGCAAAATCCAAGGTCATGTCAGGCAAGGGAGTTGGCCCAGAAGGCCAAAAGGATTCTATTTTACCACAGTCTCTTTGGCCTAACAGAGCAAAGAAGGTAGGCTAGGTATTACAGCGGGATGGAGAGGACTGGGGTCTGGTCAGACTAGAGAAAAGTGCTTACAAGAAATCATTCCTGCTTTCAAAGGCAGTTCATGGGAATCCTGACACTGGGGACCATGGAGATTACACACAGTGTGTCCACAGTCTTCATAGGCAGGGGGAGATGAAATGTGACAAAAGACAATGCTAAACACACTTTTCTACAGCAATGACAAAAATGGGACTTCAATTTTTGTTTGTTTTCCCCCCTTTAGGCACTTTCTTCTACGTTTCAAAGCATAAAGCCTTTCTGGGAGGGAAAAATTTTCCTTGGATACCCTGGAGTCAGAGCTGCTAATATTAAGCCTATTTATTTGTGGTTCCTGCATAAGGTCTCCCTCCAGTGATTATTCTATTTCACTTGCTTGAAAGGGGAAATATCTGGGAATGTTTAAACTGACGTAAGAGAATGCTGTGGTTGGTTTGCTATGATGCAGGCTGATCCCCTAGGTGAACTGCCACTGAGTCCCTGGGGTGGTGGTGGGGCTAATATGGCAACTGCCCTGCCTGGCTGCAGGGTGCCAACAGAGCAAGGGGGAGAGCTGGGCCAGGGCAAGTACAGTGGGAAGGGGAGCAGGGCCAAAGGAGAAGGCAGAAGAGGGGGGAAGGCCACATCTCTCAGATCCACTGGTACTGGGCCCTGGTCAGTACAAGTCTGGCATTTTCTGTCACTTTTCTACTTGCCTTAGAAGACAAACTGATGCATATTTTAGATCACAGCAACGATCTTCAGATGGCTAGATTTTCTTCATAGAGAAGGGAAAAATCGACTTGACTCAGAAATTCAACATGCTACTTGTAATAATTTTGAGGACCTTTACCCCTGCTGTAAATGGACATTCCAAATGCATTAGACTTTTCCTAACCTTTGAGTACAATGTGATCATGACTTTAGATCTACACCCAAGGGTGATCTACTGCTGAGCCATCCCAGGAATCTCATGAAGCCCACCATCCTTACGTCCTTTCCTGTTCCTCCATTCTGCAGACACAAGCTAGTCTGAGGGGCTTCCTCACTGCTCCTCATCAATTCAGACGCCTGAGGCTGGCTGCCTTTCCTTCTTCTACGGAGCTAGTCTGAACCCACAACCCCAATAATTCCACAAACAGTGACAGACCGATAGGTCAGCTTTCTTCCAGAATCCCTTCCCATCGACACTATGCTAATGAACCCTGTGGCTTCACTGAGGTCTACAGCTGTGCTTAACATGGAGAACTATACCTACATGGGGAGGGCAGGTAATGGGCACTTCTCACAGTAAGGGAAAACTATGCATGAAAGTTTCCCCTCATTTGCTAAACATTCATATCAGAAGGCTGAAAGTGGAGGTCAAACTGTTACTTCTCTGGCCACTGGGACTTCCACACTGTAGACCCAGGGTGTCACCACCCCCCTCCCACCCCGGCCCCCCCCATCCCCAGATGAAGTCACTGACTCTTCAGGGGAAGCTGCCCTGGTGCTTCCTCCTGCTGGACCCCCCCCCCCCCCGGAGGCCCAAATGCCCAGCCAGCTGGCAATGGACTCCAACCAAGAGGAAAGGGTTTGAAAAAGAAACCCAGAGAGACTGTTTCCAATCTTTTGGACAGGACTGTGAGACACCTTACTTAGGCTGCCCTAGGTGACTCTCGGGGAAATCAGTTACCAGGAACTTAAAAAAAAAGAAAAAGGCTTCAAGTTGGCTTTGGACAGCTACTCTAGCATCCTCATTCAAGGCTGGTCATTCCTGCTTCAAGGTAAATGACAGGATGGACCCCAGGGGGTGATAAGCCATGGGCAAACACAAGGCAAGGAAGGGACAACTAACTCAAGAGCAGGTGTCAAAGGGTCTCCTGTCTCCGCACCTCCAGGCCCAGACCCGTGGGCTGAGAAGCTAGGCCAGGTCAATCTTGTCTCATATCGGTGACTGAGTGAACCTCTGAAGAACACCAGGAAGGGCTGGGGCATCCACACTTTTGATTAAGAGAATGTCAGGCACATTCCAAATGAACTGAGATGAACCTCAAACTTGAGGGCAAAAAACGGGGAGGGAAACCTGCCCTGCCCACATGCTGGCTTCCTGTCTGAGGCTCATCGCAGTCCATTGGCTCAGTTTTCTCCACCTGTCACGTCTCCTGGTTAAGGAGGGGACACCCGCAGCACAAATCAGAGGATTACTCCCCTTCCCATTAAGCTACTCTGTCGACCGCTGGTGTGGACTGAAGTTTTGGCAAGGAGGCCTCTGCACACCTCATACCCTGTCCCCACAGGTACATTTCACCCTACTGCTGGACAGACAGCCCCCTCCCTGGGTCACTCAGTGGAGATACACTGGCACTCTGACCAGCAGGGGGCAGTCACCTGCTTTTCACCTCCCTGGGGAGGCTGTAAACTCAGGTCAGGCTCATGAAGCCCTGGATATTTGGGGACCCTTCCCTTGGAAAACACGCCAGATTGAAAAGAAAATGTTCCTTTTGTTTTTTCAGCAAAGCATTCTATGCCAAGCACAAACAGAAAAACAAAAACCAGAGAAGAATCAGACCCAAACCCTTCTTGGTGAGGACACAAGTTTGCCTTGCATGGTGAGGATTTTAGACGTCTGGACTGTGCAAAATATTCTCAAGAAGGTCCTGGCTCATTTTCAAATATTGTTCCCCCCACCCACCCGAAAAAAATAAATAGCTGATTACGCATCTCTAAAAATGTGTGGTCCATGGGCATGGGCTTCATGTATGAGCAGGTATGTGTGAAGTCTTGAGACTGAGAACACCACCGCTCGCAGCATCCCCGTCTAGACCCCAGGCAGTCTTGTTCTCTACTGAGCTGGCTACGTGCAGGGGGGGGAACCTGCCTGAGCCACAGGAGGAGGTCTGCCTGGTCAATGTTTCCACAGAGGAATGGAAGCTCCCACCAGAGTCCCATGGGAGCATGGACCAGGTATTCTGACCAGAAAAGACAAACGGCTGGTTTCTGGGCTGTCAGGATTTTTATAGGGTGTCTTGGGTTTGGGAAACAATCACATGTAATCCAGTCTCAGGTGTGAGTCCCATCTGGCTTCAGCCCGGGCTTTCCTAGGTTTTCTGTTCTGCTGTTGTGGCTGTCTGGGCAGGGGCATCCGGCTTCATGATCTGGTATGTGATGAGATACTCCGGGTAGGCCTATGGAAAAGCATATATGCATCAAGGCTGTGGCTGGCACCTGAGTGGGTGCTGCACCCTGGGAGGAGGCATACTTGTGTCCCCGCCAGGATTCTCTGAGGTACGCCACAAGCCTCAAAGACACTTCTGTACAAAGACCAGCATGGACAGGGCAAGAGATTCTTGGCTAAGCATTAAGTTAAAATAGGATTTCTATTTTGATCATCACAATTGATCCTCACCCTCCTTTAGTTAGTCTGTACTCATCTGTTACCACTATGCCAGATGCTCTAGACTGGACATTATGGGAGAAGTAGAGGGAGTCTACAGAGTTGGAGGAGGGTGGGAGGTTCCCTTTGAACCAATGGCCCAAGGATGGCAGTTTGCTTTAAATCATGGGCTATTTGGGGTATCTCCAACAGGAAGGGTGGCAGCTGAAATTTTAGTTTCCTTTCCAAAAAGCCCTTCTATAAGCCTTTCCTTTTTATTTTTTAAAGCTCAGAGGCTTTTAAAATCCTTGTGGCCCCAGTTCCAAATTCTCTCCCAAGAAGGCAAAAACCCGCAAACGTTACCAACACGTATAGTCATACAAAACACATGCCCTGATTACCAAAACTCTAAAGAAGACACTGTTTCAATCTGCACCAAGTCCATCATTCTCTCTCTGGAAGTGGATCGATTCTTCATCATGGATACAATGCTTTCCCAGCTGATCATCACAGTTTGGACAATACCGTGTACCGTGTTGTCCTGCTTCTGCCCCTTCACTTTGCATCAAGCATCTCTGGAAGCATCCCCTCATCACTCCATCACATCCACAGGCCCCACCTTTGGCAGCCATTCCTCAGCTGATGGTGTCTTCTCACTTTCCAACAATTTGTGACCACAAAGGTTTCTGTACATAGGTCCACCTTCTCTTTCTCTGACCTCTTTGGGGAGTAGCTTGAGTACATACGGTTGGGCCAGAGGAAAGGTCCAGTTTTACAGCACGGCTACATCTCTAAAAGGAATTATCTGCCCCCACCTCCTAACTGGCCACTCCCTCCTCGGCCTCCCACAATCTAATCTGGCCTCTCTCCCTGCCTTCCCCATTGCCAGCGTCCTCCTTCACTGAATTCCCCGACAGACCATTGTAATGTTCTGGCCCCTGCCTCTTTGGGAGCTCTTTCCCACCCTACATCTGCAAACAGCCCCAGGCCCTATTTTCTCTGGTCTTCTGTTCCCATGGTTTCAATGATCACCTGTCCCTTATATCATGCACTAAGGTTTGTAAAGGGTCTCTGAGATCCAGACTTCTAGGTCTCAGCTCTCTCCTAAGGACCGATGCCACAACTCCAGCAGCCTGCTAGGCCTCTCCACTTCAACGTTCCACTGGCACATTCCCGATGTCTCTCTCCATGTCTCCCCTCCCCAAAATGGCCTCTCGTTCTCCCTAGATAGTATACTGTCCCACACCACCTTTACCCCGGGTGACTAGCCTTCAACATTTAGCCCATAAAGCTTGGCCAGAGTGCCCTCGGGAAGTGTCTTCCTTTTCAGCCTCATTATAGACGCTCATCTACTCCATCTGTGCACATACTTTATTAGGTGGCAGTAAGCCCCTTGGGGACAGGGTCTTGGTCACCACAGAGTCCTGAGGCAGCACACGTGTCATCAATCTGCTGGATGAGTTACATTTTCAAGCCCAGCAGAATCGACACAATTCACTCTCATGGAAAGCTCAGGCACACAGAGCTACACCGAGCCCGTTCCAAGATGCAAAAATTGAGCCTATTTCTGGAAAATTTATTCCACTCCTTGGTAACTCACTTCAGGGTTAAATTCTTGTCATCAGGAAACTTCCCCTAAACCCTTCACATTGCAGTTCAGCTCAGTTCCTGGGTCAGTCCTCAGCAAACCCTTCTGGAAGAAGGAGAGGTCCTGACCTGCCCAAAAGCCTAGGGTAGACTTTGCCCACGTGCTCTGGACTCCTCTTCACCAGGTCAAGACTCCAACAGGATCTTTGGCCTGGTTTCTGCCAGACACAGTCTCTCTGGGTGCTCGAGATTGGTGCCCAATGGATCAGAAGCTTCCCATGCTGCGGGTTTTTATTCTTTTCCAAGACATTTGGGATTGGTACCCAATGGATCAGAAGCTTCCCCAAGACATTTCCAACATAAAGTCAGACCTACTCTGCCTTTCCAACAGAGCTGGATGGATGTTCAACAAATCTCAAGCCCTACTCTGGCTCCTGCTGGCCCACCCTCAGGCCTTGATCTAGCCTCCCATGAGAGCAGAAGCCCCCACCTATCAACTCTAGCACAGGTCACTGCCATGCCAACACCCCCAAATGCTTGTCAGCTCCAAGTGCCCTTCAGCAGTCTCCTCTCCATGGCTCTGCCTGATTATGACAGCAGCCCAGAACAGTGGGAAGGGAGCTGGCCTTGGGGTCACCAAATCCTGGGTTCCAGTCCTGCCTCTGTGACCTGGGAGCTAGCTGATCTTTACTTTCTCTTGCACCCCGCTCTGGCAGTATGGTGGAGCCTGGGGGTCTCCATTCTTTGGAGAATGCCTCTAAGTGCACACATCTGAACACACAAGATTATAGGGAAATCAAGGCCACAGAAATACCACCAGGGAGTTAGTGTCCCACGCCAACCACCTCCTCAGTCCAGGCCATCTGTTTGGGTCTACCTTATGCCTAACATACCTGTTCCCCTCTGTAGATCACATATTCTGCATATGCAAGACCATTGACGCTAGGTCTGCCAATAACAGAGTGATGGCCAGGAGGTGCGTGGGCCATTTTCATGGTGCTGAATTGGAGAAAGGACTTCCCAAGAGTCACTCGACAGAAAAGCATTTGCCTGCAGAAAAAAGAATGGGATATGGTTTTACCACTTATTTTTATCACAGAGGCAGATGGTGGCATGATGGATGGAACCCTGGGCTGGCAGTCCTCCAGTCTGGTCTCAGACACTTCCCAGCTACGTGGGCCTGGAGGAGTCACAACCTCTGCCTGCCTCACTTTGCTCAGCTGCCCAATGAGCTAATCGTACCAACCTCACAGGATCCAATGAGACCATGGTCCTTCATTAGCAGGGTCGGGCACATAGTAGATGCTCTATGAGTGCCCGTACCCTTCCCTTCTCACACACTCGGAGGCATTTTCCCTGGTTGTCTTCCATGCTTAGAACTCTCTCCCTCGTGCCTTCTCTGGCTTCCTTCAAGTCCTGGCCCTTAAATGGCAGGGTCTTCCCTCTCTTGATGATCCAGTTGTCTGAACAAAGCTGTCTGCATGCTGCCTCTTCCACTAGACTGTGCTCCTTGAGGACAGGGACTGCCCTCTGCTTTTCTTTGTACCTTCAGCATCGGCACTCATTAACATTTGCTGACGGAATGATTTTATAGACTCTGTCTCACTTGTTTCTCAATAACCTTATGAGGCAGGTATTAGAGGGATAATAAACCCCACAGTACAGATGAGGAAACTGAGGTTCCAGAATGTTAGCTGAGTTGCCCAGGACTGGACAGTGTCATAACTGGGATAGGGCCCCAGGGCTCTGCTGACTCCAAGTCCCAGGTCATGACATCTTGTCTTCTTCGACGTCCCCATCTCCCCTTCCTTGTTCAGTACCTGCCTGGGTGGCTGCACAGCCTTCCAGAAAATCACTGACTCTCAGAATCAATGAAAGCAGACACTCACCTGTGACAGATGTAACAGGACCTGTCTTTGTGTGTGGGACAGCCAGTACCACCTCCAATTCCATAAACATACTGGTTACTTTTGGAAGAATTCTCTGCAAAATAAATCCCAGCACCAAACATGCCCCCTATGTATGCATGTCTCTCATCGAATCCTTTGTGAATTATGGCATTGATGAAAGGAGAACCTGGGAGAGAGGGAGACAAAAGCAGTCTTTGTGAACCTTGATTGTTGACAGAATATTGGAGCTGAGCGGTCTGACAAGTCCACGCCTCAGCGAGTTACTCCAGGTGTGTGGCAGGCTTACCTGGTAAGATGTTCTATTAGTGGAAATTCTAACTGTGGGAGAAAATCCCATCCCCCCCAAGGAAGTCTTGGGGCTTGACGTAGAAGGTCGTTATAGAGATTTCCCAAAGGCCTAAAGCCCATCTCTGGACACCTTAGAGGCATCCTCCCAAAACACAAGCAGCCTGACTGGCAATCCTGCTTGGAGTCCAGTGCCCATCACTGCAACTCAAGTCATTTCCCAAGAGTGACTTTTGTTTCTACAGCCCAATTTGTCATTTAAATGTTGCAACATGCTAGACAGATAAATTCCAGTGAAACCTCGTCATCATCCTCTTTCATTCCTTAGTCCAGAACCACAGTCTGTCAATGTGCCTCCTACCTGCCTGTGTACTGGTTTGGTTTGGAAGACCTTGTCTGCTTCTCTCATCAGTAATGGCAGCTAACACATTACAGGGAATTCTTTTCACGGTGGATTCCCAGAGTAACACAAGGTGAAGTGACCAAATGTATCATTCAATGCTGTTTCCCTTAACGTCTACTTCACTGGCCTCCCAGAAATGCAGATTCCTTGAAAGATACAACTACGGACAAAATTTTGGTCAACTACCAGTTCTTCAGTAATAGCAAGTCAGGCATCTAAGTGGGAGATGTGAGTTTGTGAAAGGTGTTGTCGCTCTCACTGAGGATGCCCTACCACATCCAATCTTGACTGGGAACTCCAAGAAAAAGAAATCACAGTGAGCCATTTTTTCAATCCAGGGTAGCAAAAGCAGACAGACAGGGAGGTCTGTAGACACTGGGGACAAGGCCCTGCCAGAAGTACACCAGGCAGAGTATTCTAGTGCAGGCAGAGGCTGTATATCAGAGCAGGATGAGAGCGCAGATCTACCACAGAGCATCAACACTTGTAAAGGGTACAGGAACAGAGGCTCTCTGCAGCCGGCAGCTCTGTTTCTCGTTAACCAGCTCCAGAGTCCAGATCAAAGATGGACTGAGGAAGGGGTCTTGACAGGGGGAGGAATGGTCTTTGGCCTCAGGCTGTATCCCGAGCAAACCCAGAAGCAAGCAGCAGCTGTGTGACCCCAGGAGTTGGGCAGAGACTCAGCTCGAACTTCTAGCTCAGTCTGAAGCTGCAGTTCTGTCACTCCGGCTGATAATGACTGGAACCCCAAACAGGGCAAGTCCACAAACCTATTCCCAAACAAACCCAGCTTGGGAACTTGCCGAGCTTGAGACAGTGGGATAGGGATCCGATTTTGTCCTGCAGCACTGAAAGCTCCCGGGTCTCCAGTCTGAGAGTCGTTGTCACTAGCCCAGCCATTCCTTTCCAGAAGTATCTGATACAAAGCTCAACCCAGAAGCAGGCTGGAAGAATGAGCATCAAGGGACAGAACAAAAGCCTGTGAAAAGCTATAATGACAATGGCTCCAGCCCAGAGGAGGACAATGACTGCGAAACATCTGTCAAAAGAGCCTCACAGAAAACAGCCTGGGCATGATTTCAACTAGAATTCCTACAAGAGATGAAGGGCAGTGCTTTTTTCAAAAGAGAGATAAAAGTGTAGAATGAAATGGGAGCACTGGAAGAAAAAAATGCTAAAGAAATGAGAGCTAAGGAAGCAAGAACCAGACAGGGACTGAACAGTATGACACAAGACAAACAAAACTTGGTTCAGGAAATAAATTCCCTGAAAATCAGAACAGACCCAACAAACGCTAATGACTTCATAAGACAACAAGAAATATTAAAGCAAAGTCAAAACACTGAGGAAAACACAAGAAAAGGTGAAGTATCTCTCATAGCAAAAAACATATTAAAAAAACCCTCAGTCCATCGATCAGTATTTATTGAGCATCTGCCATGCACTATGCCCTGAGATAAGCTCTAAGGATACCAAAGAAGTAAAAGACAGTCCCTGCCTTCAAGGAGTTTATAATCACTGGGCTACCTCCAAGTCATGATCAAAAAAATAGTCAAGACACATCAGATTTCAAGAAATGATCAAAGAAAACTGCCCAGATCTCTTATAAACAGAACGACAAAAGCAGAAACAGAAAAAATCCAAGGGCTACCTGATTCAAGAAATCCTAAAATGAAAGCTCCCAGGAACACCACAGCCCAAATCTAGAGTTTCCAGGTCAAAAACAAAACAAAACCCAAAAAACACTGCTAAACATCCAGAAAGAATTCAAGCACTGAGGAGCCACAGCTGGCTCACACAAGATCTAGTAGTCACTACTTCGAAGAGTGGAGAACTTAGAATTCAATATTCCAGAAAGCAAAGGATCTCTTGTAACCAAGAATAATTTAACCAGCAAAAATGATAACACTCCCAAAGGGGAAAAAAAATTAGTGTTTAATGAAACAAGAACACTTCTAAGCATTGTTGATGAAAAGACCAGAGTGCAAACAAACTGTGTGGTGCAAACATAGCAGGAACAAGAAACAAACAAACAAAATTAAACATGATCAAAAGAGATTGTTAAACAAGGATAAACTGCTTACATCTTCATATAGGTACATGACACGTGTTCCTTCTCAACTCTGTCATCATCAAGGCCATACATGGAGGCGACTGTTGTGCTGATCATTCTCAAAGAAGGATGGAAGGGACAGGAAGGTGTTACAGAAAATTATCCCACAAACAGAAGTACACACAAAGAGGAAAGGATGGGAATGACACCTGAACCTCACTCTCATGTCAAAGGAGAGAAGAATGCAGAGTTGAGTGCAGAGAAATAGGGGGAGAAGGAGAATGGGCAGGATGAATTAGGAGCATGCTAAGTAAAGCAAACTCCTAAGTATGCCCCAAACATTTACAGCTCTTTCTGTAGTGGGAAAGAATTAGAAAATGAGGGAACGGTGTACATGTGTAACGTGTGTATAGAGACACACACAGGCACACGCATGAGGGATGGAATACTATTGCTGCGTAAGAAATGAGAAGGGGGCCCAAGTTTCAAGAAGCTTGTAGAAATCATGCTGAGTCCAGGGAACAGAGCTGGGAGAATCTTTCACACAAAGACAATAATACTGTGAAGTCAAACAGCTTGGAAAGATTCAGGAACTGATCAGTGTAGTGACTAAGCACAGCCTTAAAGGACTCCCGAAGAAACAAGCATTCCTGACGGAGGATGCATGGGCTGAAGGCATGCAATCACCCATCTAATGTATATGTATGTATGTACGTATGTGCACATACATGTGATGTGTGTACAAACACTCGCTTTCCTGGACCACACGCGCTTCTAACAGGAGGGGGATGGGAGTGGGGGCTGGGTGGGAGGGAGAGAAGCTGCATTTTTGCTGATTGAGAAAAACCATTATTTTAGAAAAGAATCATTCCTTCTAGAAGGCAACGGTCTCCAGACACTTGTGCCTGATCACATTCAACTCCAGAATGACTGCCACTTTGAAAAGCAGATCAGGCCAATAAACATGCAGGGTCTAGAAGCAGCACTTTTAAACCGTTTAAGCTGAGTTTAAGTTTGAGAAGGGAAGGGGTCTGGAGTGAAGAAAGTTTAAGAAGCCTAGGAGATCACAGTCAGTAAATAAGAGGCTGTGGCTGTGTCTTATCTTGGGCAGGTACGACAGATGTCAACGAGTTGAGCCTCGAAGACCTGCTTTCTGGAACAAAAGACCACAGAAGGCTATGGTATGAAGTGGAGGCATGAAGACCTCATCAGGACACTGGAGGACTAGAGAAGGTGGTAAAAGAGTGAGGTATGAAGGAGGGACAGTGACCTGGAGGAAGGCTCTCCAGATACTAGTCAGGCCACAGGACTCCGTCAGCATAAGTGACATCTGCGTCTCAGCTCAGATACTCAGCAGTGAAGGGACCCTGACAAACCCATGCCTTTGGGCCACAATTTTCTACTCAGCAAAAATCTGGGAGTGGATTCTACGGCCTCCAGGGTTTCTTCTTGTTCTCAATCTAGTATACTATTTACAGGGCCTAGGAAGTCCCTGATAAGAAAAACACAAACCCCAAGTCCATTTCTGTGCAGAAAATGAGAGTGACAAGGTACCGCGCACTGACGTTTGCTGCTCTGCTATCGCTTCTTACCCTGGGGTCTCCGAGCTTGGCTCTTAATGAATGGCCTCCCTTGGTAACCTGGCCTCTTTTGCTGTGATTCCCCCCCGCCCTCCCCCCAGAGGGTCTGCCCAGCACACAACCAGGAGAAGGTGCTCACCGTGGAACAGCATGCGCTCGTTGTGGTGGTTGTGATTCTCCTCCGACACCTCCTTCTGCCTGTGACAGAAGCGCTCCCGTAACTTCTTGTTCACAACCTTCTGAATCTGCAGCAGTGAGACAACATTGGGCACCGGCTGTTAGTCAAGTGTGTCGCCAACTGACGCCGAGAAAGCCGAAGGAGCAGCCTGACATTTGGCTACTTAGTGGAATCATTTTTGTTCTTTATGTCAACATGTAACGGTGACCTGGTCAGTCCTGGGTACGAATCCTACCACAGACACTTATTAGCTGTATGACCAGTGGCAAGTCCCAACTGCCTCCCCTACCATGGAGCCACGTCTTTGTGGGGATGTGAGCCAGCGGAAGGAATGCCCACACCTGTTCCTGCTCATGACAGCTACTGCATGCCCAGATCCCTCCCCAAGTCCTGCCCTCTGGAGGCCCCCCAAGCCTCGGACGAGGGGCCTTCCCATGGGGCTTCTACAGCTCCAGGGAGGAGGGAGAACCTGTCGAACTCCCTGCGGCCAGCAGTCCCTTGCCCTCTTGCGCCGCTGGGCCAGGAAGCTTTTCCTCCCTCTGCCTCTGCTGGGTCGTGGTGACAGCACACCCTCCTTGCTTCAAGGACCTGCTCAGACTGTTACTGTAAGCGGCAGCAGACAGACACAGACAGACAGACAGACAAGAGAGGTCCTCCCCACACCCCTCAGCAGCAGCCAAGCCAATTGTCACTGCTCTCCATGGTGCTAGGCTGGCTTGCACACAGTAGACACCTCAGGCTTGCTACCAGGCTTGCCCCTGGAACCCTTGCTGCTTGGAAGAACCCGTCAGAAGCACAGCCACCCCCCAGGCAGGCAGGCAGGCAAGGAAGGCAGGAGGATCTTAGCCAGGAAGGGAATGCGCTTCACAAAAGGATTTTTTCACCCAATGGGAGGAACCTGTTATACGCAGCATTTAGGCACCTTCTATCTATTCATCCCTCGATAAACAAAGTAGGAAACATGGTCTCATGCTACAGATGAGACATGGCACCCACCGAGTCAGCCTTCCCTGGCTGAGCTCCTCCATCTGTCATCATGGTTGGTACAAACCTGAGGGTGTGCCAGTGGGGAACACCCATGTACCCCTGCCCCTATCCCCATGGGGGGAGCACTGATGCTCCCCAGATGTTTCCATGTCCTTCCAACCCTTGGGAAGGGCCCTCCCAGCCATACTGGGTCATGGGAGGAGAGGGAGGGAGGCCCTGTCCAGTGTCCAAAGGGGGCACCTGGCTCTAGGGGGCGGCCCACATGGAATGAACCATCAAGGGCCAATCTTACCAAACTTACCCTAATGACATTGTAGCGGTTGAAGATCCCTCCAGCATTCCCTCCATCCCTGTGCTCTCGGATTGTACTCTGCATCTATATAAGAGAACGAAATGGCCAAAGTGACAGCATCGCCCAAAAGATCAGTAAGTCTGGGAGGTGGCACATTAGGACTATGGGGCTGGCCTCGGATCCTCGGGAGACCAGGCCAGTGTAGTCACCTCTTACGTCTTCCTGGACTACTTGGCCTCCTCTCATCCCTTCCAACACTTCACCTCTACCCTGTGTCCTTCCAGGATCACAAAAGCATTTGTATTCTTGTATTGTTACTTATCTACAAGTACTTCACTAGTCCAAGAGTAAGGAGGTGAAAAGGGAGCAGTCAGGGAAGACGCCTGAATCTCAGGCACTGCTACCATTCTGGTGACACACTCATGAAGACTCCACAGACAAAGGCCACATGGAGACAGCACAGGACTCGCCATCCATATGTGGCTATTTTGAGCTAGCTGGCACATTCTAGTTTTTATTTCAGAAAACAATTCCCTGAAAATCTGTGTTCTTTATTGGTCTGTTGTCATTCGTCACAACATCAATGCCAGAGATGCCAATGCTGCTTCCATCTTCTATCTAGATTTCCTCTATCGGATGTCCCATCATCTGTCCATCATCTTGGCTGCATAACCTGGCCTGCGTCTCTTCCTGCAAGGCCCCTGCGATTTGCATCCCTCTGCAGAATTCCTCTTTGGTGGCATGGCCCCAGAAAGCCTGGACACCAGTTAATGTGCTTTTAAAAAAAGCTAATGGCATGGGGGGTGGTATTTAGCAACACTCTTCATTCTGTTTTTCCAGTGAGTGTAGGTGCCTGATGAAAACAGCTGCAGGACTTTGGGAAGACAATGCTCTTGCTGGACTCCTCTGGCAATGTGGCTTCCACGGAGAATCTGATTCGGGGTTTGCCTCTGAAGAGTGCCCACATATGTTAGAATCGCTGCCCTACCACTCACTGGCTAGACTACAGCCTCTTACGTCCCCCCAAGGAACACACTCCTAGCCTGGAGTTCTTAAACATGCCACCCATGGGAAGGACTGGACTTGCCAGACTGAACACATGGTGGAAAAGCTGGCACAGAATGCTGTTGGGCTGAGGCTGCTGGGACTTTCTCAATTCTTTTAGAAACACAAAGAGAATGGCTCAATGGAAGTGTTCACAGTGACTTTGTAAGAGGGAAGTGAGGGTCCCCACGGCCCCCAGGATACACCTCATTCAGAAACAAGATCACTTCCACCTGGTGAATCCTGAGGCAATACCTTCTACAACCCACTTCCCTCCATGAGCCTTCAAAACCACAGTGCTGGTATCTTGGGGCTGTGGAAGGTGTTCTTGTAATCTTTGGTTCTGGGTGTCACAAATGGGTGCCAGAGATCACTGTGCAGGGCTATGTGGGCTGCATTGGGGGCAGAGTCCTGGGTTCACTGGGCACCAGTTTCCTTGTCTATAAAACGAGTAGGTCTAATGACCACTGGCATCCCTCTCAGCTCCACATCTATGCCCACTGGGCTGTTATTTAACCGAGCTTGTGTTTGCTATCTGGGATCTTCACACCCTGCCTGCCTCCTTGAGGCTGTCTGGCTGCTTCTGCCAGTGATCTCTTTCAGGTGAAGTGCTCTAGCTTCTTCCTCTTCTGGCTGGCACAAACCCTCCTGTGGTTTTCATGTGCGTTCTTTGGATCACCCCTGGTGCTGGACGTGTTCTTTCATAAAATAATGCCATGAGAAACTGAGATTCTACTAGTTTCCCTTGCTGGTGGTTGAACCTAAGATGGTCTGAATTGAATGCACATGACACTCCTTGCACAGGAAAGTAACATTCCTCCATTATGGTCCTTTCTACTTTTTCTTCATTCTGTTTCCTCAGCTTCTTTCCCTCATGAAAGGTGGTGTGTCCAAGAATCACTGCCCACTACCAGAAACAAAAGAGTGGGCATACCTCCCACTCCTCACCACCACTACAACTCAGTAACTGTGCCAGCCTTGAGACTGACTCCATCTGTCTATACCACTTGGCCCAAATCCCCAGCACCCACAACCTCAAGGCCATTCTGTCTTCTTTAGCCTGGCTCACCATCTTTCTCTTTGTGCCAACTCTGATCTATATGTACGTGTATATGAGTCTGTCTGCCTCCCCCTGCTCTGGGTGCCCCTAGCGTTCCCAGAACACTGACTCCCCTAATTCCTAGGGTTAGATCTCTCTGTTCTACCTCAGCCATCCCTGATGTCCGCCCAATCCAGGACTTGGACCAAACCTCCAATCCGCTCCCCTCTTCCTAACCCCCTTCTTGGCCAGCATGACTGTTCCCTTTTCCTGCCCTCCTCCTGCAGCCCCCTGCTCTGGTCTGACTCTCCTCTGTTCACACACCTGATCCTATGGTGGAACAATGCAAAGATGCTCTACCCTGCTCAACCTCCGATCCCTGCCTCTGACATACCCCACCCCTCCAGCCCCTCCACTGGGAGCAGAAGCTTCTTCCCTGGGTTCTCTTGCACAGATCACAGCACCAGCGTCTCACTAGGCCCTTTCTTCTTCCCTTCCCAAGCCACCCATTAAACATCCTTCCTCTCCCTTGTCCTCAGAATCACAACTGTCCTCTTACCTATTCTAAAAGCAGCGGCCATGCTAGAGCCAGGTCCCTCATCTCTCCAAGCACCCACGGACCTCAACAGCAATGCTGGCCAAGAAGCCTTGCTTCAACTGACCCTCCCTACACCACTCTGTCGGTAATGTCCTCCAACCTGCACACCATCCTCCATGGCAAGTGTGGATGGCCCTCAAGGCCATGTTGGGTCCTCCCCTCCACCATCTTAGGAGCTCAATGGGTATGTTTCTCCTTACTCAAATGACTCCCAGGTCTATCTATGCAGTCCCGCTGTGTCTCCTGAGCCCACAGTCCGACCTCAGCACTTGTTGGATGGCCCTTTCTACCTGGGGCTCCCACAACGACACTTACGGATGCTCTCAAACCTATCCTCCACTCTTCCTTGGAATACCTCCCACCCTTTCACCTTGGAATCTTCTCACCCTTCTGCTCCTCACTTTTATCCCCGATGGCTTCTCACTTCTGAACCTCCTCTCCCTCCATGCAGCCTCTAACTGAGGTTAGGATCCTTACGCCCTCTCACCTCGAGCCACTCAACTTGTCCTCCCATCCTCCAAAGCCCACTCCAAGGGTCTGACCCGGCTTGGCATCTGAAGCCCTCCACACCGAGTCACGTTCTCTACCTGCCAGGCCTTACTACATTCTGATCATATCTTTGCTTAAGATTCTTGGTGTTGCTGAGGAAGAATTCTGAGGTCTGGGAGTAATTCGCAGCCTACGAGGTCTTGTACAAGTGATGTGCGCAGGATCAGAAGAATTAGCTCTGACAGATCCTTCCGGGGATCTCTTCTCTCACTGATGTAAGTGTTCTTCCCCTGCCTCCCCAGGGTGGGGAATCAAGCGTAGTCCCTGGGGCGGGGGAGGGGGGGTTCCATCTGCTGGGAGCCACTCTAGCCTGCTCATGATCTCTCTTTGTGAGTGTCCATTTCCTGAAAAGGCTAGATAAGGCACTTCAGGCACCCAATTCACTGTCCTTTGGACCACCCACCATGTGGATTTCTCATAAAAACCTTCAGCAACCCAGAGTCACAGGCAATTTCCTGACCACAGCCAACCTGTTCCCTCGCTTCTGCTCCCTCCTGGGCCCATCAGCAGCAGCTACAGAACACACACTAAACAGAGCCCCAACACACAGCGGCTTAATCCAGGAGAACCCAAGCCCCTGCTGCAAGCTTGGCATTGTCTTGGCACGGCACAGAGATGCGGGCTGACTGACCGATTAGCACATTCTTTGAAATACATCACCTCTTCTTCTACTGATTGATACTCCTTGTCGTCCGGGGCAAGGTCTAACAGGATCGTTCCCTGATTAACACAGTGAAAAGTCAAGTAAGGATTGGTGCCTACAAAGGGAAAAGAAACAGAGACTGTCACTGCTCCAACGCCGCTGGGACTGGCTTGTTAGACAAAACCCAACATGTCAAGTAAAAACACCCCCAAAACCAAAACCCATACCCCAAACGCCCAGAATGGAAGCTCAGGCTGTGAACAGCCTAATGTGGGCGCCCTCGATGAGGTAAGACCAAGCAAGTGCCTTCAATTTACTGATGTTGGTTGGTTTTATAAAGTTAGGAGAAACTGTCTGATAATGCAGTTCAGCAAAAAGACCATCCCCACTGAGGGTCACAAAGAAGGGGGGGCTGTGTTTAATTGTGCAGGAGGTCCCTGTGGCCACCCTGGCCTTGCCAGTGCTGCTTTCTCAGAGTGGGTCCCCCGCATCCACCTCCCAGGGGATATGGCCTCGGCTCTGCCCATGCTCTCCTGACCTCTTGAGTGGGCCACTCCCAAAGGTCAGGTCTGTCATATGCAAGGGTCCACAGCCCCCTCAGCTTCCAGTTTTTATTATCCTAACTGACTTCCCTGGGCCTAATCCCACTTGTGGAGTCTGGTCAAAGGGTATGTAACTTTTCCTAATGCGGGAAACCCTGTGTGTTTTTTTCCAGAACACTGAACCAGCATGGAAGGAGAAGGCCTCATTTCCTGTCTTCTACCATCTGCGTTCATTTCATGGCTACAAAGGGACATCTCCTGGTGGCCTGAAGGTGCATTTTCCTGATGATCAGTAATTTGGAAGCACTGCTCAGGCAGGTGTGTGAAGGATTAGTTTATTATGTCTGTTCATATCCTTTGACCACTTGTCTCTCAGGGACCAGGCTGGCTTGCTCACTCCTCAGACAGCTCATCATTTTCTGTATTTCCTCTCCGTTTGGTATGTACTCACTGAAAACGCTGCCAACTGTGCTGCTTCCTCCTTCGCTAGCTAGCTGGCTGGTACACTCACTCCTCTGATCAGGATGAGGTAATGGGAAGAGGGCTAGATTTGAAGTCAAAGGACCTGGGTGCGAATCCCAGCTCTGCCACTTCTTGGTAGACCTTGGGTAAGTCACTTTCACCCTCTGGGCCTCAGTTTCCTCATCTGTAAAATGAAGAGGCCTCTGAGGTCCCTTCTAGTTCTAGAACATGGATGATATGACCCTACAATGACAATAGGACACCAGAGAAAAGCTGAACAAGGCTCTTGAGAATGGCCCAGACCCAGGGACTGCTTCTTATGCAGGCGCTAGTGATGGCAGAATCATAGCACTTAGGTCCCATGGAGCTCTTGTGAGCCCTCGTGGCCAGCGGTCTCATGGAGCCTGGGGAGGGGAGACCCAGGGAGCCTACAGTCAAGTGAGGTCCTCGGCAACTCCAAAGCCATGCTTTCCCTAAGACCCGCCCTCTTCTTTTTCAGACACCACGTGAACTTTAGGAGTCTGGCATCCAGTTGCTAGGCCTAGAGAAGTGACGTCTCAGAGGTCATGCAACCTTGTCCTTTCATTTTAAAGGTGAGGGGACTCAGGCCTGGAGTGGGGAAGGGATTGGCCCAAAGCCACACAGGCTGTAAATGGCAGAGCTGGAACCTGCACCCTGGTCCTCAGACTCCAAACCCAGTGGTCTTTCCAGTGCACCATGCTAAAAGCCGTTTATACATCAGAAAAGAGCTACCATTCCTCAACAACTACTGGAGAAGACACCTCAGAGTCCCTGTAAGGGGCCAACACTTGTTTCTGGAAAAGGCCACATAGCTAACAAGCAGAAAACTCTCAGCCCTCAGACCCCTGGAATGGCAGCCCCTGATGCTCAACTCAGTGAGCTTCCCAACATGCCATACTGGCCCAGGGCCCACAGATAGGACCTGCTTGCAGAGAGCAGAAGAGACAAGCAGGACTGCTCGGCTCTGGGCTGACTCTGTTTCCTAGAAATGAGAGGTAACAGCAGCTCAGTGGTGCAGGGGACAGACCACAAACCTAGAGTCAGGGAGGAAGATGTGCTTAGCTGGGTGACCCTGGGCTCTGGACACTCATCAATTCATGGGATTCTCCTAATGGAGCCCTGGCAGGCAGAGAGGCCAAGCGATGTGCCCAATGATGTGCCCAGAGTCACCCAGCTAGTCTGGCTTTAAACTTAGGTCTTCCTGACTCAGAATCCAATACTGATTACAGGAAATCCAGAAAGAGGAAAAAGACTTCTCTCGTTTCCTCCTCCTACCTCCACCCCTTCCTGTTTCTGGAAAGGGGGCACTAAATGACTCTCCTCTGACTTCACCACTCCTGTGATTTCCCTGAACAAAACGGCTAAGTCAGGGCCAGTGCACTCTACAAGAGGACAGGCCCATCATGCTGCTGGGTTTGTGTCCCCACTGCTCAGTGTCCTCCACGGTTTCTGCAGCAAGGGCCGGGCACACAGAAGTGTTTCATGAATGAGTTCCCAATGATTCTTCAGCACAAAAACAATCCATACGCACAGGCTGTTGGAATCATACACTGTGAACGTCTTACCTTGCTGCCCTCCCAAAAGTCTTTCCACCCCCTTGATTAACTTGTGACGATGCCCATATGCATTGATGCCTATTTCTTTCAATTCTTCGTGACCCATATCTGCCAACACATCTAGGGTTATCTGAAAAATGCAAATGCAAATCAGGAGTTAGGACTTCCCTGGGTAGTCAGGACACACCACAACTTCCCAGTCTATGGGTCTGGTAACTGCTGCCACGTTCTTCTGTTTGCCTTTTGATTCCTCCATGGGAAGCACAAAGAATTCCCTCCTCTTAAAAAAATGCAGTGAAATGTGTCCAAATCATGTAATGATTTTCATGTTCTTCATCTGCCCCTGAGTTAAAAAGCATCCGTGCCCAAGTCCCTGAACAGAAAGCCAAGCTCCTTTTGGGAGAAGGATGGCAGGGGAGATTCAAAGCAGATCGACAAGTCATGGCAGAGCAATCAGATACTGAGGCCGCAGGATGCCTCCATGGAAGGTGCCACCTTCGAGACCCTTTAACCAGACCACACCGAGGAAAGGACATGGTCTGGAGGAAGATAACCAGTGAAGGCTCTTTAAATGATGACCTAACAAGAGGAGCCAGTGAAATAAAGGCCCGCTGATGGCCACTACCTGAGGGGTTAGTGGTGCTGGAAGCAAAGTTAGACAGAAATACTTCTGCTCAGGAGCTACCTGCCAACGAGAACTCTCTAAAGATGGAAAGAGCTGCCTTGGAAAGGGGAAACATGTCAAAGGAGTGGGCTCGGTGAAATGGTCGTGTCTGGAGCCAGTCAGTGAGGGGCTCCGAAGGCAGAGGAGGCCGTCCACGGGGATGGCTTCTTCTAGACTCCTATTCCTCATTATACTAGGGACTCTCTTCTACTGACTGACTTAGGCATGGTCTCTACTGGCATTTCTACATGGTTTTTCCCTCCCCGCCTTCATTCAGCGGCTTCATGCTGCGAAGAAGGGAGCTGGGCTCCTTCAGCCATCATGTTGGAAGCTCTGCTGGACAACTGGCCACAGCCCCAAACTTCAGTTGCTTGCTCTCCACCGCTTTCTCTAAGCCCTACTTTATGCAGCTGCTAAAGGAGATTTGCTAAGGCTGCTCAAGACTGCTGCTCTGTAACAAGAAAGCGAAGGAGATATCTTCTGGCATATACGAGTCCAAAATCAGATCTGTTTACACTCTCCAAATAACATATCCTGCAAAACTGAGCAGATTAACAAGGAGAAAAAGATGATACAAGAACCTAGAGGGATTTTTCTAAAGAAAACCAGGTGAGACAATCATCAAACAAAAGAAACAAAGGTAAATGCAGACAGCAAGAAAAGATTAAGCAATGCGGATGAAATCAATGCTTCCACACTTGAAGGGTAAGACAAGGCGACTACAATGTTTAAGAAGGTTTTTCTATTCTGTGAGGACCTAGCGCAGAGCCCCCAGGGTCAAACTTCAAACGCACTCAAAAGAATCAAATGCAGGGTGTCCAGGTTCATTCCCATTTGACTCACTGGCTCCTTAAGCATGGCTAAGAGTCCACACTTACTCTTTCCTTTACCTCTGACAAACCCCAGAGAAGAGGAGATGTGCAAACAGACCAGGGAAAGGTGACTCTCTAGATGGCCAAACACAGGAAGGAAAGCAAAGCACTGGTGAGCCTGAGGCCTAAAATGGAGGGAGAAGGAGGGCCAAGCCTCTCTAAGGGGGCATGGTGACTCTGGCCTGCTACTTCACGTGAGAATTTCGAGACAACCCAAGGCACCAAACAAAGTTGTTCAGTACATGCTAGTGGACAAGCTGGAGAATTAAGGTTCTATTAGGGGCACATATAGCTGGTTAATTAGTGACTTAGACTAGGGTGCTGCTCTAGTACTCCATCAAGATTGGGAGGTGACCCACCAACTCCGTGGGAAGGTGCCAAGTTGACAGGCAGGCTCAGGGGCAGATTACACCCAGCCTGTGCTTAGCTCGGTTCAGAACACCTCATCACCGGGAGAGTTGACTCTAAGAATGGATTTTTCTGGCCATAGCAAGCAACAGCACTGTCTACTGAAAGGCAGAGGAGTTCTGATCGGTACTAGCAGAGAGAAGACCCCACACCAATGAAATTATGGTTCTTCTGGTACAGTCATCAGTTGACCTGCAGAGGTTCCCTACTGGTGCTGCAAAGGCCTCTTTCTACGATGACCTCCTCAGAGACAAGTCTGTATTGATGGATCAAGTTCTGGAGGCCACATCTTTAGGAAGGGCATTGCTGAGCAGAAGCTAATGAGGAGGTTGGTACCACAGAAAGGGGTAGGAGGGATCAGGAAGGTTCACCTCACCCTCCTAATTTCTAAACACATTTGTCAGCATTTTAAATCAAAACACAATCTGCCTGTCTGGTAATTGTGGAGATGCATTTGTACAGGGAAGCTACTTGAGGCTCATTAACTTGTTTTAGTACTTTTCATGGGTTACTTGGGGAGAATGAAATCCAAAAGGAGAAGCCAGCTCTGAGTGGGCACCCAACCCCTACATGGCACTACTGAACAAGACCCTTCTTACCTGTTCTGTCTCAAATATGTCCCGGAGGTGCTCAAGGCCCAGGCTTTTGAGGAACTGGCTGATGTTCATGTCAAGACCTGTCACTGTAACAAGACAAACGTGGGAAGGTCTCTTTGCATGGACTCTGGCTACTTCAAGCAGATGCTGCAGCTTCATTGGAAGCTGTAGAGTCTGGGCACTTTTTGCCCAACTAAGATGCCACGGTGGATTCCAGCAGGTCCAGTGGCACTAAACACATACAAGGGTTTCCACGGCAAACTCTTCAGCAGCGAGTGGGAGGTGTGCATTCCCCTTTCTCTGTAACTGCTGGTTTTTAGCAGTCAGCAGCCTGACCACATCAATTATACATTTCCTAAGTGGCTTAGGTTCCCACTTTTGCTGCTGTCCTGCCTCCAGCCCCCCATAAATCACTGCAATCCTTTCTGCTTAGCAGGTCAACAAACCACCAGGACTGGCCTTTGACTTATTGGAAGAGAGAAGAGCAGAATCCCCAAGAGACTTGGCAGCTGAAGATGCTCAGGATGCACCTTATTATTAATCTTATTAGGTATGTACCGCATGTAGCTACTTCTCCACAGACAAGTGACCCCTCCACAATCCCCACCAGAAAAATCACATCGTTCACAATGTCAGCTCACCTTCCCCTTCCTTCCTCTGTGCCCCCGCTGCTCCATCCCCAGCATTGGAAGTCCCTCCTACTGCTAATTCCGCCAAGGGGCCAGCGAGGTTGTCTAGGCTGCTTGCAGCAGAGAGACAGGATGGGGTGGAGGCTGGAGAGATGAGGGAGGCACTCACAACAGTAGCCTGAGGTTTGAAACATGTCGGCAAGGCCTCAGGAGGCATGGCGTCGATCAGCAAAGCTCGAATGTCATCAGCCTACAAAGCAACGGACACCCAGGGTTCAGAAGCCTCTCTCTGTCTTCCCTCAAGAGGTTTGGGGCTGGGCCAGAGCCTCCCCTCCCTTTCTCTTTTGTGATCTCTTTTCCTCTTCCCCCTTAGTTTCAGTGTGGAGAAGTCATCTAGGCAATTTTGATGATCATTTCACATTTCAAGGACTACCAGTAAAACAATCTATAGCTAACAAACTTTTTTTTTTCCAAATTGGGCACAATAATTTTCGAATTTCAATTCCTTTTAGTAATTAAATGCATCACTAAAACCCTTTCATTTGGTCAGTTTCTTTGTTAAAGACCATTTATTGCTTACTGTTTGTTCAAAGACAATTCATTACCTTGACTTAGTCATTCAGGTCAACATTCATGAATTTTTTATCTTCTCCAAGGACTGTAGAGTGAAAATGATGGATCAGAGCGCATGGGAAATAGCATCTTTTGGTCAAGACAGGATTTAGTAGAAAACTTCTGAAAACTGCTTGTTTAAAATGTTTCTCTAATACCTTGGTGTATCTCCCTGTCTTGTTAATCCTATGGGTCACCCAAACTGCTTTTGCCTTTTTTTAATGACTGAAGGTTTTGGCAGGGGGTCATCGTCAGTGATGTGACCGTCCCAAATCACCAGTATAATAGTGTCAATGAGACTGAATCCTGTGGGAAAGAGGTGAACCAAACTGACTCCATCTTGTAAAACTGACTCCATTTTAAGACTCAGATTTCCTTTTTGGCTCCTCCGCTGACAACTGTGAGAACTGAATGACATCCTGGTTCACATCGGAGAAAGTCCCCAAACTGGCTCTTCCCAGCTCAGAAAGTCCCTAATTCTTCCTACAACAACAAATCGTGTTACCTAATCTTGTGTGTCCTGGTTTATATCCTCTATTTATTATACAAATGTATATATCCTGCAAGCATTGCATGCTATCCTTATATAATGCATAAAAATCTATGCCAAATCTTTGAAGGAGAATCCAGTGACTGCTGGAGGGGGCCTTGGCCCAGTGTGTTGGGCATCTGCACACCCTGCTAATGAATCAACATGAGCACAAGCCCCAACGTCTTCCCCCTCAGTTACTGCAGATCTCACTGATCACACAACACAGGCTATAAATCAGTATTCTGGGGGCAAATACTATTACCAGCCTCTTTATGGGATTCGCCTTCCTTGTTAAAGTCAAGTCCTACAAGAATTCCAGGTAACTAAGGGTTCTAAGTACCATTAACTAATCATACGTTTACTGTTCTTGCTGACAAATTGTAAAGTTAACAAAAAAGAAATGGTCAAAGTTGGTCTCTGTTCTAAACTGCCACTACCAAAGAAAGCCCAGACTGCCCACAATGCTTGGATTGTGGGCCTCCAGAAACCCCAAATGAAACCCCCAGGTATGGCCATGTGCCTGCCTCTGGTGGGGAGCTACATTTTCTCCTTTGTAAATCAAGTGACTTAGACACTCAGCCCCCCCACACCACCCAAGGTCCCTTTGGCCCAGTGGAACTTGCCGTTGCAAGATCTAAAGGTGTTTGTCCTTCTTGGTTCTTCATGGTTGGATCGGCACCATGGGCTAAAAGCAGGGCACACAGCTGTGTTCTTCCTTTCTGGGCTGCTTCATGTAACGGAGTGAAGGCCCATTTATCGGTAGCGTTCACACATGTGTTGTATTTGATCAGTAATGCCGCAATGTCCACATGCTGTGAAGACAAAAGGAATCAAGGCAGTGAGGATGATGCACCCCTCCCTGAGTGTCGCCTCCCTTCTCTTCCCTCCCTGTCACCACGGCTTTGAGCAATCATTTCTTTTGCAGCTGTGACACGTTGAAGGTACTGCTGGTGACTACCACTCACAAAATCTCAGCCTCTGAAAGCTAAAGGGCCCTCAGAGTCCAACCCATCACTCTCAAGGAGGGTGGCTCATGCCTCCAGACAGCCCTTTCTCCTCTGGGATCTCTACGAGCAGGGCAGGTTCTCCATGGCATCCTGCTTGCTCCATCTGCTGCTCCTGGCTCTGCCCTCCAGGATCAGACAAAACAAAGGAAGCCCTATTCCACACGCTGGAAAGGAGCAATCCTGAGTCCCTCAGGTCATGACCTTTCCAGCCTCCTGTTGCTGAATCACACAAAATCTTGGGAGTCAGAACACATCAGTGCCTTGAATCCAGCCCAAAGAGGAAGCTCCTCATTCAGCCCTCACACCTCAGAAGGCAGCCCTTCACATTCACACTGTGCGAGAACTAACTGGCAGTTTCCCTTCTATCGGGCCTTTTTTGGGTGCCTGTCATTCACCACGACCTCAAGGCCTCCCCTGAGGTAACTATGAAAGGGACACATATAATCTTGGTCATTCGTACTCTCTCACTTATTGTCAGGCTCTTCCTGTTGACTGGCTGTTTCCTCACTGTTTACCAGTTTGTCCATTTCTCCTTCACCCTCAAAACCCAGGGATGCATTCATCCCTGCTAGCTACTGTCCTGTATCGATCTCTCTAGCCTTTTGTGGCAAGCGCTCCTGGGGAAGGCCGTCTTCAAAAAGTGCCTCTACTTCCTTCCTCTCACTCTTCTTACCTCTCAGGTCTGGTTTCCAACTTCATCATTCAAACAAAGCTGCTTTCCCCAGTTCCTAACACGTCCAATCTAATGGCTTTTTGTCAATCTTTCCTTATCCTTCCTGACCCCTGCGCAGCGTTCAGCACTGTGGTACTTCTCTATCCTGGCTCGCTTCCTTCTTCTCGGGATGCTCCTTCCCAGGACGCTCATCTCTGTCCCACGCACTAAGGCTCTGTCTTGAGCCCCCTTCTCCCTCTGTACACTATTCCACTTGGTGATCTCATTAGTTCCCATGGATTCGATGTCATCTCCATGCTGATGATTCTCAAATCCAGGCGTCCAGTCCTAACATCTGGGCTGACTTCCACTCTTTTATTTCCAAATGTTGACTGGACACTTTGAACTGGATGTCCTGGAGACATCTGAAACTCAGTATGTCCAAAATTGAATTGTCTCATATCCTGAAACCACCCCCCTCAGACTTCTGTGTGACTGGCATGGGTGCCACCAACTCCCTGGGCCCTACCATCTAGGTGGCATGTTCAGCTCCTCACCCTTTCTTGCTCCCCAGACCCAAGAGCTTTAAAATAATTTCTGCCCCTTTGCAGCAGCCTCCTGTACACCTGCCCACTCTCTGCACAGACACTGTCACCGTCCCAGTGCAGGCTTCAAACCCAGATCATGGCGACAGCTGCTGGCTGGCCTCCCTCCCTCAGCTGTCAAACGGATTCACCTTTAAAAGCACAGGCCTGACCATGTTGTACCTCTTATCCCCTCCAAAAACTCTGATGCTAGGGAGACAGGAGGATGGACCCTATTTTGTCCTTCAACAAATTAAATTTGCATTCCTAGTTTCTTGGTAGTGAGACAGGGAAGGTTTCAGAGAATTGTTATGCTGGAGACCGGAATATGCAGCATCAGAATCTTTCAGGGGAGTGAGAACAGGTTTCACTGCCATCCCATTCTGTCATCACACCCTCCGTCTGCCAGGAATGATCTTCCTCATGGAAGTGAATCTAGCCTATGACTTTGTACAGAGTTGGGGCTGCCCAGGTGTGGCAGCTGTATCAAGGTGCCAGCTTTTACAGACTTCAGTCCCTATGATACTCAAGATGACAAGATGTATTTCAGTTTCAGATCATTTCTAACACTTCCGCTTCCCAATTAACCCACTTCTCCTCAACTCCCAGGACTCCAAGGCCCAGGGGTTCACTCTACTTCAGTCAGTCCCCTTAGGGATGCAGAGACTCTAGAGCTCACCACTCTCATCCATAACTAGGGCACCTCAAGGATGCCCTATCTGAATAACCTACAGATGATGGCCATCTACGTGTGCCCTGGTTTGCGTTACTTGTTATCATCAAAAGGGCTGCCTTCTTTGTCTTGTAGCCCTTGGGGTATAGGCCCAGCAGCAGAATCTCTTTAATAAACAGTACTGACAGTTTAATCATTTCTCAGCTTAATTCCAAATTGTTTTCATGTCATTTAGCTTTCCTCACTTCTAAAATGGGAGGGCTGGACTGGAGGCACTTTGAACTTCTTTTTAGCTCTAAACTGGCCATTTACTGAGCCCCAGATCTTTCCCTCTGTAGCCAGCTCAATCATATGCATGTGTCCAAGACAAACATCCTGTTGTGCCATGTCTATTAGGTTGTCTGTCCAACTACATATCATAGTGTGAACAAATGATAAAATTCATCCATTCAAGCTTTAGTGTGTGGATTCTTAGGCTAAACTTCAGAAAACAGTGGCTGTCCTACTGAAAGTTAACATTCTGAGGTATGATATAACCAGTGCAATGCTGTCTGCAGCCAATGTGAGCACCGACCTAGATGGGGAGCTACAGCAGACATCCCCTATGACTTACTTGGTAAACAGATGTTTAATGCATTGGCTCTTAATTCAGCACATCCCTCTAGACAGATGAGCAGTGAACAGCAGTACAATGGCTACTTCTGGAGAAGCCTGAGCAGAGACTCTTATAGTTAGAGGTGCCCCTCAAGGAAATCATCTAGCTCAAACCAGCCATGAACCCAAATTCTCACCACAACCTGCTAGTTGGCCACATAACAAAAACACTTTGCTTTAAGGCCTCCAAGGAGGAGAAACAACTACTTAGCCGGGAAGGCCTTTGACTTTGGGGGCTTTCTTCCTTATCTCAAGCCAAAACCTGCCTTTCTGCATTTCTGACCCAGGTTCTGAGTTCTGCCCCTGGGGTCAATGAGTCCTAAGAAGGTGCCTGCTCTATGCCAGGACAAAAGAGAGAGGACCTACAGACAAAATGGAGTTGCTTCAGCTTTCTTGCCTTCAGTCCTCTCCTCACTAGGCCCCTCTACTTGATCTGAATATAGTGCCACCATCAGTCTCTTTCGCAGGCTAGTTCCCCTCCTCTGACGCTCTAACTCAATAGTTCAGCTGGGGTTTGACCCAGAAGGATTGGAGCAGGAAGAGCCATTTTCCTAACCCTGGCCACCATGCACTGCCATGCCCTCTCCATGCAGTCCAACACTGCTTTAGCTGTCCCAACAACCATGTCCTGCTGCTGTCTCATAACGAACCATCAGGCCACTCCAATGCCAACACCATGCTTAGATGAATAGCTGTCTCGTCATACTGCCCAAGGTGGGTGATAACCCTTCTTGGGAGCCTAGCTATGCCAACAGCACAAATCTGCCTAAGTGCGCTATCACTGAGCTCCTATCTCTCCACACTGTCCACAAGAATAACATGTGAGACACTTGTCATGGAATGGTGATGCCACACGGTGGGCACATGTGGTGTTCAGGTAAACCATCTTCACTCACTGTCAGCTGGCAATTCCTTCAAATAAACCAAATCAGGTAGCCCAGCATGACGGGCTCTTCTCTGAGGATCACCGTAGCCTTTTCTAGTGGGTTTCTAACTAGACTTTCCATAAGAGGTTCCAGAATGTTGCCAGGAATCCCAGTCAAGTTTCCCGGGCCACAAACAGCCTGCCTTCTCTCTTCCCCCCAAACTTTCAGGATGCACTGTATCAGACCAGGTGACCTCAACTCCAAAGGAGGATTGGGGGTGAGGGGCTCTTACTATTTCCTTATTTGCCCTTGGGATCAACCCCCTACCAGTCACTTTTGTTTTATATTTGATTATTCTCCTTGGCAGAGTGAAGGAAAAAAAAAAAGCCGAATCAGATCTGGGCAGCTTCTCCCCACTGTCAATCACTACCTGATGTATTCACTGCAGAGATCCCATAGGGAAGGGCTGCTTCTTTTCCTCAATACAGCTAAAAGACTTTCCCAAGTCTTCCTCAGCTCATTCTGAGCAGGAACCCTCCCTGATACTGAGCAAGGAAGCCTTAAAAGAAAAAAAAGCTCCTGCGAAAGCACTTGCTCACAAGCCCTCCTAGTCCCAGTCTCTCAGCCAAGAAGTGAGACAAGCTGTACTGGACTAAGAAGGCTCGGCACTCCCTGCTCTGATCAAAAAGGGACGGAGGAAGGACATTTCAGGGGGGAATCTGCTTCAGGCTGACACCTTCCCAAAGTGACCAATCACATAGCCGGGAGCAGGCCCCCACGGGCATGTCTGCACTCATCATCAGACTCAAAGCATGATGGGGACTTTGGCTTTGACTGATGAGCAGGACAAGGAAGATGGGGGACACCATCACTTGGCAGATGAAGAAGGAAGAGCAGAACTCTGAAAAGGGCTTCCTAGTAATCCAAAGTGTATACCTACCCAGAATTTCAGGGAACAGTGGTAGGGGGGCACCAATAACAGGCATTCAGGAAATACTTGGGGGTGTTAGCTTTGCTACAGAACGGTCTACCCAGTGTGGTCAGTGACATGTGCCCTGGCCGTGCCTTCTCCCTCCCTGCCATCTCCTCAGCAGCTGATCTATCTTTTATGTGTTGGCCCCTAACCATGAGAATTCCTGCACAACCGGGGCAGCTTCACTTTCTCTAGTTCCATCCCAGCACTTGGCACAAGGCTTAGCACAGAACAAACATTTAATAACAAACACTCATTCATTCATTCATTCATTCATTCATTCATGGAGAGTTAAAAAGAGAAAGCCGCCACCCATGCTTCTAAGAGTAAGAGAAGCACAAGGAATCCCTCAACAGGTCAGAACGTGAACTTTGCTGCCCTCCAAGGAGAGCCTGGCCTTGTCTCTGCCTCTCCAGGTCTTCTCTCATTCCTGCTGGCTCAGCACCCGTAGCCTCCTTGTTTAGCCTAGACTACTCCTGCAAGGGCCAGGCCTATTCTCCCTTGGTGCCTTCATTCTCTGCTGGTCCTGCTCCAGACTTTCTGGGGAGGTTGCCCATCCCCCAAGGACACGGGAACACTTATTAGAATGTACCTGTGGGAGTGCTCTAGCCTCAGGGAGCTGTGTGGGGTCTATATGCCCTGGTCTTCCCGCCCAGGGCCAAGTGGGGGAAGTGTTGGCAAGCAGCAGGGAGGCCATGACAGCTAAGTTACTGGCTTCCCAAGATGAGAGAAGCTTTGGGCTTCCCAAGTTTTAGCCTGATCAGCCTGGCTGTATTCGCAGTGTGCTGAGGTCACTGTGCATGTCAAAGGTATAGGAGGCAGCTGATGCCCTGATGTCTTCCCGACTCATCTGAAGCAACTTCCCAAACAGATGATTAAGATAAAAAACCCAAATTGGTTTCACTATTCACTATCACTATTTCAGTCAAACCCTTCAACAGTTTTGTACTGAGCATTGAACACACATAGGCAGAGGTGCAGGTGACTTATGCTCCAGGGGAAGGCGTGGAGCCCCGGGACAGGCCAACTCAGGGTCCCTGCCTCCAGTCGGGTGCCAGCTGAGGAGAAGGCGCACACACCAAACCCTTCCTTGTATCCCCAGGGTCTGGTGCAGTTACTGGCACACAGAAAGCATTTACAGGGACAATTAAATGCTGCCAAATTCTAAATGGAAAGTATCCATCAATCACAGAACATCCATATTGTCAGGGGCCTCAGGGGATGTAAAGAAAATAGAGGTGAGATGCTCTTTGTGGAACAGCTCCTAGGGTTCTCCACAGATGGTCATCATCTCCCCTGCACCCACACTTGCCTTTCGGAGCCACCCCCTACCCCTGGAACCACAGCCATGAACCCGACTGCAGGTCATGGAAAGGGAGTGCCAAGTGACTCCCTTGGGGCTCCACTTAACATCTGATCCCTTTCCAATCCAAAAGCATTCTTCCCTAGTCACAGCCCTGACTAGAATGGAAGCACTTGTGGGCAGAGACCATAGCCAGACTCCCAGTAAGCCCATGAGAAACGCCCATCCACTCATCCACCCATGGACAATAAAGACTCAACCGATGAATGACAGTGACTGTTTGGGCCATGATCTTTCATATGCTTACCCCATATGATGCAGCGTTATGTAAAGGAATAAGGCCTCCTTTGTCTTGAGCATTAACGTCTGCTCCGTGTTCTAAAAGATACTCAGCTACTTCCAGGTTATTGTAACCTGCTGTGGGAACAAAACAGGACATATCAGAACAACACTGAGTTGGGAGAGAACAGGTGTCTGAGCTGTCCAAGACGCTTCCAGGCTCCTGACCCACTCCTTCTCTTGGGGAGAGACAGTACTGTCTGAGCTGGTAACTCGATGCCAATACTCTTCTATACCAAGGTGCTCACTACCCTAGTGGTCAAGCTCAGGTCCCCAACCCCTCTCCTCTGCCGTCAGTCAACAAAAACTTACTTTTAAAGCCTTTAACCATGTGCCAGTCACAGTGCTAAGAGCAGCTCTAAAAGTGGTCCCAGTGTGGACAGGGGGACACTGGGTAGATTAGGAATAGAATGCTGGCCCTGTTGAATTCAGAAAACTGCAATTTGTAGTGGATCCAATCAGCATAATTTCATGATTTCTTCCAGCTCACAGGAGGGGGTACAGCAAGGTGTTACTGGGGGCAGAATATAGGAACAAGGTAGTTGAGGGTGGAGGGTGGTACAGAGCTGAGTTAGCTCAACAAGGGGTTGAGACAGGAAAGGCAAGTGGGAGATGACAGGCTGGGAAAGAACCGAGGGTAGGGAACTCTTGGGGAGGCTGAAAGCTAGAGTTAGGGATTCTAAGGTACAGAAAAATGAAGAATGATAAAGCTCATGATCAGACAAAGAAGTTCTGGGGTTCTTGAACATGGAAAGAGAACACTCCTCCTAGGTGATGACCTGGGGTAGTCTGAAGTAAATTTGCCCCTAAGGCAGATTGATCTGGGACTCTTTAGGATGTTGTCCTGAGGCCCAAGGGAAACTTTCTGGGGACTGCTGGCCATTTTCTTACCCACAACTTTTACTGTAACTGGCGATACATGAAGATGCTTTTCTCAAAGAGAATGCTTATTTCAACTCTCAGCCTCTGAGTGGAACTCCAAAACAGGGTAAGGAAGACAGTGTCACCAGGAGGGGGCAGTGAGAAAAGGAAGATGTGGAGACGAAGGCAAGTCTGTTCATTATGCAGCAGACATTCCCACTTCGGAGGGCTCCACAGAAGGAGTGAGTCACTTTGGAGTAGGGCTGAGACAGACAGGAGGAAGGCACAGGCAGCTGAGGATGGCCAACAGGGCTGGGACCTTGGCAGCTTGGGGTTTGGACTCACAGGGAGGAGGAAGAGGAAAGCACAAGGGAAGCTGAAGTACACTAACCACCAAAGAACGAGTTTAGGCAGTTATCACTGCTTGGAGGTAGGTGACTGGACTGATCAAGGTCTGTCCACATGCTAAGAAGCTGGTCAGGGAGAGCTGTTCCTCACAGCAAGAAGGACCAGGAGGAGGTCTTTTAAGACTGGTCCTACAGGAGGTGAAGAAAGCCCTGAGAACCCAAGAAGGGAAGGGGAGGTGGAGGTCTTGGGCAGGCCAGGCTGTCCCATCTGGCCCACCCACACAGGTGGCAGGGCTTTGCAAGGCAGGCTGCCTGGCAGCAGAGAAGGTCTTGGGACCTGCAACAGCTTCCCCGCTGGCTTCTCTTCTAGTCTATTCTCCACTCTGCTTCCAAAGAGATCTTTCTTAGGCACTGCTCTGACTACATCACTTCCCTGCTTAAAAGCTTTCAGAGTTCCCCCACAGCTGCTGGACTCAAATCCCACTCTCATGGCCCTTTTCACCCTACATTATTTGCCCCTTTCTAACATGTTGTGTTGTAGCTCCTCCAAATGGTGAGTTCTTTTCCCAGTTCCACATCCGCTGGCCCTGCCTTGTCTATCCTGTCTTCTCTGCATCCTCTGAGACAGTGGGTCCTTAGTTCTTTGTGCTCTTGCCTTCATCTGAAGAACTGCTTCACTCTGTCTTTGGGTCCTGGGGGTCTAGCACAGGACCATGGACAAAGATGCATAAAATAGAAGCAGAGTCTTCCTAAGTGTCTGCTGAATTCAAGTATTTACTGAGGAGCAGCAGGGAATTATGGAGAGAAAACTAGCTTTGGAGGTGGGAAGGAAGCCCTGGGGACCAGTCCCACCCCCTCTGCCACTGCCATCCTGGCTGGGCAGGGCACTCTCCCTGAGTCCCTTGCGATTCTCTAGGACCAGCCTGTCCAGGTACACAGAGTTTCCTTGTGGGCTATTGCCTGCACCAAAAAAAAAAAAAAAAATCTAAACATGGCAACCAGTAAGCCTGCCAAGTCCAGCCCCAAGGGAGGCTCACCTGCCAAGTGCAGCGGGGTCGAATTTCGGCCCTGGGTGTCTCTGCAGTTGATGTTCTCAGGCGTACACAGCTTCTGCACCCGGGCCAGGCAGCCCTTCTTGGCAGCGTCCAACAAGGCAGCATCCCCTCGGAGCAGGTCCTGGATGTCGGTGTCTCCTTCCTTGACCAAGTCTAGAGGGGTGTTACCATCCCTGTTCTTCTTGGTTGGGTCTGCTCCGTGCTACCAAGGAAGAGGGAAACACCAGCCCCATCAAACACTTCCCTTCCTCCCCCAGATCCCCCATTCTAACGAGGATGCTCTCTGCATCCCTTAGGAATGTTGGGAAGGCCCTCCATGTGACTGCTGCTGCCTCTTTATTGAGAGGGGCCAGACTTTAAGAATAGTTTGACCTCATTTCGAGTTTGTCCTTAGATACATACGCATTAAAGATAATTTACTCCTCTGGTAGGAGACTCATTCACCTAATTTTATCAACTCCTTGTTCCAAAACAAATTCATGTAAAACCCACAAGAACTGGTGGTTTGTAAGTGTCACACTTGCTAATATGAAGCTCAATGAGAGTTTAGGCATTCCATAAGAAAAGGCAAATCTGATTTGTTGGGCACTTTCTGCTTAATCTGTAGCTAGCAATTTACTGGTATTTCTATTAGAGACCCAGAAGATGGGAGAGTTAAGAGTATGGCTCACTGTAATGATCCTAATGAGATCAACATGTTCAAACTCTAATCTGGAAAGACAACTCCGACATGATACCGGGGAAAATAGGCTTCTCTAATATTAAATAGAAGCAAATTTTACAGAAAACACACTTCAAAAAGAACAAAAGAGACAGCAAGCATCTGAAAGCACCATTGTGACCTGATGATGGAGGCAGGGCTGGGGCCTGTGACACGAAGCAGGTAGCATACCTTTAAGAGAAGCTTACAGATCTCGTATTTCCCTTTAGCAGCTGCTTCGTGCAGAGGTGTGAACTTCCACAGGTCAGCGACATTGACAGATGCACCGTGCCTCACTAAGAGCTCGGCCACCTCATAGTGGCCATAGGAGCAGGCGTTGTGGAGGGGCACCAAGCCACTGTTTGGGGGAAAAACGTGTTCAGATTCACAGCACTAAAAGAAAGCTTCTAAAATACTGCACACGTACACATAAAATAAACATATACAGATGAGTCAGAAGAGATATCTGCAACGTTACCCTCATTTTACAGATAGGGAAACAGAGGTCCAGGAAGGGGAAATGCCAAAGGTCACACAGTCCATCTGAGGCAGGATTTGAATCCAGGTCCTCAGAGTCCACTGCACTGGGGCAGGTCCTTTCTACTCCAAATGGGTCCCAAATACAGATTATTTATCATTATACTCATTGACTTCAAAAACTAAAATCTACAAAATCCTATTTGGTTCTCTGAGTTTCCAAGGAAAGGTTATTACTACCCATTCAAAGTCAATAAACTCCACAATGGAACCTAGTGAGATCCATCTTGGCTGCCATGAGACTGGCTGATGTCACTGGCACTGCCCCTTTGCCCTATGCTCCACAGGCTTCTTGGTGCCTCCTTCTGCCACTTCTGGAGAACCCAGCACTACTGCGTGGCACCTTGCTCCCACCCACCAGCTGCCTCATGACCTCTTGGTTTGGGTGAGCTCTTTGGACCCTGGTACTTGTGCCCTGGATCACCGGATAAACGGGGGGACTCTTTGGATGAGAAATGTGGGATCGCTGAGAGAGTTCTGAGATTTCTCCCAGAGAAGCCAACCCACTCTCCCCCTCTTCCCTTGTGGGTCCAGAACAACAGAGATACACATGGATGGGTGAGTACCCCAGACCTGCTTTTCCTAGTGGATTTCTCTGGCTCTCTTTCCCTCTCACAGTAAGACTGAATTCTTCTGAGTGGTTATAGACCTCATCTGGAAGGTTCTACAATGTTCTAAGGCTGGATACAATCAACATATCCAGATAGGGTCCTGGTGTATGTGGGAGATCCTACATTTCATAGGGACTCTCTCTTTCATGTGCACTCTCCCTTATAGCTACAACAAAACAAAGATGCTGACTCAGGAGGAGGTGACCCCATGTCTACAGGCCTTCAAGTGGAGGCTAGGCGGGCAGTCTTAAGCATGCTTGGGCTACATCAATAGGGGAACGGCTGAACAAGTTGAGGTAATACGAATGCAATGGAATACTATTGTGCTATAAGAAAGGATGAACAGGAAGACTTCAGAGAGGTCTGGAAGGACTTATATGAACTGGTGCTGAGTGAAAGGAGCAGGACCAGGAGAACTTTGTGCACAGCAACAACCATGGTGTGCGAGGAATTTTTCTAGTAGACTTGGTCCTCCAGAGTGATGCAAGGACCTAAAAAATTCCCAATGGACTCTTGAGGCAAAATGCCTTCCATATCCAGAGAAAGAACTATGGAACTGGGTCGCAGAATGAAGTAGACCATTTTCCTTTATGTTACGTTTTGTTTTCATAGTTTCTCCCATTCGTTTTAATTCTTCTATGCGACATGACTAAGGTGAAAATGTATTTAATAAGAATGTATATGTAGAACCTATATAAGATTGCACGCCATCTCTGGGAGGGAGGGAGGAGAGAGGGGGAAATATCTAAGATATATGAAAGTGATTGTAGAAAACTGAAAACAAATAAAACAATTTTTAAAAAAGCATGCTGTGGCTCGAATCTGGCTCAGCTCCTCAATGGCTGTGTATCATTCATAAAATGGGAGTGACAATAGCATCTCCCTCCCAAGGCTGCTTTGATGATATTTGTAAAGTGCTTTAGGGCACACTGCCTGGCCCAGCCCTGCATAAACGTTAGTTGCTATTAGTATAAACACCGTTACACTGTTCCAGGTACAGTGCCAAGTACATGAGATACAAAGAAAGGCAAAAATATGCTCCCTGCCCTCAGATAGCTTGCACTAATGAAGGAAGGAACATGAAAATAAATATGTACAAACAATCAATAAACATTACATGCCTACTATGTGCCAGGCACTGCGAAGTGCCCGGGAGACACAAAGAGGCCAAAACCAGGCCCTGCCCTCTAGGAGCTCCCAAGCCAACATGGAAGCTCTAGACAGGATGATTAGACAGAGAAGACACTGGAAGGAGGAGGGAGTAGGGAAAGTTTCCTGTACAGGGTGGGATTTTGTTTAGGATTTAAAGAAGTCGCGGAGGTCAGTGGGCTGGCAGAGGACAGGGTCCCAGGCAGGAGATAGCCAGAGAGATTACCCACAGCTGAGAAGGAGGGTCGTGTTGGTGGCCTCTTTGAGTCTCAACTAAAAGTCCCATTTTCTCCAAAAAGAAATCCTTTGTCATCTTTTGCCTCTTTTTGTATTCTTAGCACTTAGCACAAAGCAAGTGCTTAATAAATGTTTATTAATTAATACAGGCAACTACTTGGCCCAGTGGATAATGTGCTGTCCAGTCAGAAAGACCTTGGGCAAGCACTTAACCTGTCTGCCTCACTTTTCTCAATTTCTCTTTCTCTCTGTGTGTCTCTCTCCCTTTCCCCCTTTACTGCCATCACTAAAATTGATCATCAGGTTAACAGTCTCACATCTGATTCTCTTAGCTGGTGGGGCACAATGAAAACTTACAAGCCAATGGAATTGAGACACAGCCACAAGCAATCCAAATGCACATAGTCAGAGGTACAGCTAAAGTGAAGAGCAAGGCGATCTCCTTTCTGGGTGCCTTGGCTTTCCTAACTTGTACAATGGGAGTGTTCTATCCCAGTTCTAAGACTCTCAGAGCCACAGCTGTGGCTATGTCCATCCCTGGAGAGGCCCCAACTCCAACGAGATGCTCTTTGGCAGTGGTGGAGAAAACGGGAGTTAGGCTTTGCAGGTTTGTACCACAAAGCCATGCCAGCATCTCGGGAAGGGGTCCAAACTGAGGGAGCAAATGACTTTGTTAAGGGATGCTCACAATCGGCAATCTTGTTTCCAAGTTAAGATGACAAACTCAGCAGTTCCTATGGCTGGGTGCTTACACTGAGCACCGTGGTGCCTAGGAGGAATGGGCTTGTCATGCTGTGGTATGAGAGAAGTGTGGAAAAAAACAAGAACCAAAAAACTTCACAGCCTCTCCTCCTCCTCTCAGGGGATAAGTGGGGATTGTGGGTAGGAAATAGTGCTTCAAGATCTTGTCAGAACAAATCACTTTATTCACTGGGCTTTGCTCATAAATTTCCTTGGCAGTGGAGGTGAAGGTAATATGGGAAATTATTCTAACAAATAAGACATTAATTATGGAGAAAAAGTGTTCGCTTACCTCAGTTAAAGAAATGAAAAACGATGTCAGTTAAGATGACCCCCCCACTCCAAATGTTCTGAGCCAGGAAGGGACTTTTTTCTAACAGCTTACAGACCTGTTTATGTTACTTGTGGTCAAATAGTTTATGACATTAACATTAGGGGAAAAATTGAGAATATCTACCTAGAAAACAGTTGTATTTGTGCCAAAATTACCCTTAAGTTGAGACTTAAGCCTCCAGGGGACAGGAAACGCACTACCTCAACACTACAATGAAGAATGTTATTTTTTAATGTTGTATAATAGGGGCAGATTTGTGATTTCACTGGCATAGCAGTTCACAGGCGAAGACGCTCCCTTCACCAACGCAGGAGCCTTGAGACGGCAGTGACTTGGCCAGAAAGCAGGTGTCAGAGGCAGGGCCTTTACCCACGTCCTCCACCACATCAGAGCACTTCCACACAATTCTCACGAGTGTCCATACGGACACCTCACACCTTCCCTTCCATTAGGAAGACAACACTTGTGTGAAATAGGCTTAAAAAACAAACACAAACTGAAAACTTGACACCAGCAGCTGGCCTCTGGTGAGTTAACGATGGGAATATGGTTCCTAAACTGGCAGGAAAGACACTCTCCACCCCTGGGAAGACTCTGGAAGCAGCTCAGGCAGGGCCCAGGGCACATGCTCCGCGTGACACCTACCCCTTGTCTTTGGCGTGGACGTCTGCTCCGTGATGGAGGAGGAACTCGACCACGGACACCCGGTTGTAGCCGGCAGCAAAGTGAAGAGGGGTCGAGTGGCGGCCTTCTAAATCTCGGCAGTTCACATTCTGAGGGCTACAGAGTTGCTTGAGGGAGAAGGGAGGGAAATGGAGCAGACATGTGATTTAGACTGACCTCTAAAACAATGCTGAGTTTTTGAATAGGAAATTTTCTAGGAAATGCTTCTCCCCACAAAAAACAAGTTACTAAACTCAACACTTAAAAACTGGCCCCTTGAATTACAGTCCTAGAGAATCCTTCCTATTTCCCTGGCAGCTCTTTTCGGCCCAAGTGTCCACCCCCAGCCCAGACACAGCTGTGCCCCAATCACTGCAGCTGGAGGGGAGCCTTGGTCATCCCGACCTGATTGTGACTCACCCTGGCCACCTAGGCTGACGCCAGCTCTGACCGACCAAGGGTGTATCTTGTTGTTTTAAATTTTGAGATGTTAAGAACTGCATTGTGTACCTTGGGCAAAGGGCTGAAGAAGCTAAGGATTGAGAGGAGTTTAGTTCTTTTAGGTCCCATCACTGACTACAACAGAACCAAGCAAGAAAACCTCTCCAATTAACTCCGTGTATCTGGTGCTTTCCTAAATTTGGGGGGAAATTTTCTGTACCTTCATGGGTCCTGATTGGTTCTGCATGAGCCTGCCCTTTCCTCTCCATGTGTCCTCCCGTTCTGTTCTCTATTTCTTTTTCTCCTTTGGATCTTTGTCAAGCATAGGTGAAATGACCATGGTAAGAGTTGTAATAGCTAATGCCCATCAGTGCTCTAATTGTTCAATATCATGTCCATGTAGCTACAATGAAATGGTGTGAAGAGTCCTTCCAGAACACAAGCCACACAGTACACAGCAATTATCAAGACCAACTTCTTCAAAAGTAGAGAGGTCAATTAACAGAACAGATTAGATAAGGTCAGAAACAAGTAAACCTGTAGATGTAAATTACTTCTGGAAAGAATTTGGTATGTGATAGGAATTAATGGGAAAACTGGAAACAGTCTGGCAGAAATAAGATGGAGACCAAACTATTATACCACATAGCATAATAAACTCAAAAGGATACAAGAGCTGAATATTAAGATATACCATAAAAAAAAAGAAAACTGAGACCACAGCCTGAAGAGCAGGCACCTTTCACCAAAGTGGGCAGCAGGGGGGTTCTTAAGCAAGGGGTGGTGGCACTCACAAACGATAAAGTTCTCCAGAACCAAGTCAGTACCAACAGAATCACAATGGAAGGCATATGGGATAGCCAGAGAATACAGGCAACTCCAAAGAACCCATGTGGGCGTATAAAGTGGTCAAAAAGAGATGGCAGACTAGGCTTCAAAAGAAGCATTTCAAACTAACTGAGATGGTTCCAAAGCATAAGTCGTCAGCTGTGGAGGCTGAGTGGGCGCTGGCAGAGGAGCCAGCGACAGACACCAACACCTCTGGAGAGCAAATGCACCCTGTGTGCCTTTTATCTCCAAGACCTGACTGCTGATGCTATGTCAGAGGTCAACGACAGAAGGAACAGCTCCCAGCTGTGGAGAGCAGCACTTTCTGTAGCTGCAGAGAAAGGGAAACCAAGCAGATGTGCACCAGCCACGAAATGGGGACACAAACAGCACCACACAAATGGGGACGCGCCATGAGAAGTTCTAATTATGAATCATTCGGAGAAGCATGAGGAGGCTTATCAGCTAACTCAGGCCTGCACAACTGCGGCCTGCAGAAATGTAGGGGAAAACACCCTTTGCCTAATCAGGAAAGTAACAGATCCAATGTCATCTAAACAGATACAAAGAACAAGGGGTAGTTGGAATGAATCTCCCTCCCTACCCTCTCCTTTCCTCTTTCCCTACTTTCCTTTCTTATTCTTTGTTACAAGAGACGGCACCCTGGATAGAGGGAGGAATTGTGAATACATCTGGAGACAGAGGTGCCAACACAAACCCACAGTCCAAACAGCTGCCCTCCACCTGGCACAGGAGCACAAACCAGGGAGAGACAGTGCGCAGGCCAATAAACCGCTGCTGATTTGGGCGGGGGTGGGGGGGCGTGGTGGGGGGTGAGCATACTTTAGACGAATGGGGAAAGGGAGAGGAAAAAGGAAGGAAGAAAAGCAATAGGAGCACAATGAAATTCAACTCCTCAAACACGTCCAAAGGAAAAGGAAAGAAGCATTTATGACACACCTTCTGTGTGCCCGGCACTGCACTAAGTGCTAACCATTTGAGGTAATCGGAGGAGGGGCACTGGCCTCTGAAGGACCTGGGGCAGACTAAGCACACAAGAAAAAGAAGCGGAGGAGTCTACTACAGACAAGGGAGACGTGCAGTATAAAGTACAGAGACTGTGGTGGCTAATTAATATTAACTGGGGAAACAACGTAAGCCATCAGACTTACAAGCCAAACAGGAATAATACATACATCTCTGGAGTCATTTCAGACTTCATCATCACGGGGGGAAGCCCCTCCACCAGGAATCAAAGGGAGGGAATGGAGGGGCCCACACAGACGCCATCTTGGGATGCCCTTTCTGTTCAATTACAGGTCTAGTCCAACTTCAGTCTTGTGAGAGAACTTTACCGCACTGTTTGAACCTAGCCCTGTGTGGCTGGGAAGCTGGGCCCTCTCTCCCTGCTGCTGAGAAACCCTTAACAAGGGACCAGAAACTCAATCAAATTCGAAAATGGATGCCAGTTTTCTCACATCTCCAGCAGCCCATGTGTCATTATGTGGTCAGTTGGCTACTGTTTCCACGTTCCTCTGACTGAATATTTGGAGGGATTGGCCCATCTCCTTGTCTGATTCCAGGGAACTGCACTTGCGGCCGCTCCCTCTCCCAACTTGGACAGTCCCTAATTTTTCCTCCAATTAGATATCAGATTACCTAATCTCATATGCTGCTTTATAGTCTGCTTCCTGGTACCTATTAATGCATACAAATCTGTCTCCCCTGATATTCAGGCTGAGGAGGTCTGGTCCTGCTCTGTTACACAACTGGCATGCACTGCTTAATCAATCAGCATGCTTACAAGTGCAAGCCTTTGTTTCCTCAGTCATTTCAGATTTTAGCCAACACCAGAAGTACCTGTGATGCAAACAACAGCTAAAATGTCCATTGGGCATGATCCAAGAACGCATCTAAAGTGGATTAATACATAAGTATGGAAAAGTAAGCAGGCTGAAGAGAGTGCCAAAGGCATCAGTCTGAATTTGATTCCAGAAGCAAGAGGGAGCCAATGGAGTTCTCTGAGCAGGAGGGTGACCTTTAGGAAGGTCACTCTGACAGCTGTGAGGAGGAGATCAGCCAGAATCAGGCTGTTGTGATAGTTTAGGTGACAGATGCTGAGGGCCTCGACAAGGGCAGAGGCCATGGGAGTGTATATTCTTTTACCCAGCAATACTACAACCAGGTCTGTGTCCCAAGAGATCAAAGGAAAGGGAAAAGAACCTATTTGTACAAAAATATTTATGGCAGCTCTTTCTGTGGTGGCCAAGAACTGAAAATTGAAGGGCAGTCAGCCAGCTGCAGAATGACCAGACAAGGTCAGCATATGACTGTGACAGAATACTGTCGAGCTAGTCCACTACTGTATTGTAGAGGACTGTGCTAGAAACTATTAGAAACCAAGAAGGGGATGGTTTCAGAAAAACCTGGGAAGACTTTTACGAACTGATGTGAAGTTAAGTGAGCAGAACCAGGAGAACGCTGTACACTGTTACTATGATCAACAAAAGACTTAACTACCCTGGATCACTACAGTCATCCAAGACAATTCCTAAGGACTCAAGGTGGAAAATGCTATCCACCTCCAGAGAGAATCGAGGAACTCAAGCATTTTTTCCTTTTCTTGCTTTTTCGGCAACATGGTTAACATGGAAAAGTTTTGCATAATGACAAACGTATTCATTGATTATCTTATTTCTTTTCTCAATGAGTGGGAGAAGGGTTGGAAGCAGGGAAGAAATGAAGTGAAAATGAAGGAAAAAAAAATCAGACATAAGATAGAGGCAATACTTTGGGGAGAACCAGGGCTTTCACTTCTCCTGTTTTCCCCAGGGTTCTATTATTTCATTTTTTTTTTTAATTTTAGTAATTAAGAGAACACACAGAACTACGGAGAAGAGTTTCTGTGGCGTAATGAGGACTAAATCCAGACTGCAAAGGGCTATGAGATCTGAGGAAGAGGATCTGATGAGTGTAGACAGCTTTTCCTAGAACTTGGGCTAAGAAAAGAAAGGGAGTCACAGCACAAAAGCTTGAGGAGATGGCAGGGTCTAGTGAGGGGTTTTACGAATGGAGGTGAACTGGGCATTCTGCAAGCTGCAGAAAGCAGACAAGGAGGGACTGATGCTGAGAGGAAGGGAGTGGATGACAGTGGAGGCAATACTCCTGAAGAGACAGGAGCGAAAGGGTTCAAGAGTACAGAAAGAGGGAGCCACGATGGGAGAGTACAGGAAAGCAACCCAGCTGAACTCTTACAACATTCCCCTGCAAACAACTTTAAAAGAACGCCTCAATTCAAATTGTAGAATGGTAGAAATCTACAAAAGGTTACTGACACATTTTTCCATCCTAAGACAACTTAGGAGGTTGGCACAAGAATGTGGTGACACTGGGGTGAGCGCTGACCTGGAGCAGTTTCAGCAGACTCAGCCCAGAAATGGTAAGGGGATCAGACAACTGGTTGGAAAAAGTACAGAAAACCATCTGCTGGCTAAGGATGCAGCTGGCACTGACTGGCAACTCTACCATCCTCATGAATTTTTGGGTCACAGTCCCAGGGTGGAGAGGAACTAGGGGTCAGCCACCCCCAACCAAGGACAAGAGCAATGCAGGAGAGCTGGGGCCCTGGAGGAGTGCTAGGGCTTAGAGCTGCAGGGGACCAGTATCCCTTTGTAGGTAAAAACCAGAGTACAGACCAGGAAAGCAGTAACCACACCCCCTCCCAGGATCATATCACCTTGGAAGCACTGAAAACCTCCACAGGACCATCTCTGAAAACGCAAGAGGGAAAAATTCTGAAGCTTGGGACAGTGCCTCCCCAAGCTTAAGTGAGTCCAACTTTAACATAAAGTTCAAAGCTAAGAAGTAGGCAGGAAAAACGAGGAAACAACAAAAGAAGAACTTGACCACAAAAAGCTACCATGCTGGCAGAGAAGACAATACACAAACTTAGAAGACAATGATGTGAAAAAGCTACAATCACAGCCGTCAAGAGAAATGCTTAAGAGTTGAGAAGCCCAACATGAATTCCTGGGATAGTTAAAGAAGAGATGAGAGTGGTGGAGGAAAGACTGGTAAAAGGAATGAAAGTGACACAAGAAAACCATGAAAAGAGAATTAAGAGCTTGGTAAACCATCCCACCCCAGCCCAGCCCAAATTGAAGAAAATTACACATTAAAAAACAGAACTGGCCAATTGTAAAAGCACAAAAATTCACTGAAGAGTAGAAGTCCTTAAAAAGCAGAACTGGCCAAATGGAAAAGGAGATACAAACATTCCTGTAAGAAAATAATCCTTAAAAATTAGAACTGGTAAGTTAATAACTGCATGCAACATCAAGAAACAATAAAACAAAATCAAAAGAATGAAACAAAAAGAAGAAAATTTGAAATATCTCTCTAAAAAATAGTTTCAGGTCGATAATTTAAATTATTGAACTACCTGAAAGCCATCATCAAAAAAGGAGCCTAGGCATCATATTTCAAGAAAATTATAAAGAAAAACTGCTCCAATATTTCAGATTCAGAAGGTAAAATCATAATTGAGAATCCACAGATCACTTCCTATAAGAGACACCCAAATGGAGACTCCCAGAAATGGAGCCAAACTTCAGACAATGACTGACTGGCAATACAGGCACACAGAACTCAAAGAGTCTGGAAGAGAACAGAAGCAAAAATCATAACGTTAAAAACCAAGTGGACAAACTGTCAACATTCAAGGCTGGAGGGGTCAGGGAGAGAGGCGTGCTGACACCTTGGTGATGGAGCTATGAACTGGTACAACCATTCTGGAAAGCAATTGGGAATTATGCAAATAAAAAGGCCAAGGTATTTCATAACCTCTGACCCAAAGATTCCATTAATAAGAACAATGCTCCCCACAGACACCAGCATTTTTATAGGAGCACTTTTTGTGATAAGCAAAGATACCAAAGGATGGGAATTGTTCATTTTGGAGGGGCAGAAGGACCGTCACACATCACAGGTCAAAGAGAAAATATCGTCAGGGACGAGACAGAAACAATTCAAATACTGCGTAGCCACAACAGACATCCACATATTTCACATGAGATTTGGCAACTCCCACACTGAAAGAGTGGAGGGTTTAGAATACAATATGGTAAAGGAGCTAGGCTTATAATCAAGAATGACCTATACAGCAAAACTGAATATAATCCTTCAAGGGACAAAACTGACATTAAATGAAAGAGAAGACTTCCCAGCATTTCTGATGAAAAGACCAGAGCTGAATAGAAAATCTGACTTTCAAAGACAAGACTCATGAGAAGCATAAAAAGGTAAACATGAAAGAGCAATCAAAAGGGACTCAATATAATTAAACTGTTTAAATTCCTACATGGGAAGATGACACATGTGAGTCCTAAGAACTTCAGGGCAGTTAGGAAGTTAGACAGAGCATGAGCGTTGGGATAATCTCAAAAAAGAAAATGAAGGGGTATGGAGGAGGGATGCACTGGGAGAAGGGGAAATTTTTCTCATATAAAAGAGGTGTGTCAAGGAAGAGCTTTTACAGTGGAGAGGTATGTGATAGGGGTGGCAGACAAGGCTTAAACTCATTCTCGTTGGAACTGGTTCACAGGGAAGACTATATATGTATATGTGTGTGTGTGTGTGTGTGTGTGTGTTTACACACACACACACACACACACACACTCAACTGAATGTAGAAATTTATCTAAACCAATAAGGAAATGGAAGGGGAAGGGGATAAGAGATATGGGCTGGGGGGGGGGGGGAAGGGAAGAAGGTAGATTAAGGGAGGCAATGGTCAGAAGCAAAACAGACTTTAGAGAAAAAGGACAAAAAGAAAGAGAAAAGGATAAACAGAAAAAATTAGGATGGAAGGAAAACCACAGTAATCCTAACTATGAATGTAAATGGGATGAACTCACCCACAAAATGGAAGGGGATAGGAAAAATGATTAGAAATCAGAACCCAATAATATGTTGTTTACAAGAAACATGCTTCAAACAGAAAGAAACACACACAGCTAAAATAAAGGGCTGGAACAGAATCTATCATGCTTCAGAAGAATTAAAAACATAGGGGTAGCAATCATGATCTCAGACAAAGAAGAAGTTTAAAAAAACCAGATAATCAGGAAAACTACACTTTGCTCAAAAGACACTACAGATAAAAAAGCAGTATCAAATTTTTTACAGCAGGTTTCTCTGATAAAGCCCTCACTTCTCAAATACCTAAGGAACTGAGTCAAATTTTTAAAAAAGCCCATTCCCCAAAATGAGTCAAAGGATACCAACAGGCAGTTTTCAAAAGAAATCAAACCCATCTACAATCACATGAAAAAATGTTCCAAATAACTGCTCATTAGAGAAATGCAAATTAGAACAACTCTGAGGTACCATCTCACATCTATTAGAAATAATAAATGCTGGAGTGGATGAGGAAAAATAGGTATGCTAATATAGTGTTTGAGGCAGACAGGTGGCAAAGTAAATAGAGTGCTGGCCATGGAATGAGGAGGATCTGAGTGCAAATCCAGCCACAGATGGGTGATTCTGGGCAAGTCACTTCACCCTGTTTGCCTCAGTTACCTCATCTGTAAAATGAGCTGGAGAAGGAAAGGAAAAACCATTCCAGTATCTTTGCCAAGAAAACCCCAAATAGAGTCACAAAGGATCGGACACAACTGAAATGAGTAAAAAAAACAAGTAAAAAATGATGAGGGGGTGGTTTCAGAAAAAAACATGGTAAGATCTATTATGAACTGATGCAAAGTGAGGTGAGAAGAACCAGGGGATCATGGTCCACAGTAACAGTAACATTGCAATAATGATCAGTTGTGAAAGACTTGGCAAGTCTGATTAATACAATGATCTAAGCCAATTTCAAAGGCCTAATTATGAAAAAATGCTCTCCACCTCCAGAGAGAGAACTGAAAAACTCTGAGTGCAAACTGAAGCAACATTTTCTCAATCTTATTTTGTTCCCTCCCACCCTTTTGTTTTGGTGATATGGTTAATATGGAAGCATGTCTTACATAATTTCACATGTATCATTAATATCATTTTGCTTGCCAAGGGTGACTCAAAATGTAAAAAGAAAAGCATACTAAAAATAAATAATAAATTTGGACTTAAAAAAAGAGCAAAAGGAGAAGTGTTGGCCCTCACCAGGAGAAAGGGTTCTTCATCCCAGGCCAGCACAAACAAGACAGACAAGGGGCTCCAGGGAAAAGAAGAGGATGGAGTTGACTGTGACCTTTTCTACCTTCCCAGTGAAGTGGGCATGAGGACTTCTGCAGAGAGGGCAGAAAAGCGGCAGCGTGGGAGGCTTAGGGAGAGGGTACAAGGTTTGAAACAGGAGCTGAAGGATGTGACAGAAAACCAAGAGAGGAGCTCTAGATCACTGGTATCAAACTGGAAGAGAAGCAATCCGTACCTAAGGATCCCTAGAGGTCACGTATTGACTTAGGTGTACAATTCGCTATGTTTTACTGCATCTTTATTAATTTTGTAAAATCTTTCCCAATTACATTTTAATCCAGCTCAAGCCACACTTGGGAGTGTTGTAGGCCACGTGTCTCATGCTTCTGTTCTTGATGGTCTCTTAGACAACCCATTTGTTGTGAATCCAATCAGCAAACTCCTTCTAGGACTGGTGTTTGCCAAGAAAGGAGTAACAGCAGGGTGAAGGATTTGAGAGCAGAGAATGATGGAACGTGCAGCTGGCTAAAAAGTAAAGTCATCAGAGCAGGGTTGTGAAAGCCTGGGAGAGTGTGGAGGAGCTCTAGGTCCCAGTGGGAGAAGAAAGACAGACAATATGATGGCTGTGGGGGACTCCTCCTTCCTGCCACTTCATGGGTGCCAGAGGTGGCCATGGGATCTGGTGTTTAAAGTTGAAGTCCCCTGCGTTAAGAGCAGGGATAAGAGCGAAGATGATGGCTGCAAGCCCAGTACTGAACTTTTTGAGAAAGGAGGGGAGAGAATGACACGGGGGGCTGGAAGGTCATGGCGTTGAACCATGGTCTGCAGAACGCTCTGTGGTATGCTACAGGAGTGAGTTACCAGGGCCTTCCCAGCCTTACCTTCACAGTTTCCAAGTCTCCTGCTTTGGATGCCTCCAAGAGCCGGTAGTCGACATCTGAGGTACGCACAGGTGTACTTTCTGTAAAACAAATTAGGACAAGATAGACATAAGGGAAACTGACCTTGAGAGAGTCAGCCCAGGCCTGAGCACGGCCTTGTTTTCCCACCAGGTCCTACTTTTATAGCAGACCACAGATACCATTCCTTTCTCTAAGATCTCGCCCCTGCTCTCAGCTCTCCTGGATGTGGCCTTGTGACAGTTCAAGGATATATGTGTTATACATTGTTTGGATGAGAACATTTTGACACAAGTTCTGACTGACCTGCCACTCAGCGTTGGAGATGTCTTTCACATTTCCTAGTAACTTATTGTGTGACTTCTCACTCAGCAATTGTTTTTAAATTATTCAATGGTAAAACAGAGGAATCACTGCTAACAAGAGCCAGAGATAGGGTGGTGTCATCTGGTGCCAGAGAAGGAAATGTAGAAGTGAGATAGTTCCTGCCTCCAGGAGGCTCATGTAGTACTGGAGGAAAGATACCTGTTCACAGATAGGTAAATACAGAATATATTTTTAAAAATTAATCAGCAATGATTGGAGGCAGGAGGATGGTATTATGATATGAGGGAATTTAGATGACAAGAGAGTTTGAAGGGGCTGGCATTTGAGGTGAAATCCAAAGCAACAGAACACAGCTGCTAACAGTTCAGATCAGAGTGGTGAGGGCCTGTGTTTGGAAGCGCAGAGAAAACGGGGCAGCCAAGAAGGAGGTGGGATTGACAAAGCCAGGAGCCTCCTCAGTTGGGAGGAAGGGAGGAGAGACACTGACAGAGCTGGAGAGCCTGAAGAACTGTGAATTCTTAAAGGTCAAGTCTGGCTGTGTCTAGGTAATGGAGCTGCACTCAACAGGAACAGGCAAGTTAGGAGAAGGTGTGGCTTTAGGAGGAGAGATATCCAGGTCTGTTTGGGATATGCTGGGTAGAGATGCCAGCTAAACTGGCAGCTGGAGAGGCAGGTCTGGGGCTCCAGAAGCTAAAGAGGGCTATGCATCTAGAGCCTCTATCTACGCAGAGGTGTGGACCCTGAATGACACATAAAGTTGCAATGAAGCCTGGAAGGATGAACGGCCCAATGCTCTGGTCTCTAGTCCTCCACAGCCAATCAACAACCATGCCTTGGTGACCTGCACTATATATGCAAGGCACCAGGGCTTCACAGTTCAAGGACCCCACCATCCACATGTCCACCCATCAGTACACACTAAACAAACACCAACTTATTTTGATGAGGAAACTCTCGAAGCCTGGGGACTGGGAAGGGCCTCTGAGAGAACAGCCCCTATGGAGCTTAGAAGACATGCTGAGAGGGGAGAACAGAGCAGGCCAGAGAATGTGGGAAGAGAAAGGTTGGCAGTGGCCTGGCAGTCCACTAGAAGGTTCTTGGCAGTGGCTGGCACTCAGGGTCTACCTATCATCATCAATCAAAGACACTGTTACAATCCGCTGTCTGGTCAAGTGTGTTCTCATTGAGGCTGCAGCTCTGGAAGCCTGTCCTGCTTCCTCTCTAGGAAGACTCCTCTAGTACCCCCTAGTTGCGGGGTCAAGGCTACATTGTGGCTTGAGCATTTGCATAGTGTTCATAGCTATTTATGGAGTTGTAATCTCGGTCATCAGAGTGCAGGTCAGTAGCACACATATATACTAAGTGACTAATCCTAAAAGTAGTAGGGAGTCACAGAAGGTTAGTGAGCAAGTTTGTGACACAGTCAGACCAGAGCTTCAGAAAAATCCCATTAGCATTTTGATTAGGGGAATGATATAATAATAGTACTGGTGGTGTCTCAGGCGGAAAAAGGGATGGTTTAAGGAGGGAACGATGAGCTCTGTGGTGCTTCTAAGCAGAGCTAAAAAGTGTCTATGGGGCACAGATTAATAAGAGGCTGGTGATGGAAGATGGGGGCTAGACACAGAAATGATGGGGAGTGCTATTCGTAAAAGTAATCAGACCCATGGGAACTGATTAAATCATCCAGAGAGGAGAGAACCGAGGACAAAGTGCTGGGGGCACACACAACTAGAGGCATGATATGATGAAGAGCCAGCAGGAGCTGGATCAGGAAGGGTCGGACCAGAAAAAGACAGCATGAAAGGAAATGAGCCTCCAAAGGAAGGGGTGGGGGTGGGAATCAACAGTGGTGAATTCTGGGGAGATGGAGAAGTACACAGACTGAAAACCAATACAGAGACCCCCAATGACTCTGCAGGTGTGTGGGTAACAAGTGAGAGAAGGAGAGGAGACCGAAGACAGCTTTTTCTAAGACTTTGGCTGTGAAGAAAGGGAGGTGAGATGCAAAACAGCAGCTAAGCAGGACGGCAGGACCAAGGGAAGGGCTCCCAGGTGGTGGTTTTAGAGAGCAGAGAAGGAGTCAGCAAAATGGAACAGAGGTTCAGTGGGACTGGTGACAAGAGCTCTCTTCATCAGTGCCTGGAGCAAAGGAATAACGAATGGGGGGATAACGTCACAGAATCTGAAGATGAACTGGAGGGTTCACAGTGAATGACTTCCTTTTCTAAGGGGAGAGAAGGGAGGGAGACAGAGAATCAATAAGGGAGGGAGCAACCAAAGGATTTCCTTCTGCAGGGACATTACAATGATTCCCTCCCACTCGCGCTGCGCACAATGTCAGTATGAGCTGACTATGTCTGAACGGCCCGTTTGCGCCATTTGTCTCACTTGAAACACTGGCTCTCGCTGCAACTACAAATTAAGAATGCTTAGAATGTACTTAGTGTAAGTTTCAAGGTGTCCTGTCCCAAGTACCATACTTGTCAGAGTAGAGAACCACACACAAAGGGATATTTCAATACTTCAAGGATCCAAGAATTCATGGCAATGGGTGTTCCTTTCACCAATGCACAGTGTAACTCCTCCATATGGGATGCATATTGTGTGCATGTGCTTACATAAACATACCTTAAAATTCTGGCATTTTCTAATGGTGCTACATGAGGATTACTCAGGTCATGTGGCTCTGACTTCTGAAGTTCGTGGGAAACTTTTTATATGGAGATACATTCAACTGATGGCCAAGGGTATTTGTTTTAGAGATCAGAGAACTCTATGTAGAACTACCAATGTTTCTGAAATACATCCCAAGTCCTGATTCACTGGATTGAGATGATGAATTTGTAATATGTTACTGATCAATTGTAATGAAAGGCATGAGGTAATGGGTCAAGGACAAAGTCTGAAGGATTCTGGAACAAACAAATCTGTTTTTAGCTACACCTGGGAAAAAGAGACATAGACTGAGAGCTTCCTATCTCTAAGGTTGCAAGGATGACCTTGCTTGGAGCAAGGGAGGGAAGAGCTCACTAAGGCACACGTTCCCCACCGTCTGTTTTAATGTTCATATCGAGAGGGAAATGCACATCAATATCATAGACTACACAGCACGTGTGCGTGTACCTACCAAAACAGATGCACAGCATAGGCATGTTGGAAGGCCCAGGGGTTTCTGAGAGTGACAATGATCCCTACAGATTCCTTCAGTACTTTAACATGGCGCCACATGGCAGCTCCAGGGCTGGCCTTGAGGTTAGAAAGACCTCTACAGATGCAAACAACAATTTCTCTAGAATTCTGCACAGAGTCTTTGACAGTTGTGCTGGTGTAAAAAATTAATTTTTTAATTAAAAATCTGGTGATGAGTCTCCTGCCCCTCTCATAAAATCTTTCTGCTAAGTCTTTCTGTACCTGGTTTTAATGGGAATACTTCTATTGTTTCTCCACTCAATTATTAACTTATAGTTTCAAACATATACTTTGCATCTCATTACAGAACATTCCCATGTTAACTCTTTTTTTAAAATGAAGGTGTTCTTTATCCTTTGGCTTGCTGACAATAAGATTTATCACACTGTTTGCTTCCCTGGTATTAAAGATGTCAATAAAGAGAAATGCAAACCGAATGAAAGTGGGAGCCAAGCACGGCACCCATTACCATTCAAGTGCATTAGGGTGGTGGACATTGGTAGCCCAAGTGAGAGTGCGAGAGTGAAAGATGTCTCCTGGGACTCACCACTTAGAATCTGCTGCACAGCTTCATTACCCATCTGGGCAGCTGTGAAACCTTGTAGGGAGATGATGGACGGATCAGAGCCATAACTCAGCAGGAGGCGGCAAGTCTGCAAGTGGCCTGCCAAGGCCGCTCTGTGCAAAGCTGTCTGACCAAGTGTGTCCAGGGCATTCATCTGGAAAAGCATAAAAATAAAGCATCTCTTATGTTCTCTCCTTTATATTTTCTTTTCAAAGAGCCTTTTATTAAAAAGAAATAACAAAGGCTCTTTGACAATCACCACAGAAATAATTTCACAAACAACTACAGTTCTAGTGTCCAGACCAAAGAAAATGGGATCAATTAATCTTTAACCACCTGGAAACACTAGAGATTTCTAGGATTATTGTTCATTATGAGAGAGCCATAATGAACAATCATAATGCTTTCCAAAAGCATTTGGAAAAAAAAATGAAAGTACAACCAAGTGAACTGAAAATGACTAATTGTTCATGAACTACTTCATGACTGATCTGCTGAAGAACAGTCCAGGAGGGAACTGCTTAACTGGTTTTAAGACGGTGTTTGGCCTCCGAGCCATTCCCATGATGACTTACTCTGTAAAGAACAGGTGCAGATGAGAGCGTGTGTCCCTACATGCCATCTCAGCCCTCCAGATTTAGTCCTAGAGGACATGGCGGCTCATCACAGCAGCCCACATACAGTTCACTCCTGCCCCAGTGCCCCCAGCCTTATGTGCCTTTTCCCCACTACCATTCTTAAAAAGACTCATTCTAAAGCCCAGGCTTGGGTCCTCCTGCCACCTTCAGAGACAGAGAGTGCCAAGAGAAGGTGATGCTTCCCCTTCAGTTGGCACTGCTGACTCAGAGATGAGAAAACTTTCCAAAGGGTAGAGAAGGTGGATTAGTCAAGCTCTACTAGCCCACAAGCACAGCAGCTCTTGCTGCATCAATTCTAGAAGCTGGATTTGGAGCTGCCCGAGAAGTCATCACTGGAGTTCTGGGTGAAGGCTGGCCGGCAGCTCTAATGGTCAGAAAGCCTTTCCTCGCATCCAACCCGAGTAGCTGGCCTCTATGATGTCTGTATGCAGACTGTGGGGACAAACAGGATGGGCCCATTCCTGGGCCCTTCCTTCAATGGGACTCTATTCTGTCACTGTTTCCATAACTCAAGTAACTCCTAGCATGGCCCATTGCCTCCAGGATCAAGCAAAACTCTTCCATTTAGTTTTTAAAGCCTTTCCCATCCAGTGTGGAAATTGACACGTCAATGCATTTCAGTAAACACTTAGTAAGTGCCCAGTATTTACCAGGCACCGTGTAAGCACTGGGGATATCAGCCAGAAAGACAAGAGAGTCCCTGCTCTCACAGGGCTTACAAGCTCAAGGGGGAGGCTAACACCCAACATGCTATTGAGGTGTGTGCAGCCTCTGATTAGATCAGACTGCCAAGATCATCTGGTTCAGTTTGTTTGAGATCTTCTCTCCAAGGTCCACTACCAGGCAGGGTGTCTGGCACAGGTTAAGTGCCTAGTAAGTCTGTCATTAATGCTAGAGGGCAGGAAAAAGATGCCCATTTGATTGAGAATGCAGGTAAGGCAAAATCCCCAATGAAACTGTATATGCTAATTGTGCCCACTCAGTAAATACTTGCTGACCACTCTTCCAGGATTCCCAGTGCCCAGTTTATGCTCTGCTCCCCATGGGCTCTAACACTGCCCAGGTGGTCTTGCTTTGTCTCTTCAGAAGTCTGTGTCCCACACGACCTCAGAGCTTGGAGGACAAGCCTTGCTGCCTCCTAGTCCACAGAGGCCCCTGGCTACTGCTCAGATTCCTCAAGCCACTCTGCTTCTTTGTTCTTACACAGAGGTCCTTTACTTCTTTCTCAAGAAAACCTTGTGGGCAGTCAGGCCCCTGGGTGCAGCAGGAAGACAAACATCGTCCCTGTCTACCAGCATGTGTTGGCAAGGACCGGCCTCCAGGAGTCCCTTCCCTGTCTTGTGACCAGCACCCCAGGAGAGAGGACATTCTGAACCCACAAAAGATCAGAATGCAGTGTAGCGCATGCTTCAGCAGGTCCTATGTAGGGGGCAGACCCTGGGCACAGGCCCAGGGAAGGACTGAATGCTAGTCGTTCAAGGGCTCCCAGCCTATGAAGGTCACTGCCAAAGGGGTGCCTTCAAGGTTAGGCCTTTGTCTAGGGTGAGCCACTCGTGCAGGGAGGGATCAGCCAACGGCAAGCCCATGCCCACTCCCAGAATCCTGCAAACAAAGCCATCCCCATGTCAGTTCTGCACCAGTCTGCGTGCAGCTTGTGTGCCTCACCTTGGCCCCGTGCTTGTGGAGAACCTCGATGACATCATTATGAGCTCTTTCTGCGGCTACGTGCAAGGGCGTCATGAAGCTAAATGGGGACGGAAGAGGGAAAGGTGAGCGTGAGTAAGGCAGGGCCTGGCGCTGAAAGACTCGGTGTGCAACAACTGACATACTCTTTGTTCTTTTCATTGACATTGGCTCCTTTCCGCAGTAAGAGCTCGGTCACCTGCTTACGTTTGGGGTGTAAGGAGGCCACAGCACAATGCTAGAAGACAAAAAAACCAGAAAATAAAAGTTAATTTACTCGTCCCTAGCTAAGGCCTTGGCTGTATTCTAAGTGCCATAAAAATGTTAGCTGAATGCTTATAGAGATGAATGAAATTTTAGGCTAATGTACAGTGTCTACCTAGATCCCAGCTAGCCACTGTCTGTAAGCCTACGGTATAGGTTTGCTCCATTTTACAGATGAAGCAACTAAGGTCAAACAATACACAAAATGAGGTGACTCCTAAAAATAACTGTAGAACTCATTATCATCAGAGCAGGAAGGAACCTTAGATTCTAACTGAGTAGCAGAGAGCTTGAAGATGTGGCCAGGGCAGTGGGTGGCAGTGTGGCCAGACATGGTGAGCATTTCCAGGATCTCATGCTGCCTCATTCCTTCCAGAACAATCATGACACTAAAAACCTGTTTATGGCAGACTTGACATTCTTTGGCTGTGATAAAATGGCTGGCTGGTAGGCCATCTTGAGAGGCTCAAATCCCACTCTGCTCCCAAGCCAGAGAAAGCAAAAGCTGAATGTGCTGCTGAGAAGCTTCTGTTGCCCAGTCCCACAGGGGATGGAAATTCAAGACTTTTGAGGGTCTGGCTTTTTCTCCATCTTTTGGGTGGCTTTCATCAAGAGCCTACCTACTGGAAGGTTTCCATCAATTGAGCTACCTGTGCCATTGGGAACAAGAAGGCCTACTGGGGCTTGAAACACCACATCAACCTTTTTCTCCATGGATGGGACTGATTATTAAAGCTGTCACACAAGAGCTGCCACAAAGCTTCTGATGAGGTCAAAAACATGCTGTGAGTGAATGGAAAGAAAACTAATCCAACCAGTCACTAAAACTGAAATGGAACTATTTGACTCAGGTTAGAAGTAACAGCCTGATATCTATTGTCTAAGTAATCTAATTGGCTAATTCAAAAATTCACATGGATCCCCTGTACAAATCAAGCCTACTCTGCATATGTATGGAAACAAGAGATTATAAAACAAAAAGCTAAGATGAGACCAGATCCAGACCCAGGGAAAGGGTCCCAAGGGCAAAGCCAGGCAACTGCTCTGGACACACATTCTTTTAATTCCTGGAAACAGGCCCAACAAAATCAGTGGCATTCAATACCTATGAGTCTGCTATTGAAAAGGAGCTGAGTGAGGTGCAAAATGAATCTGTGTACGTCAGACTTAAAGGCACCTTTGGGAGAGGCCAGTTCTAACATGTACCAAAGGAGAACAGTAGCCACTGTCTCTCACCAGAGCCGTCTCATGGGACTGGGGTTGCTTGAAATTGATGATTTCCAAAGCGAGCGTCTTTTTGACTTTGGCCAGGTCGGCTTCTCTGGCTGCTTGGAGTAAAGAGTGACCTTTAAATTCATCTGTTAACAAAACAAAGGTTGACAAAAATCAAGGTTAAAGCAAAGCAAGATGACTGATCACTACAGAGACTAAACAGGAAAAATCTACCTCCCCCATGACTATGTGTCCAATAGGGCTATGGGGGTTAAGGGTGGGGGACAAGGGAACCCAAGGGAGAGTGTGATCAAGGTATGCAGACAAAGGGGGCACGTGATGACTTTCAATTAAACGTGAATCCTTCCATCTGAGAGCTATGGGGCAATTTCACCTAACTGACCACTGCCAGAATAATTTTAGGGCCCCACAGAAGTGGATATTTATGTGGCAGAAGCAAAAACCGTTTAACATGTATATGTGTATACATGTATGTATATATGTATGTATATATGTGTGTGTGTATATATATATATATATATGCGCATTCACACACACATGCACTTTGTAAAATTAGAGGAGACACCACACCATCCACAGCTGGCCAGTCACCAGCCTCAGGGGTACTTTTTCTGTTCAGGTTTTAATTCCTACGAAGTTGGTCCTAGATTTGTCTCTTTAGTTTCACAGATTCGGCTCTAGAGGGCACAGAGCCCTGTAGCCAAGGGGACAGAGGAAGTAAGCGGTAGAGCCCTGCTGGATGCCTGCCAGCCAAGGTCCCTTGGTAAAAGGGTGAAGCCTGGCTCCAACAGCATCTCAGACACTCTGTATTGCAAAGCTCCCTGAAAACCTCAGGCGTTATTCACAGCAGGGGGACTACAAGATGTCAGGCAGTAATAGGCTTGTGGCCTCTCCTCTGCCATGGGAAGAGGGCTTGGACTCTGGGGCTCCATGAGGCAGCTCCATGGCCTTGCTCTCAGGGTTCCTGACATCCTCCTTCTCCTCACCCGGCCAGACTCCAGACTCCAGACTCTCATCGGTTCTCTCTCAGATGATCACCTCCTGATTGACCTCCCTATTGCCTGCATCTCCCCCCTCCCCACGCCAATCCATGCAGTTTTGCAAAGTGGACAAAGTGCTTTTCTTAAAGTTCAGGTCTGACCGTGGCCCTCCCTTCCTCAAAAAGCTCCAGTGACATCCTTGGTATCCCCAGACTGAAGGCAAACTCCTCTAACTTGACATTTCAAACCCTTCAAAATTGGGCCACAGCTGACCTTTTCAAGATTATTTATGTATTACTCTTTCATTTATTTATGTTACAAGCAAATTGGCTTATTTCTTAGTCTTCATACATAGTGTCCCATCTCCCAATGCCACACCTTTGCCCAAGATGTCCCTCATGCCTGGTCCTCTTAATTCAATAAACATCCATTAAGCACCTTCAATGTGCCCAGCACCATGCTAAACATTGGGGATACAAATAAGAAAAAGACAGACAGCTCCTGACCTCAAGGGGTCAAAATCTAAAGGGAAAGACAATACAAAAGGAAGCTGGGGGGGTTGGGGGGGGAAGGCAGGGCACCAGAGGTACCTGGAACTCCTGCTGACAGAAAAGTGGAGTGAGCAGGAGAGAGCTGCCAGCCTCGTGTGTAACTCTTAGCACCCTTGTCTCAGATGCCATCTCGTACACAAGAACTTCTCCTGCCACTGTGACCGCTTTGTCATTACAATGTCTTTCTTTGATATTCTCACGTGGGTCTTATTTTCTCCTTCAGAACCAACCCCACTCCTCTATTCACCACTATGTGCCAGACACCAGGCTCAGGACGTGAAGGACAGCACAGTAGGCCCAGGGCACGCTCTGTAGCTCCAGGGCCTGGCGCCCAAGTGCTGGGCAAATGCTTGGCTGCTTGTTCTCCTGGCTCATGTGAAAGGGGCTATTACCTCAAAATGAAGTGCTCCTTGCCAGTTTCAATGCAAACGTTTGTGTGGAGCAAAGATAACAACAATCATCGGCTCATTAATCAAGAAAGGACCTCAGAGAAAAGCAATTCCAAACTTCTCATTTTACAGGTGAGGAACTACTCAGACCAAGGTAAAATGACATGTCCTGGGTCACAGAGGGTGGATCTGAACCCAGGTCTCCCCAACTGCCAGTCCAGCCCTCCAACCACGACATACTGGCTTCCTGGAGGAACAAGGGTCATAATGCTGGCATGACAACTGGGGAACAGGAGCCAGTCTCCTACCAGTTAAATAAAGGTTAGGATTCCCAAGGGTCATTCCAGGACAAGTGCCCTGGTGAGGAGAGAGGGGAGGCTGGGGAGAGAGCTGAGGCTGATGAGCCTGGGCTGATGCTGGGTAGCAGAAAAGCAAAAGATGGGAGGAAACAGAAAGAAGGAGAAGCAAGAGTGAGGAGGATGGACACAGACAAGGAAGGATGAGGCGCTCCAAACTGCTGAGATTGATCCAGGCTCTGGGGGCGAGGTGAGGGATGAGCTCAGACCTGAGGGGACACAGAAAAAGTTTCCTATGTCGGGCCTTCATTGACAGCGGCTCAGGGACTTGGAACCTCTCTGAGGCTCTGTCCTAGAGTGGGCTGGAGGGGCACTTGAATTTCTCATAGAGCCAAAAGAGCCCTTGGGTTTTCCCAGTGCCATAAATAATTTCAAAAAGTGTCCCTGTAACTGACAAAGCCTTTCATGCCATTTTGCTTTTTTAGGGGAAAGTCACTATCTAGAAACTAAATTGACCATGAGATTTGTAACCAATTAAGCTCTCTCACACACAAAGGCAATTTATACATCTCAGAAGCAAGTAAGTCCTGCTTGAAATAAGTTTGACAACTAACATTTAATGATAATTCCCTATCATGTTAAATACAAATATATTCTCAAATCCTGTACCAAGTGACACAGAAGAAGACTCTGACAAAGCACAATGCTCATTTGTTCTGAAAAACCTACAAAATACAGGCACATTAGGAGGCTTGTTTTTGGAATACAATAAAGGATATATTTCTAAAACCAAAAGCTAGCTTTACATGCAATATGAAAAAAGAGAAACCTTCACAATAAAGACAGTAATAAAGCAAGGATACCACCTTTTCTCTCCGTTATTTGATGAAGTTCTAGAAATACAAGCAATAATTTAAGAAAAAGAAATTAAAGTTACAAAAAATAGACAAAAAGACAAAATTATCCCTATTTATTATTGGTGAGGAGTTTTACTTTGAAAATTCTACAGAATCAGTAAGAAAAAACTAACTGCAACAACAGTTTCAGTAAAATAGCACGACACAAAATATATCCCAAAATATTAGGAGCACCCTAAATAAAATAAAACAAAACCTGAGGGACAACAACATAAAGGAGGAGTCTCATTTAAAATAATGACAAAATTCATGACATAACTAAGAGTTAATTGGACAAGGCACACGTGAGGTCTGTATAAATCCACTTACAAAACCCTACTTCAAGAATAAATAATGTCTTAAATGACAGTCTGTTTGGTGTTCAAGGATGGGTCATACCAACACAAAAAATAAAATGATGCTACTTTATCAATTTTCAGATTTAATGTTGTAACAATCAACCTAGCAAAGACATACTTTACAAAGCTAGAGGAAACAGTTAACATAAGCTGATATGAAAGAACAAGAAAGGCCTAGAGCAGGAGTACAAACGAAGGAGGAATGGCTCTAGCAATCATTAGAATGTTCTGATATTGGTTAAAAAGCAGATCAATGGAATGGACTGGACAAGGAAATATCAGAAATAACTGAGTAACTCAGGGCCCAGTTCTCAAAATGAGGGTTAAAGCTGGGTTAAGAGATCCTGCTTTTTTGTGTCCCTGACTTCTTGGTCATTCTGGTGAATCTTGGGGACCCAATTCATAATTGAAGGAAATGCCACATATTTCAGATAGAAGTTTATGAAAATAAAGTTCAATGTAAAAACAAAAATGCATTTTTCCCTTGGGAGCCCCCAGGCCACCAGGTAACTGGCATCATATACCATATATCATATAGTATGGGGAAGGTGTGGGAGGGCGGGGGAAGGGAAGCGAAGGAAGTCTAAGCCTGGTGCTCAATTTGTAGCATTAGAAAAGTGGATGGTGTTTAGGACCCTCCTCTGCACCACTCTAAAATGTCAGTATGATCTGAATGAGCATCTCTCTTTCTACTTATATTCTGCTTCATGAATGTCAGGCTGAGATGTACGGAGACAAAAGTAAACAGTCAAGATTAAAAGTGACTTGAATCTTCCTAAAAATCAGTAGCTCCAGCTCCAAATGCCCCCTTCCAGAGGTGCTTTCCCAAGCTCTTCTGGCAGGCAGGAGCAGCAAGCTTGAACAAAGTTAGAACCAAAAGCTCATGCTAAGAGGTACAAAACCACCAGACAGATCAGGAGAAGGGAAGGGGAGGAGGTGCCAAGACTCTGAGGACCAATACATACACGTCAGCCGCTCCCGCAGCTCAGGCGTGGGAGCCATGTCCACAGCGCTCTTGCCGTGACAGTTGACCAAGGTAGGATCAGCTCCGTGACTAAGCAGCAAAGAACAAACTTCTACTCGGTTCTTGGAGGCAGCCTCATGGAGAGGGGTGAACTGCCAGAGATCCATAGCATTGACACAAGCTCCATGCTAACAATGGGAGGAAGCTGCAGGTTAGTGAGTAGCTCAGGGACACATTCTTTTCTCTGTAAATGACAAGCCTGAAATACAACTCTGAAATGTTACTTCAAGGAGAAGTGATAATACAATTATGACCACATTGGGAAGACACACTGAAAGCTCTGCTCAATGCAATGACCAGCCATGTATGAAGAATAAAGTATGTTACTGACCCTCCCGACCCATGACAGGTTTTGGACCCGGTCAACGTGTGGGGCTTGATTCTGCAACTCATTACAAGGATTTTGTTTTTCTTTTTTTTTTTAATAGAGGAGAAGGGCAGCAGAAGAGGCAAATAAATATTTGGGGGGAAAAATGCTATCCAAAGGCTTCCATTCCTTTACCCAAAATAATGTGAGGTTATGTTTAAAATAAAATAAAATATGTTTATAAAATATAAAATAATAAAATTAGTGGTTAGAACATCCAAATGTGTAAAAGTTTCTAGAGAAAATGCATGGGCATAGGATGTGCAATCTATTATTTTTTTAAACCTCATTCAAGCTTTCAATTAAAATGAGGACAAATGAGAAGCAATTCGTTCTAGCTCTTACCTTTAAAAGCAATTCAGTGACTTCATAATGTCCATATGAACAAGCATTATGCAGAGGCACAAGCCCACTGAATGAAGAAAGCAGATGATAAGAACAATTAAGAAAGCACAACAAACTAGCAGGAATCTAAGAAACAAAACCCGGCCAGACACCATCTGATTTCAAACTGTGATCCAGTCCATGAAGGCAATGGCATTTCACCAAATGAAGCCCTAACAATTCCATTCAAACCCGTTGGCCCAGGGAGGTGCCCTGAAGTACTTGACAAAAATGCCTTGCTTTCCCCTGTCTGTCTTTTTACTTTGGTGCCTTTGGTACCCCCAGCAGTTTAAGAGTGTCCTCACAGCTCACTTGATGCTGGCCAAAAGCCTGCAAGGGTCTATAGAAGAACACTTGGTGCCTGAGTTGGGGGACAGCTTCCAGTGTAAAAGCGTGTCAGGGGAAGCAGAGGGGATGGGGTGGAATAAGAATGATAGTCAGACCCCAGTGAAATAAAATGGAGATGGCCCCCAAACAATGCACCCCCCCTATTTCGAGGCCCCAGTCTTCGGGTTCACATACCCTTTGTCTTTGGCGTGAACGTCAGCACCATGCTGAAGGAGAAGCTGGACTATCCGGACACGGTTGTACCCTGCAGCCAGGTGTAAAGGAGTAGACTGGGAAAAGGAAAAACCAACAGGGTCTGTCTACTAGTATGTGAATACTCACGATGGGCTCTTCACATGTCTACAGGCATATAATACAACAAACAATAAGTCACTTGGGTGCAAAGCTTTAAAAAGCATCCTAGGAGCTCTTCTCTCCTTTGTGATGGGTGACCTGCTGGAGACAGGAAACCTCTCAGCCCTCCCTCCCCCTGCTGAGGTCATGTTTTGTTCCTTCTCTTAAACAAATATTCATTTCTCAGCTCCATAGTGGGTGATACATCTCCCCACATCTAATACACAATACAGAAAGCTGCCTTAAAAAGCACAGCTTTATATTCCTTTTTAAAAGACTTAATATTTTATTTTTGTCTCTCTCTCCCTCACTCCCTCCTCACTAAGAAGGCAAGCAATTTGATATAGATCATACATATGCAGTCATGCAAAACATATTTCCATGTTAGTCATATTGTGAAAGAAAACAGACAAAACCCCCTAAGGAAAATAAAGTAAAAAAGAGTATGCTTAGATCTTCACTCAGAGTTCATCAGTTATTTGGAGGTGAATAGTATTTTTAATCATTAAATCTTGGAAACGTCTTGGATCACTGTGTGGCTGAGAACTGCCAAGTCGTTCACAGCTGGTCACTGTTACAATGTTGCGGTCATTGTTACAATGTTGCAGTCATTGTTACAATGTTGCTGTTACTGTGTACTGCGTTCTCCCGGTTCTGCTCACTTCACTCTGCATCAGTTCATATAGGTCTTTCCAGGTTTTTCTAAGAGCATCCTGCTCATCATTTCTCATGGCACAACAGTATTCCATCACGATTGTATACAACAATTTGTTCAACCATTCCCCCATTGATGGACAGCTCCTCAATTTCCAGTTCTTTGCCACCACTGAAAGAGTTGCTATAAATATTTTTGTACATATAGGTCCTTTTCCCTTTTTTTTTTAAAAAAAAATCTCTTTGGGATACAAGCCTAGCAATGGTATTGCTTGTTCGAAGGACTATGAAAGCTTTACAGCCCCTTGGGCACAGTTCCAAATTGCTCTCCAGAACGGTTGCATCAGTACACAACTTCACCAACAGTGCTTGAGTGTCTCAATTTCCCACATCCCCTCCAACACTTGTTATTTTCTTCTTCTGTCATATTAGCCAATGTGATAGGGAGCTCAGAGTTGTTTTAATTTGCATTTGTTTAATCAATAGTAGCTTACAGTATTTTTTTATGTGACTATGGATAATTTTGCTTACTTTGTTTGAAAACTGACCTTGACTGTTTATCAGTTGAGGAATGGCTTTTTTTTTTTAAATAAATTTAACTCAATTCCCTTTATAAATTTGAGAAATGAGGTTTTTATCAGAGAAACTTGCACAGCGACTGCTATGAGGAACGTTTAGGGGCTTCCAGCTCCAATACTTCTGCATGTTACAATGACTGGACCTACTCATATGAATTGAACAGAGCCAACTCACTTCCCTGTTGGAGGGGGGGTCCTCACACTCCAACTTCACTAAGGGAATCTGCCTCATGGTCCAAGGAAGAGCATGACTCTGATAGAGGCAGCGCCTTTCTTGTTCTCCAGGAAGCTCTCCACACGAGGGGAGATCATTGCTATATTCAGTAAAGGTCTCTGAAGGGACCATTCAGGACAAGTTATAGTGGGAGCGGGTGGTACACTGGGAAAAGTTCTCTGGAGTCAGACAGCTGGAATCAAACCCCACTTGATCCTAAAGACCTGTGTGATTCTAGGCATGCCATTTAACCTCTCTGCCTCAGTTGTCTCACCTATTAAATGAGGATGTCAGGCTTCAGATCTGTGACCTACGGATTGTTTCACCTCAGGAACAAACCAGCCTATCACATCAAGTTCAAATTCCTCTGCCTGGCTTTCAATTTGAGGCAGTGAGGTGCCGTAAGGGATAGAGCACTGGGCCCCAAGGAGCTGAATTTGAATCTGGCTTCAGACACTTCATGGCTGTTTGACCCTGGGTAAATCACCCAACCTTTGCTTGCCCCAGTCTCCTCAATGTAAAATGAGGCTAATAACAGCACCAGCTTCCCAGGGCTTTTGAGACAGCCAATGAGATATTTGTAAATGACTCTGCAAACCTTAAAGTTATGTATTTCCTCCTATCCTTCAATGAATCTTCTAATTAGTGAGTTAGGTCTTCTCTTTGTTCCAAAAATACACTAGGTCTCTGTGCATGTTTTCTCCTCACCTCCTGCTGAAATTGTACCCATTGCTCATGTCCTATTTCCTGTATCAAATTGTCTTTGATAACTTTCTTCTATAACATCCTCTTAACGACAAAGTACAGAAAAGGTCACTCAGATCTTCAGCCACTCCACCCTCAATGTGCCTGGGAGAGGGAGGCCGGGGGGAAGGGGAGGGAGAGCAGAGGACCCTAAGAGCTCGTAAGGAGAATTGGGTGCTAATAATATGGAGGATGACATCCAATATTCACCATGTTGAGGAGCTGACTGGCAAATTCTCAAAACCAGTTCACTATGTGGTATAGAAATACCTCATCATTATTCAGTGTTCATATATTTATATGTCAACAAATCCAACACACATAAAATAGGAAAAGGGAGTTTCTCTCCCAGCTAATTTCTGCCCACAATAAAACTGGAATGAGGTTATTAAAGGGTTTGCTGCTTAAATTTAGCAGGAAATCAAACTTCTCTTCAATCCTTTTATAAAATCCGTCGGAACATTTTTTTAATTAAAAGCTTCTTTGCATCCACAGCAATCAGTCCACCTTGACTCACTTACTTATACAGAGTTCAATTACTATAATAGCACTTTAGACAAGGAATTTTTGGTTTATGTCACAAGGTTCTTCCTTTCAGATTTTCCACCTCATGTTTTGAACCCAATGTGAGCATCATTCAAATGTATTTTCTTCAAACATCTAAGGTCAAAACATGAAAGGACTACAATACTGCGTAGAATAATTTATAAAATAGCATTTCCAAGACAGAATGGCAATCTCCTTTCCATCACTACAACCTAAGTTTAAATCATAATTTTGAACATTTCATAACTAGTAAACAGATAGCATGGGGAGACAATGGAGCAGCAGCAGACCAGGAAATTTTACATTAATTCTCGGTCCTATTAGTATCTTCCAGGGAAGCCTTATGACACCTGCTTAATCTGGGACTCAAGGTTCCTCAAATGTAAATCAAAGATAATGTCACCAATTCTGTTTACCTCCCATACAGAACTGTGAAAATAAAACAAGACCTTATTTGTAACGTACAGAGAAAATCTCAAAAACATTCCATATCAACAAGTCTTCTTACCTACTTTACACCATGTATCCAGTATTAATCCATGCTGATCTCTGGACTGGGTACACACACTGAACAAATCTAGCCTTTTTTTAGAGTATAAGCACCAGCTAGAACCTCTTCCCCCTCTGTGATATGGAGTGCCCGTTTTCAGCTCTGAGCGAGCTGAGTTCAAATCCTGCCCTGCTAAATTACTGGCTGTGTGAATCTGGGAAAATCATTTAATCCATGTGTGTATCCATTTGGAAAGGGATGGCCTAAGGGAGCTCCAGGCCTGGGATGCTCTGATCCAGACGCCTCCTCCAGCTCAGGAGCTGACTGAGTCACATGCAGAACATTAAAGTGTACTTTACAAAAGCAGCTCGATGCCCAGAACGTTGCTGAGCCCCAAGTCAATCATGTCACGAAGACATCTGCCACATCACACACCACAGTCTCAGAACAAAGGGCATCAAGTTATGGCTTATGTTTTAAGAAAATCAATTAAATATACGTATTTAGCAGCTCATTCAAAAGGGAGGTACAGAATCATCTGTCAAGCAGTATAATCAACGCAAACCTCCATCTTCTGTTTCTTCTTTCACCTAATATGCAGTTTTTAAGTCACATACTGAGAAATTACTATGTTATTTATGGAGAGGAATAGGTCACAAGAAAGTGGAGAGGAAAAAATAGGGGTTGGCTTCTGCTGATTCCTGGAAGTCTTCTGAAAGGGAACGCCCAGGGGGCCATCGGGTTTGATGTCCCTCCCTTCCCCGTCAGTACGCATTGCTGATCCACAGCCATGCCACATTCATTATCCTGTATTCCAATGACAAGTTGAGTCACAAAGCATTACACATCTCCTAGGACTTGGCAGAGAGAGATGCATTTCCCAAAGGAACACAGGCTGCATGGAGAAGAGCAGAGAGGAGAACCCAGGCAGCACAGAGCAGAGCTAAGATGAAGACACTGATTTCATGGAGCAGAGACAAGAAGGGGGCCCATGCAAGGACCCCCCATTGAAACTTATTTCCCAGCCCAAGGACTCTTCTTTTCATGAAAATTTGGACCTACTGCAGGAGCCCTATCAATAGTTTTCTATACAACTGGATCTCAGTCATGAATGAAATTAGCCATCACCATTAAACACTCTCTATGTGGCAAGGCACTGCATTGGGTCCAAGGAGGACAAGACAAGGCGTATAGTGGAAAGAGATGAAATCTGGAAGATCCAAGCCCCAATCCTGCCTCAGATGTTACTTAGCTGTATGACGTGGGACACCTCACTTTACCTCTCAGCCTTAATTTTCTCACCTGTAAAATAAGGATGAGTACAGCATCTACCTTATAAGGGTCAAATGAGATAATAAAAGTACAAAACTTTTCAAACCTCAAAAAGCTATCTAAATGTGGGCTATTTCTGCATTACTGTGTTCAGCATTTTCTTATTTGGGATCTGGAACCTTTTTCACATGATTGTTAAGACTTCACTTCTTCATTTGAGAGTTGCTTATCTGTCTCCTTTAACTTTCACACTTTTAAAGACCTTTTTTTCTCCTTTATCTCAAAGACTTACTTTTCTTATCTATTTGCCTCAATTATAAATTTTGACTTTTTATCAGAGCAACCTGCTGTGAAGATCTTTCCAAATAAATGTCTATCCTTGTGATCTGACCCTTCAATTTTATGTCATTAACACTGTTAGTGTTATTATTTGACATCACCTCTACTCTCTGCCTCTCCCTGGCACAGTTATCAAAGATATCTCCCTCCTTCCTTCGGCTTCTTGTATGAGACAGTATGTATATCTTCAATGCTGGCTCTTTATTCTAGAGGATAATGAACTAGTCTTGAAGCCAGAAAGCCCTCAGTCCAGTTCTGGCTTCTGACACATCCTCAGTATGTGATCTTGAAAAAGTGTGCTCTGTCCTAATGGCATCTTCGAAGGCTATAAATTGTAGAGAAGGTGCTGACCTGTATTGGTAAATGGAATTTAACCTCACCACAGAATTTAACTCTATTATTGATGAAATCAAGGGTTCTATATCCCTTTTCCTATTCTTATTTTAAGTCAGACGTCCATTTGAGGAATATCATGGCACGTGGCCCAAGGTGGTGTTCTAGTCACAACTTTTTCCAGGCTGTTTTTCCATTCCCCCAACAATTAAAAAAACAACAACACAGATTCCTTACCACAGAAGACAGTGTCCCTGCGTTTATCAAACATTATACTACTTACTATGTTCTACCACTTCCAGATCTTATTTAGTTGACCTGTTCGACTGATCAATTTTCTTTTTTTAAGCTGTATCAACTGCTTTGAGGACTATTAGCTTATAACAGTTTAACACTTTACTTGAGACCTTGAGACCTAGCTCATGATCCTTAATTTCAATCCTCTTTCCCATTGAGATTCTTGATTTTTTTTGATCTTGTGATAAAGTGATTGGCAGAAAGCAGATTTGTGAATTTATTTAGGTATTTCATATTGGAAAGGTATACCATAAGCTATTATTTTATCTCCAATTATTATTTTACTTTATTTCTATAAAAGGTGTTTTACAGTTGAATATATATAAGTTGTGAGTATGAATTGGTAGAGCCTCAGATGTTTCATACTCTATAATCAATCAATCAACATTAATTTAACTTCTACTATATGCCAAGTACTAAAGAGGCAGAAGACAGTCCCCTGCCCTCAAGAACACTACAATCTGATTGGATCACAATAATCAATGGGTCAGATTTTTTTTTCTAGTTCTTCCTATGGGATTTTATTTAAAACATTCAGAAATTCTAATGGCTGACTGCACGAAATCATCTTATATTCTGATCCTTAAGTGAAGTTATTATACTAATTTTTAGTTTAATCTATGAGATTCCCTTAGGTAAACCATCGTGATCTGCACATAACAATAACGTGGTTTCTTTTCTGCAGCTACAGCTGAAGTGCGCACACAGAGGAGCATCGGCATTCCTGCTGGAGAGGCCTCTAGTCTGTCTCCGTTACAGATGATTCTACTTCTTCCTTTCTCAGAGATTTTGTTCACACTTTGGAGGAAAAGCACCCTCATTCCTATGCTTGTAAGTGCTTTTTACATGAATACTGAATGCTGTAAAAAGCTTCTTCTGCATCTACTCATCAGGGGATCTTACAGTGGCTCTTCACATGAGTTACTACAGTCAGTGTTTTTCATACTGAACCATTACCAGTGCAATGATCTTTTGAACATGTTCCTACGGCACCACATATTTTATTCAAAATTTTAAATCAGAGTCATCAGTATATAGTTTTTCTTCCTCCACTTTCTATCTCTCCAGTTTAAGTACTGAAATCACATGTTTCATAAAAAGAATTTGATAGGATGGCTTTTTCATCAAATTTGTACAATATCAAAATTAAGTATCCTTCAACTATTTGCTTGAAGTTATTTATAAGTCCATCTGGCTGTGGGCCTTGCTTTTCCACTGGGAGTTAACTTAGGACCTGCTCAGTTTATCTGAGATTGACTTGCTTAACTTCTCTATTTCTAGTATTCACCTGACTCTTTAAAGTTTGTAGTTTTGTTGACATATATTGGGGTAAAAGAGTTTTTAATACTTTGCTTCCTCTTTATCTGATGTTTCTCATTTTTATCTGATGAAAAGCCAGTGGATTCCCTTATTTTGTTAGTCTTTTCAAAAAATGACCTGAATAGTTTTTAAATCAAATTTTTTGCTTTCAATTTTGTCTTTCAAAACTAATTTTTTGGGTCTCATGAATTCCTGATTGCTTGTATAAGTAGAATGCAGACATCACTGATATTTTACTTCTCTATTTTGCTGATGAATGTGTTAAGAGATATAAATTTTCCTATAAGCACTGCTTTACTTGCATCCCAATAGGTCTTAGTAGTTTGTCTCATCGTTATAGCATTCTCTGATAAAATTATTGGTTTTTGTAAGGTGTTCTTAGAATGATATTTCTGACTCTCCACTTAAGTTAGAATCCATTTACATTCACACTTCACGTGACTGAAAGAAACTAGTAGATGAGAGGAATGCAGAACAGATGTAATTAGATGGCCATGGTGAAAGAGGAGGCCTTACTGATTCCATGTCAGGGTAGGTAGAGGCCTCTTGTAGAGCGTCCCTCTGGGATCTGTGCATGGCCCTGTACCGTTTAACAGTGGAGACACGCCATGCTCATCAAATCTGAAGATGTCACAAATGTGGTAGGGACAGCAAGCTAACACCTGATGAGAGAATCTGGATGCTAAAGGATCTTGACAGGGATGAGCCAGGGTTCTTAATCCTTTGTGCTTCCCTTTGGAGTGAGATGAAACCTATAAAGGCCTTCACAAAAAAATATATTTGAAGGCATGAAATAAAACACACAGAATTACAAAGGAAAACAAGAATAATGAAACAAAGTTATCAAAATGTAAACAAACAAACAAACAACAAGTTTACAGTCCCTAAGTTAAGAACCTCCAGGCTGAAGCATGGAATTGAATCTGATAAGATGAAATCCAATAGAGATCAATGGAAAGTCTTAAACTTGGCAAGTATAAAATGGGGAAGGCACAGTCAGACAGTCATTGCTCAGAAACACACTGGGGTTTTTAGGCCTGATGAGGTAACAGCATGATGTGACCCCACTGTGGGCTGCCATGAACAAACCATCAGGAGGTGACAGCTTTCTGGAGTGCTGCGTCACAGCCTAAGACCCTCACTGGGTGGCAATCAAGACAGTCCAGGGCTTCTGGCTCGTGTCTCCTGAGGAACTGCTAAGTGAAGACTCAGACAATGTTCCATCGGAGGGATGACCCCTGCCATTCGTGATCACAATTATCAGCGGTGTTTTCTCTTGGATTTCATCTCTTTGTCAGCCAGCCCAGAACGACATTGCTGAGCCTTACATTTTCTTTTTAAAAATTCTCATCCCCGCTGGACAATTCTTCCTCCACAGTTGGCTTCTTTTGCTCAAGATGATTTCCTCCCCAGATCTACCTGCTTCCCTCTCCCCAGCCTCACTCCTGCCATACTGATTTTAATCTATTTGCAACTATTCTGTGCATACCCAACTTTCCTTTTCCTGATTTTTGAGATGCCCACTTCCCTTTGAACCTTGTCTGGTTTTGATACCAAGTTACAGAGTAGTTAATTATGATATGACTATGTCATAGTTATACAATATTAAGAATGATTATGTCCCATTTAGGAAAAACACTGAGTTCCACTTGTTCCTCATGTCTTCCCTGAAGCATGACTTCCTCTTCCTTTTTCTTAACTTTTAAATTGAAAAGAACAACATAAAACTTTATCGAAACCCCAAGTTTATCTTTCTTTAATTCCTCTTTGGCTCTTCAAGACAGCGAAGCTTTGAAGGGACAATGAATGATTTCTTTCTCTTCATTAAGAAGCAAATACTTAGCACTTTGACCCTTTCAAAATGTTCAAAGAATGTTAACTGTTGAGATTTTCTTATGCATTAAGTTTGCATTTCAAAGTTTTTGCACAAACAGAAATGCTTTAAAATTTTCATTTTCAAAGTACCTTGTCTCCCTTGCAAAATTATACTTGGGGGAGGGAGGATGATAAATTTCCTTTGGTGTAAGCCTTTTTCACTTGCCTTTGTGAATACCATAAGATATCCTTTCCTTCAACGCAGCTGCTGCTAAGTCTTCTATGTTCCTGAGTGCAATTCTTTGGTACTTGATATTTTTCTTTCTTGTAATATTTTGTCTGGATATGAAAATCTGAATCTGCACTATGACATTCCTCAGTATGTCTAATTTCTGGCTTATGTTAGGTAGCAAACGGTGAATTCCTTCTATTTTCACTTAAGCCTCTAAGCTGTATCAGCTGTGGGAAATTTTCTATTTTAGAATTTTTTGATCAATAATATTCAACAATATCCAGATTTTTATGCTAGTCATAGGTTCTTTTTGGGGGGTGGGGGGAAGGCAGGCAGGAGAAAGCCCGCGATGATTCTTATATAATCTAGCCTTCTCCTGTTTTCTGGGTCTGTTGTTTTTCATAGGAGATATCTCCCTTATTTTCCCTCCCCTAATTCTCTAACCTTTTGACTTTGGTCTGGTATTTCTTGGCATCTCCTGGAATCATTAAGTTCTGCTTGTTCAAATGCATTTTTTAAGAATGCCAGCTACCTGGATAAGGTCGCTCACTTCTTGCTCGAATAAATTCCTTCTTGTTTCAAGTGTTTTAATTCCAACTTACTGCGCTCCAGTGACTAGAGAGCGGGAGCCTTAGAGCCAGGAAGACAGAATCGGGCAACACCTCTGACACATCCGTGCTGGGTGGCTCTGGGCAATCACTTACCACTCAGTGTTTTAGGGAGCTCTCTAAGACCCTAAATGACGTTCGAAAACCAAACCTGGGAGGAGTGGCTTCTTTATGCCAGTGTGTCAATGAGGGTCAGTTCCTATCCCTATCTCTTTGAGCTACTCCTTGCAGTCCCTGTGGTCGAATCATTCCTTTTGAGGTTCTATTTTCTGTTATTTCAGAGTGATTTTTTTATCTCGGATTTTAGCTTGGAAGTTCCCTTAACCCACAGTATTTCTTTATTACAGTAAGCGACTCTCCCCAATTCCTTCATGTCTACAACTTTAATTCCTCCATGAGGACTTTATGTCAGCTCAGGCTCTCCTTGAAACTACCGGCTGGGACAGCTGGGCCCAAATTCTATCTGCTGTAACAGTCCAGAGTGGGACAATGTTCAACCAGGGCTATGTCTAGCACATGCACCCCCAACCCCCATGGTCTCCAAGTTGCAGCTATGTGGTCTCTTCATGGGAGAAGGCTGTGTGGCGCCTGGTGTGCTACTAGTCACTGCATAGAGTTCGGAGGTGAATGCAGTGTTGGTGTCAAGCCCCTCCCATTACCACAGCCTACAGCTTCCCTTTATCTTCAAAAAGTCTCTGAAGTGGATCTTAGTTACAACCAAATTCCTTCTACAGTCACCTACTACGAGGTTTTGACTTCCAAATTGAGGGCCAAGGGGGTGGTCACACCATGGTTTCATTGTGGTCCTCTTGGGGTCTCCCTAGAGCCCTGTTGCTGCTGCTAAGCCTGTATAAGCACCTATCTGAAGGTTGATGGTTTCAAGATTCAAGCCCTGGGGAGCCTCCTGAAACTGGCTCTGGCTTTAGACTGATTTGGGATATCCCTGGATCCAGAGTACACTGGCACTGGCCCAGTTTCTTTGCCTTGTCACCCGACAAGAGAAGATCTTAATCCTTGGGGCAGTCCTTGCTCCAGAGCTTATCTCCACGTGCCACAATCCTTTATGGAAAAGAGGAGCTCCGTGTCGTTTCATTTTAATAACTCCTTTGGAGCGTCTCTTAATTGTCCCTCAGAAGAGATGAGCTTATTTAGGACTCTGCCGAGTGCTATTCTCACTATTAATTATCCTTTAAAAGAAATGTTCCTAATATTTTCATAATTCATAAATATTCACAAAAAAGGAACTTGTTTCAGTGATAATTGATGAGAATGTCATAGTTCAAAGCTTTCCCCCAAGGACAAATATGAGAGACAAGGTGTGAAGACAGGCAAAATCTGGCAACTGATTAGCCATGTAGAGTGAGTGAGGAAGAACTGGGAAGGACACATGACATGGGAGGGAGAAGGTACAGAGAGTTCACGGGTTACACTGGTTTCCTTGCAATATTAAGGAGCCAAATGAAAGTCTACAGACCTGCTTCCAGCTCAGCCCCCATAACCATAAATCACTGTGGAGAAGAGGCCCACCTTCCTCATCACCATCAGCCATAACTGCTAACTAACTGTCACCAACTGGCAGAGGCCCCAGAGCCCTGGGAATGGAAGCATTCCACATGCAACTGGTCCCTGTTTCCAGCCCAGTCCTCGCAGGCATCATGTGGAGAGGCAACTTCTGTAGAAGAGGGACCAGTCATCCTCACCAACTATCACCTACAGGGCTGAACAGCTGGATATCCTGAGGGGGGTACCAGGCAAGGCCAACCACCAGCTGGGCCACAATTTCCCTCCAGATCCTGATGGAGATATAGCCCAGGACCCTAAACCCAAGAGCCTCAGGGTTCTCAGCCCTCATCCTGGGAAGTAGTTCCAGAGGAGATGAAGCCACCTGGCTATAGCTTGTGTGGGGCCAGTTGCTACAGTCACTGCTTCCAAAGAGCCAGAAAAGGATGTTCAGGATGTTCTTGCCATCAAGGTCCTTGACCTTGTCAAATCCAAAACCAGCAACATTATTATAAATGGGAATGACATGAAATCTGAAGCAACCCCATTTGCTTTGCCATTGTGCCCCAAGGTCCAGGGGACCTGCCCATGTGACAGGCAGCTGAAACTTCACTTCTCTCACTATTGTCTCTCCTCTGGCAGAAAGTGGGCTTCTCGGGAGCTTAGAGTGACGTTTCTGTTTGTAACCCCAGAGATGAGCACAGGGCTTGACACACATTTGGCTGGTTGTTGTCCTTTATTCTTGAAGAGGACCAAAATGACATCACCATGATACAGTCAAGTTTCAGTGTGTCCAACTGTAACTGATCAGACCAATATGAGCTCTGAATGCTCTACCACAGGTTGGGCACAAATAGTCCGTGTGAATACCTGGGGTGGATATTCCAAATTTGCGCATCTTGCGTTTACTTTGTGCTGTCTCAATTCTGCTTTGCTCATAGAGCACAGCACCCTCTCTGATCTGGGCACACCATGCTGAGCAGTCCTGTGCCAGTGTCTCCCATGTTTCACAGTCAAATCCAAAATTCTTGAGAGAGACCTCAAGAGAGTCCTTGTATCGCTTCTTCTGGCCACCATGTGATTGCCTGCCCCATGTGACTTTTCCATAAAATAGTCTTTTTGGCAAGCGTACATTTTGCAGACAGACAACTTGGCCAGCCCATCAGAGTTGCTCCCTCTGAAGCAAAGTTTGAATACTTGGCAGTTCAGCTCAAGCAAGGACTTCAGTGTCTGGTACCTTATCCTGCCAGGTGATCCTCAGAATCTTCTTAAGACAGTTCAAATGGAAGCGATTCAGTTTCCTGGCATGGCTGTGGTAGACTGTCCATGTTTCACAGGCATACAACAATGAGGTCAGCACAATGGCTCTGTAGACCTTCAGTTTGGTAGTCAGTCTAATACCCCTTCTCTCCCAAACTTTTCTTCGGAGCCTCCCAAACGCTGAGCTAGCTCTGGCAATGCGTGCATCAACCTCACAGTCAATGTGTACATCCCTGGAAAGTACACTACCAAGGTAAGTGAACTTATCCACAGCATTCAGAACTTCTCCATCTTTTGACACATGGTAAGCATTTAACAAATGCTCTATTCATTCACCCACTACAGTAAGCCTGACACAGTCAAAGTGTGTTTCTAACTTAAGATGTTATGGACAGTAGTACATCTATAATTTTTGAGAAAGCCAAAATATTCTATAAATAGAAATGTCAACACAAGTTCTGTTTGTATTGCAATTTCGTCTGTGTATTCGGTTTCTGAGTTTCCCTGCCCCAGTGCTTCACTAAATTATAACTGTACACTCAAGGAAAACACTCTCAAAGGTTTCTATTATGGACCTGAATCCAAATAACTGTACGTTCTCTAAATCAAGCCAGCAACAGTACCTAAATTATGTTTCCATCTGAAATTATTAGCCAATAAAAAATCCAATTTATAACACCATGTATCAAAGAAAATAATGGATAGGATTTTAGCTTTTCTGCAGGAGAAAACCTGAATTTGGATCTTTGGCTGAATCTGGGTTGTGCTTTTTACCGCCTGCATAACCTTAGGCAAGTCATATCTGGGCCAGCTCTTTATTTATGATCCTATCACAAGAGAAGCAGCCAATATAGCGAAAGAGCAAACAGGTTACCACAACAATTCAGCTGACCTAACTGGAATGAGAAAAGCAAACTTTGTTCTCACACACTGGCTTGGCTGTTCAGTTGTGTCTGACCCCCCGGGGTCCCCATCTGGGGTTTTCTTGGCAAAGACACTGGACTGGTTTGCATGTCCTTCGCCATCTCTTACAGATGAGGAAACTGAAGCAAACAGGGTGAAGTGACTTGGCCAGGACCACACAGTTCATAAGTGTCTGAGGCTGGATTGGAACTCATGAGGATGAGTCTTCCTGATTCCAAACCCAGCGCTCTATCCACTGGGGCACCATCTAGTTGCCTATTGGTTTAGGAGTAAAAGAAAATTCTTCTAAGAGAATTTGATACACCTCATAACAATGCTTGAGTAGTGTATTTCTTCCCATTTGATTAATTTTTTCTGGTGAAATCAGTGCACTACATCATCCTTCTCCAATGGATTAAAGGCAAACAGGGTTACGTGACCAGCCCAGGGTCACACAGCTCATAAGTGTCTCAGGTGAGATTTGAACTCAGGTCTTCCTGACTCCAGGCCCAGCACACTGCCCAAGGAATCATGTAGCTACCTCCTAAGAGAAACTCCAGCTGGCAGCGTAGATATGGGAAAGATCTGCACTGAGATGATAATTAAACTTTTGGAGCTGCTAAAATCATCTGAGAGACAGACACAACTCCTCCACAACAACATCAACAAGCTCTCATTACCAGCTGCCTACTGGGCAGTTCAAACTTGACATCCCAAAGCCACCTCAAACTCATCCTCATCATTCCCCTCCACCCCTTCTGGTGGGTTCTCCTCACTGACCTTTATCCAATACATCCACTTGGTGGTCAAGTCTTGTACCACTGCACCTCAACTGCACTCCCCTCATCCTCACCCTTGTGATCTCTTATCTCCTGCCTCAAGCATTTCCCCTCTTCCAAATTATCCTTCATTCCACTGAAGTGAGACTTGCAGTTCTGACCATGGGATCCCCAAATCAGTAACTTCCTATGGCTCCCTATTACCTCTACCACATATAAGCCCTTCCCAACATACCTCTAGGCCACTTTCCCAGCACTCTTACCCATGACCGCTGCCACAGCTGCTGATGAACATCAGCGCATCTCTCATCTCTGCCTTTGCATTCCGTCCTTGTCTTCTCTTAAGAATACCTTTTTTCCACAAAAGCCAGTTCAGTTGCCAACTTCCAAATGTCAACCCTGCACCCCCATGGCCTTTCTGCCTCAAACTGCCCTTTATGGAACAGCCATGCTGCCGTCCTCCATAGAATGAGAATCCCTTAAGGACACGGACTATTTGTCTTTGTATCTGCAGTATGTAACACTGCATATAGCAGACACTTAATAAATGCTGGCTGCCTGGCTGCTGAGCGGCATCAGGCAGGAAGCACGGGAACACCCAAAAGCACCAGGCAGTCCTGCTTGCCCTCAAGAAACTCAGTCTAATGGGGAAGCCAAACATGCCCAAGAGGATCAGTGGAGGCATGGCACCCAAACAGAGGTAAGCAGGAAAGATGTGCGAGGAGGGAGACAAGAGACAACAGGTAACAAAAGCCAGGGAGAACTAAGGGGCCATCCCTGAATGGACCTATGGAGGGAGAAATTAGGTGCAAGAAGACTGGAAGGGGAGGGTAGCTTACAAGGGGCTCTGACTACCAAAAGGCATGTTCAATAAATATATCTGAGTAAATTGTTTTCACTAGGGAGAAAATGAATACATATACATACGTACACTTTAGATATTTGTACTGACAATAAAACCTCCCCATTCCTTCAATTTTGCCAATAAAATTTTCAAGAGTCACATGAATTATAAATTTCACCTTCACTTTTCCAAGTCTTCCTCCATTTGATCTAGTCTATTCCTGGGGCAATCTACAGTTAAGCTTTTAAAAAGCACCAGCATTTTCCTTTTGTAGCTACAATAATATTTTAATCACTAACACAAGTTCCCAAGGAAAACTCATGTACAGAAAATAACTTACTAAACTCCTTTTAGGACTGGTCCAAGACTTGTTTTTTTCAAAGCACAAAGGAATGTCCCAATTTATTAATTAATACAGCAGCCTTGCTTGTCAATTTAAGATCCTTACTGCTGAGTCTAGATGAATAAAAACAAAGAATCAATACTGGCCTTAGAATTCATGGAAATAAATATAACTTGGCAAGAGCCCCTGCTCACAAAGGGATGTCTTAATGAAGCTCAGACAGTCTCTTAGGGCTATCTGAACTGAGCTAGTATGAGAAGGTAAAAAAAAAAAAAAGAAACTACTCAGGGATCTAAGATACACTTAACATACAACAAATGAAGTGCTAAAACCAAACGTTCCTTTAAGCATTTGATCCAAACTTTCCCTAGTCATCCATCAGTCCTGGTCAAGCAGCCTACCTGCCCCAAAGGCTCTCAGCTGCTGCCAAGCCTCCCAATTCTACCGTCAGTTGAGAAAGAGATACAATTATCTCCATCCTTTTCTCCCCTACTGCCATTTCCCTGCCCCCGCCGCCTCCCTCCCATAAAGGTCCCCATTAACTCCTGCCTTTTCCTTTCTATCAGCTTCTGAACTGGTCTTGTTTCTGGTATTTTCCTTCCTTCCTTCCCACTGATGCCAAAAGGACTCACATACAAAGGTCTAGCCAACAGCCTACTGGCTAAAATGCAAACTCCTAAACGTGGCAAGTAACATTCTCCACTAGGTGGCGACCTTTTCGGCCTCATGTCCCCTGCTCATGGGTGATGGGTCAGCCAAAACAGCGCTCTCCTAATTGCTCCTTGATAATGTTGTGCAGACTCTTCTAAGCGGCCGCTTGGGATCTCGTGGCCCATTCCTACAATGTCCTTAACTTTCCTCCTTATCTTCCACCAGAGCTGAACTCAGGGGCTGCCTGCTGAAAGTGACTTGCTTCCTTAGCAAATTTTCTCAGAGCACTGTACGGCCTTCTGCTAAACACATATTCACTTTCTAATCTTGATTCACACAGATTCATATAAATGCTATACTCCCCATAAAGACCTTGTAAACATAGCTTGAGGACAGGGGCGGCATCATTTGTCTTTTTATACGAAGTAGCAAAGGATCTTGCAAAGAGGAACGAATGTCTTCATACATGTTTACTGAAGTGAACAACTTGGAAATTCCAACAGTGCCATCAATTCCAGAAAGACAGGTGACCAGAGGTGGAGAACCCTGTGGCTAAGGCAGACATGGCAAGATGCAGAAAAGGAGCCCTTGGCGTTTGATGTGTCGAGGCCCTTCCTAGGAAGCAGGATGTCGGTGACTCTAAAGGGAATATCTTTACTGAGAGTGACAGGAGTACAAGGACAAAGAAGGGAGGAAAAGAGCCCTAGGCTCCAGGGGAAATCTATGGGAGAAGACTGTCCCCGCTGAACTGTGGGCCAAACTAACATGATCAATGACGAAGCTCCTGAGGGACGCTGAAGCCCCAGCAGTTCACTTCAGCCAACAGCTGAAACAGGAGGATGGAAATGGAGATCAGCAAATGGCGGTCTACACACCTCTCAAAGGACTGGCATGAGGAGGAAGCCTCAGAGTTTTCTACAGCTGCAGCATCACTTTTATATTCGTTAATGAGAAACTATTAAGTACTTTTAGGGAGACCACATTTCTGCTACTAAAGAAAATCTATTATTTCATATTTTAAGAGAAAACTATTGACTCCTATAAGTTGAACTTTTACACAGATCCTTTTTTCTAATTAGGATTTAGACTACCAAGACTTCTAGGTGTTAATGCTTACAGATAACTCACTCATGGGCGAATTCATGAATTGGAAGAGCTGAGACATTTACTCAATGTTTCTGCAGATGCTGATTGATGTTAAAAGGAGGTAATGCACATTACTTACCTCACAGAGATGTTCTCAAGCTGTATGAGTGGAGATCAGGCGACCTTTCTTGCAGGGTGGTTTAATGAACAAGGTTCAAGAGCACTGAACAGAGGAGTTAAAATACTCCTAGGCCCAACTCTGCCTGCAATACTTACTCCCAGTGGATTATTATGGACAAATCACTTAGATGTTCTCTTGGCCTCAGTGTGCTTACCTAAAAAATGGGGGGAATCAAGAGGGAATTCCTGTGGAAGGTGGGATTTTAGTTGGAACTTAAAGGAAGAGAGATCAGCAGTTGGAGCAGAGGAGGGAGAGCGTTCCAGGTAACGGGGGACAGCCAGAGAAAACGCTATTGATGGAATAGCTTGGAAGCCAGTGTCACTGCATTGAAACTTATGTGTCAGGGAGGACAGTGTTAAGAAGACTGAAGAGGTAGAAGGAAGGGGCAGGTGATGGAGGGCTTTGAAGGCCAAACAGAGCATTCTGTTTTTGCACATGGAGGTAATAGGGAACCCCTGGAAGTTACTGAGTAGGGGATGACATGGTCAGACCTGTGCTTTAGGAAAATCCCTTTGGTGGCTGATGGAGGATGGACTGGAGAGGGGAAGGGCTTGAGGCAGGCACCCCCAGGAGCTACTGTGATAATCAGAGCCTGAGGTGACATCACCAGGTGAGACAGGGCAGTCTGGGAGCAGGAGAAGGCACAGTTAGCCAACAGAGTCACTTCTGGGCCCTGCTAATTGGCCAGCTATAGGCTACTGTTTGTTTCTTAAGACAATATGAGTGTGTACATAAGCTCACTGATCTGTCACAAGCAAGGCAATCTGCATTTTTTCACTGGTGCAGGTAGTTAAACTAGTTAAGCTCCCCACCCCTGCCCAATCCTCCCTCTTGCTACTGAGGGCAGTACCATTCTCCCAATCCCAGAGGCCTACAATCCAGGAATTCTCCTGGATTCCTCACTATCTCTCACCACCCCTACAGCCAAGTTATCACCAAGGCTGGTCCACTTTGCTTTTGTGATACACCCCCCTTCTCTCCTCTGACAAGCCTCATCACCCAATTCCTGCCCTTTTCACCTCCCCCCAGCATTACTGCAATAGCTAGAGGAAGGGGGGAGCGGGGGAGGGAAGAGAGAAAGAGAGAGACGGAGAGAGAAAGAAAGAAAGAAAGAAGGAGAGGGTGAGGGCGAGCCTACCTGCCTCAAGTCTCTGCCACTCAGCTGTAAGTGATCTTGGTCACCCCCTTACACACTCTGGTGGTTCCCTATCACCTCCAGGATCAAACATAAAATCCCATTTGACAGTGAAGCCCTTGCTAACCTGTCATCCCCCTACTCTTCCTCAAACACCTCCCAACAACTCCATTCATTTCTGGCTTTCCTAGAACACTCTCCCTCCCTCTCCATCCCTGCCTCCTGCCTGACTCTGAGGGCAGGGGGCAAATCAGAGCCCTGAGGAGAAAAGGTCTGAAGCAACCATTGTCAGCACCAAAAGAAACGGACAAAAAGCTTGTCACTTCTACGTGAGCTTGAGTGCAAATTTCTGTTTCTGTTCAAGATGGATCAGAAATGCTTTTTGTACTAAATTACAAAATCACCTAAAAATTTTTGCGGATGCAGTGTGTTTGTGTGTATGTGTGTTAGAGCAGACATGTGGAATGATCAAGTTACTGTGTGTCAAATCTACTTATTAAAGAAAAAAATCACACAAGGCAGAGACCTGTCTCATTTAAGCTCATTACATCCCTCAGCTCCAGGTACTCAATAAATGTTTGCTGAATAAGAACCCCCAATCCCACCTTCCACAGGCAGTCTTTTCCAATCCTTGTAACTCCAGGGTCAGCGCTCTGTTCACTTCTACTGTGTCATGTGCAGAGCTTGTACCTTCGTAGCTGTGTGTGCACTCCCTCTGTCCTATTGTGAAGCAGGGCTGGCCTTAGCACAAGCACTGCCTGGCACAGCATCTGGCATACAGCAGATGCTCCATTAATGTTTACTGACTGACTTCCTGTGTGCTGTATATTTCTTGAACACTGTAATGTTCTGGGGCTCAGTATGATGACCCACACTGAGATTATCATCAATACACAGGAGCGTTTAAAAAAACCAAATAAATAAACTTGTCATGGATAGCGAATCCACAGACATGGAGAGGGCCAAACAAAGGCTTAATCCTGGGCATAGCCAGTCTGGAGGACAAATCTCTAGGGAAGACCCTTTAGCTATAAAAAAAATAAATGAAACAGTTTAGAGGAAGAAAAACTAGAAGACATCTATCTCTCTATTAAAGACATTATAAGGTGAGGAGGGGGAATGTGGTAAAGACCTATAAGGGTCTGTGTTTACTGCAATATCAAACTTAAAACACCAGGTGACTTGTCTGAGTCTGGCATGAACCAGAACAGGAGTCGTTAGAGCCTCTGATCAGGACAGTGATGTGAAGGTTCGGACAGACAAAGCAGGAAGTGACAGAATCTATTCTGGAAACACCTCTGGAGGTGGTCATGTGCTCAAAAAAAGAGGTTGGATGAGAAGGGTGGTACTGCCCTCAAGAGTGATAGGGAATCCTAGAAGGCAGGGAGCTTAGGGGAAAAGAGTTCTGTTGTGGACATATTGAGCTGAAGATGTCTAATGGACACCCAGTTTGGGATGCCTGGAAGGCAGTTGGAGATATGAGATTGGAGGTCAGCTGAGAGGCTGGAACAGGATATGCAGATTTGAGAATCATTAGCAGAGAGATGATCATTAAATCCATGGAAGCTGATAAGATTACCAAGTAAATGAGAGAAGAGACAGAGTACAGAACTCTGAGGGACATTTATGACTAGAGGGTGTGATCTGGAGACTAAGGAGGAGTGATCAGACATGTAGGAGAACCAGGAGAGAGCATGTCCTGAAAACCTAGTGATTCACAGTGTCCATGACTGCAGAAAGGCTGGGTAGAATAAAGATTGAGAAAAGGCCACTGGATTTAGCAACTAAGAAATAATCAGTAACTTTGGAGAGAGCTGTTTCAGTGGAAATGATAAGGTCATAAAAGCCAGATTGTAAAAGTTTAAGAAGAAAATGGGAGCACTGACAAAGGATGATGGGAGAAGACAGAGTTCATGGTGAATGGCCTCAATTCTTTTCTGTAAAAATGAGGCAAGACTCTCAGCTAAGAGAGTAAGGGGAGACTTGAGAAGGGATGAGAAGGTTTGGAATAGCAAAGGTGGACAGTGGGATGGTGATTAGATAAGAGAAGTGTAGTCTGACTGCCAATGGACCCAGTTAGAATGGTTGTATGATTTAACCAAACATTATAAAGGATAAAAAAGGGTGGCCACGGTAACAGAGGCAGGTCACCATAGGCAAGACATTCAAGAAGGATGATGATACCTTCTTTAAAAGGGATGCCAGAATCTGAGAGTTTGAAGGGACTTCAGGGGCCATGTTCCCACCACTCTGTGTCAGGCATTACACTCTTTTGATCCTTCAGCCTGGGCTTGAAGACATCCAAGGAGGGAGTTCTAGGGCCTCTGAGGAAGATGCAGCTCCTTAGAAGTTCTTCCTGATACCAAGTTTCAATGCCTATTTACTTCTTCTGGTGATAAACAGAACAAGTCGAGTCTCTTCTCCACACCTGAACATGACTGGCATGATTGCCTTCAGTCTTCACTTGCGAGGTTCTTCCCCTTTCCTCATCCCGACTATGCTCCAGTGGATCAATGAAAGTTTTCTCAAACCACGGTGCCCTAAACCGCACGCCACATACTCCAAATGGGGTCTGGAAAGGGGCAGAGTACAGCAACACCCTTCCTAATGCAGCCCAAAGCAGCAATTAGCTCTGGGAGCTGCCGACTCATCCTGCGTTTGCAGATCCCTAAAACCCCAGGTCATTTTCAGAGCACTTGGGGTGCAGTCAGGCCTCCCCTACCTAACTGTTAGGCAGTTACTATTTTGTACCCAAGTTATCTTTAAGACATATTTTATTGGAGAAGATGCAGCCCAATGCTTCAGTCTCAGATCCCTTGGGATATCGACACATCTAGTATGTTAGCAATCTCTCTCAGTTTGCGGTCATCTGCAAATGTGACGAGCATGACAAGTGACATCAGAGTTAGCAAAGGCACTTCCTGGCCCATGGGACACTCCACTTAGTGGTATCTCGTGGAAAAGAACAGAGAGACTTCTGTTTTGTGGCAGCCCCGCAGCACCGTGGGCATCTCTTTGTACAAACAGCTTTTTCTTGTACCTACATCTACCAAAAAAGCAAATAACAAGTGACTGGGGTTGGGAGGAGGGTGGGAGAATCGGGGCAGGACGAGGACTCAGAGAAACAATCCTCATCATTGTTTCTGAGCCTCCCCCAGTGTTCCCTCTTCATTAAATCTAACTTACACATGCACATGAAGGACCCATCTTTGGCTTTATCTCAATTATTCACTTCAAAATTCCTATGTGGTAGAATGGGGAGACTGTTCAAACTGGAATCCACAGGACTCAAGTTCAAATCCCTACTTGGCTACTTTCTGCCTGTGTGACCGCAATCAAGTTACCACCCTGCCCCTCCCTCCCCTCCTCCCTCCCCCCCCCCTTAGTTTCCCCATGTGTAAAACAAGATGGCTGATCTAGAAGGCCTGGAAGGGGCCCTCTAGCTCTCTATCTAACGGTAATATGAATGGAGGGGAGGGAGAAGTTTCAGTTTTGTCCTTCATAATTGAGGTTTTTAAAGGCTCTTCCCCTTTCTTCAAAGTCTGTCTATATTTTCAGACCAAAATAGTCTGTCCAAATATAGAACATTAATATATAAACCAGCAGCAGCTAAGGTAAAAGTAAAAAACTCCACAAGACACCAGCAGGCAGCTAAGTCTCAGGTTTAGATCTCACTTAGTTATGCTTCTTCATTTTCAATGACAATGTTAGTTGTTCAAAACTGCTTCCGCATTGTTTCAAGCACTAGTTTAAATGCTAGGTGCCACACCCCGACACAAACCAACGTAGAAGCACAGTGCGCAATAAACCCAAAGCCTTGACAAAACTGCTGAGAAAACTCTTCCGGGCTCTGGCGGAAATCAGGCACTAGATCCGGGACTTAGATCTCAAAGGTTACATCATAACAAATTAGAGGAGCAAGGATGATAATATCTTTTGCAATAGGGAAAAAGTTCCTAATCAGACGAGGAACAGAAGATTATAGAAGACAAAACGAACAACTTTGTTTACATAAATTAAGAAGGATTTGTACAAACAAACCAAGGCAGTTAAAATTAGAAGACAAACAGCTAAGTGGGAAAAATTCTGTGCAGAAAGCTTCTCCAATAAAAGTCTGACATTTATGAAAACATGGCACAAACAGACATAAATAAGAAATGGTCAAAGGATATTAATAAGCAGTTTTCAAAGGAGGAAATTCTAGCTATCAACAACCATAGCAAAAAACAAACAAATACAAATCCCCTAAATCATGATCAGAGAAATGCCGATCGAAACCCTAATCTCACATCCATCAGATTGGCCAAGATGACAAAAAGAGAAAGCAGTCGTTGGTGGGGCTGTGGGAAGACAGGTACACTAGGGAGAGAAGCATGGATTGCAACCCCCAATTGATTCAGTCATTCTGGAAAGCAGCCATACCCAAGAAGTTACTCAACTTTATATACCCTTTGACGCCTTTCCTAAGCACTTCACACAAACAGAAGAGCAGACACAGCCAGAAGAGGTTTCAGTGGCACGACCATGGGCCTTAGGCTGTAGCTGACAAAGCAGATGACAATGCACCTTCTTTCTTTAATTTCATTTCCATTCAAAAAAACAGATCAGTTTCTGATACCGAACCATTTCCTAATTCCAAGGACTTTGGTGCTGAGAACATTAATTTCTTTCTGGGTCTTCAGGAGCTGTGGCTGCTGAGGAGAGAATGACCAGGAGACATCTACACAGGGACCGCTTCCCAAGACGATGGTTGCAGGGGCTGGGCTGGAGGCAGGGCAGATGGTCTGGGGAGCACAGCTATTCCCAAGTCTACAGGAGATTCACATTTAAAATCACTTTTTCCAACACCTAAACATAAAGCCTCTGATTCCTCTCTCTCCTCCCAGTCTGGGTGGGTGTCAGGCTTTCTTAGAGCGGTGCATACAAATAATGATTGCCCAAGCAGAAATATCTGGAAATCCAGTAAGATGCTATAAGATGTCCATGTACACACCTTCACTGTAACACTGTTATCGTACACACAGCCATCATGTAAATGCATCACACCTTCATGACCAAGCAGGTAACATAACAGCCATTATTGAGAACACGGATGCCTAGAGAAGGATGAGAGAGAAAGACAGACAGACAGAGAGCCACAGACATAGAGGGACAGGAGAGACAAGGCAAGGCCCAGGTCAGCAGCCCTGAAATACCAAGCAAATCATAGAGAGGAACGGACCACTGAGGCTTAAGGTGGGGTCCTTGGACAAGAAATGCCCAGCATAGGCCCGTCGGAGAAGTTTATGGTGCTACACAAAGCCCAACGCTTGCCACCTAGCTGGCACGCGATAACAATTGCTGGTAAAGAGAAGCAACGTACATGAGCAGCTGGACTGCGTCAGAACATTAACAGCTCTCCATGACTACCGGGCATCTTCAGCACTTGCTGACAAATGGTCATGGCCATGCCTGACACTGTCTTACTCCCAAAGAACTCGCTCTCCTATTCTTTCACCACTTCCCAACCCCTTAGAACCAGCAGTGGTTTGCTGTTGGTGTGGACAGACACACCTGGCAGCTAGGAAGCTGATGAATTACAAATGTTCAAGTTTAAGCCCCAAACTTAAGTTCTTTGCCAGCCTCTTCTTAATCCTCAGAAGAAGCCAGAGGCCTTAATTCACTTCAAATGAGACCGTGAAGGGGGGAGAACAGAGAGAAGGGGACATTCCTGTTTCCTGAATTCCATCTACCACTTACGTCTCAACTCCCCCAGCTGAGTCCTGACTCATTCTATGCAGAGTACCGAGCACAGGGCTTTGGACTCAAGAAGACAGACAAAGATGACATAGCTACCAGCTAACCAAAATACAATAGATGTGCATACCAACAAGGTCCCATCACAGGCCATGGCAAGCCAGGAGTAGCTGAGTCCACCGTTTGGAGTCTCCTGTTGCTCCTTTATGCTAAGTCAGAGCTTTTCTGATTGGTGGTTGGGGGGATATAGGAGGCGGGGCTTTGGAATCTAAGTCAGCACACTCAGGGCCAAGTCCCAGCTCTGCCATCAAGCTCTGTATGACATTAGAGACATCATTTCCCTTTCTGGGCCTCGGTTTCCTCATCTCTAAAATAACTGAATTAGACCAGATGATCTGGAACAGGAATTTTTGCCCTTTTCTGTGTCGTGGACCGTGTGGCGCACCTGTGGGCCCCAGACCCCTTCTTAGAATCTTGTTTTTTAATAAAATAAAATGAAATATAGAGAATTAAAAAGGAAACCAATAATAGTGAAATAGAGTTGCCAAAATAGTAAAACAATAATTTCATCAATCCCCAGTTAAGAACTCCTGATTTTAAAAGGTCCTTTCAAATTCCAACCATCTGGAATGCAGAAACGTTCGTAAGGATTTGACAGTTCAAGGAGGTTTTAAGGACCAGAAATGTGAAATATCGGAAGAGCAAAATGCACTGAACGCTTACTCCATGCAGGGCTCTGGGGTCACACACAGTGATAGCAAGGAGGGAAAGGCAAGAAGGATTTCTTTGGCTCTTGCCACGCAGATGCCGGGCCCTCAGCTAAATGGTGGGGGCACCAGTACAAGCCATGAGCACTGGACAAGGCACAGAAAGACGCTTCTTGATGTCTCTTCTTTCTCCCCATGACTGCAAACCCCAGGCCCCACCAACTAGGTTCTTGGGCTTTAGGATTCCGTGATTCCATGATATGAAACCAACTGGGAAACTCAACCCTCCCTCCCTTGCATACCCTGTTTGAGGGGGGCACACGGGGGACTGATTTTATCCTTTCCCACCTGGCTCTTTCCTGGGCCTTGTCATCTCCATCTCATCCTTCTCTAACATGAAATCAATTCTGAACCTTTCACTTCCCCAGATCATTTGCCACACGGTTGCAGGGCTTCGTACCAGGTGCCCACCTCTCCTTTTCGCCCTCCACTATCCACCCCTCCCCCCATTTTCTTCTCATGTGCTGTCTTCTCTGGTTAAGACTGTAAGCTCTGGGGCAAGGAATGCCTCTTGCCTTTAATAAATGTTTACTAACTCTGAAATTGGCTAAAGTGAAACAGAGCAAGGCGAATTTGGGCCCCCCACTCCAAGGGCCAGTAGGCCAGGGAAGAGGAGACAAAGGCATACACATAGGGGTCAACAGAAGCTGTCATCTGATTCTTTCTTTTCACTTGCTTAAGAGCTGTGTCCACTATCCTTACAAAAATAAAAACCGAAAAACAGAAGGTCCCTAGGCTCTAAAACTAGGTAACAATTGAATTCTGAGTTCAGAAAACAGAAGAGCAGACCTCTAGAACTACTGACAGAAAGACGGACAGGCAGAATAAAAGTCACCCCCTGGTTACAGGACCATGGAGTCAGCAGGGAGAAGGCACAAAGTGCCCTCACGGTTTGGCAATGCTCAGCCTGTAGCATCCAGACTTTTCAAGAGAGGCGCCCATTTTTATGCAGAATATCCACCAAAAAGAACATCTTGGGCTGGGGTGCGTTCAAAGAAGAAAATGATGAGGAAGGTAAAGATAACGGGGCTATTACTCTGTTTGGTATGCAGAGGGCTTTTCAGAATGACTACTGAAAAAAAAAAACATTAGAAATGGCATAAAGTTAAAAGAATGAACAGTTCTTAGTCTTTAGAACATTAAAAGTAAGACAAACAAATGTCTATGGGGGACAAAGAGTAGAATAGTTCATATTATCTAATTAGATAATTACCAAGTTGAAAAGACAGAATTAGAGACTATTTAAAACTTATCCTGTCACTATATAATCCCACTTTATTACATAAAGAGGGATTTGAAAAACAAAAAAGCCCACACAACGCCACACAATTTCCTTGCCTACATATTCAATGCTGAAGGTGCACTCTGGGTCTCTACCACCGAGAAATTGAAATTTATGCAGGTCTTTGTTATTTATCAAGCTCTGAGCCTGAGAGCAGCCTAGAGGGTGGCAGTGTTGTCAGGCGAAGGAGCCAGAAACGTGGGCATGGCCTCAGCAAAACATTCGCCCCAACTGTTAGAGAAGCAAACACAGAAAATTAAGTGGGTTCCATGCCACCTCCAGAAAATGCACAAGTCTAAGCTAAGTGAAGCATCTTTTAATTTCAATGCACCATCTGTATTCTTAATTTCACACAACCTAAATGTACGGTCTGGAAAAGTTTTGCAGTCAGACCCATGAGGATGATATTTGATTCACTAACTGCAATTGCTTGTCCACATTTTTGTGGCAGTTTCATGACACACACACAGATGACAATGAAATGAAGGGACCACAGTCCAAACAATGACAGGTATCATCCACGTCTCCACTAGCCCCCACCAGCAACTGGGGAAGCTCCGAAGACTGGAGAGTAATACATACATCAGAGTAGCATTGAACTGTCAATGTTATTCAATTAAAACTGTCAAATGCTGTTTGACCTCTGGATACAGAGGGATGTTTCAGAATGATTCTCCACGTCATGTGAATGTCAATAGAGCTCACTTAATGTTTGGATATAATTTATTTTCTTTCCTATTCAGTTTTAATTAAAAAAAAAAATAAGCATGGTCCATTTCTGGAGCACTATGCCAGTATCAGAATGATAAGACATACCATGTACTCTTTAGTCTTGTATTAATATTTGAAGCACGCTGTAAAATCAGACTGACCACAGCATTCTTCACCAGATGTAAATAACTGAATCTAAAACTCTTCATTATACACACCTCCCTAAATGCTCTAAATCCTAAATTTTGTTCAAAGGAAGGTTCTTTTCTAACATATTAATGATTTCTGTTTCTCAGAGACGAAAACTTAATTCATTTGACAAAATCTGAGTGCTTGAGACATGCAGTCCTCCCTATGTACTGGAGGGAGAAAGGAACCACGACAGGAGGCAGAAGGAGCTAAGTGCTGTCCATGGAGTGGTCTGGCAAAGAGGTGCAAGAAGTGTAAGATGGGAAAGCACTCCCTTTGTCTGGGGTGATCAGAAGCAGTTATCTTTTGGAGGGTGGGGGTTGTGTGGTGTGTGTGTGTGTGTGTGTGTGTGTGTGCGCGCGCATGTGGTTGTGTGTGTATGTGAGCGGGGGTGTGTGTGTGTGTGTATGTGGGGGGGGAGGGGTGTGCGTGGGTGTGTATGCTGGCGCACATGACAGTAAGGGCATTATGGGGGCCAGGGGTGGGAAGCCCTGTCTCCTGCTGCCTTGGAAGGCCTTGTGCTCACTCACACATTTGGTCTCTATGTAAATACTCTTCTTGTACTCAGTTGTGAAGAGCCTTCTCACTCTCCCCCTTCCAGACTGAATGTACATTTCCCATTATACTGGCTATGGCAGCAGCCTACCTTGCCTGTGGGGAAGGACCACGTCTTACTGAATACTGTGCAATTCCTCCAGGCTCCAAAGGAAGCACAGTGCTCTCCAAAAGCAGACCCTTAGGAAATGTTCCATCACTACCACTCCCCTCCATGTGGCACCTCATTCTAACTCACAGCAGCTCTGTGAACTGAGTGTTTAAGGCATCATTATCATTAGTCCCATTTTACAGAGGAAGAAACTGAGGCTCAAGGAAGTGAGGAGACTTGCTTAGAGTCACAAACGGAATCTACACCAGAGGCAGCATTCAAACTCAGATCATCCAGATTCTCTGTCTACTTAAACCACATGGCCTCTGAAATGGACCAGGGACCCAGACATGGCTGTGCTTGCCATCAGTAAAGCTCATGAGTCAGAAACCAGTCTTCTGAGAGAACCCAGAAGCCCACCTGACTCTCCAAGGAGACCCTGGAGAGCAACAAGAACCTTCAAGGATGGCAGTGAAAATGTGCCAATGGGGCCTGGCATCAGAAGAGCTGTGCTCGTTGACTGGTTCTGGCATTTAACTGTCCATGAGGTTCTAGTCAAACTTCTCTGGGCCCCAGGGCATTGAACCTAAAGATTTCAAGTGCCCTTCTAGTTCCAAACCTTCTGCCTCTGTTTGAACTCCCAAAACTAGCACCAACTCACCATCCTGAGAAGGTGCCAAGACCACCTCCTCCCCCACTCACAGGCTCCGTTGGGAGCAGCTCATGAGGAATGGTGGCACCTCTGTCTCAATTCAGACTGGCCCCATCACTAAGTAGAGATCCTGAATATGCCAATGTCTGAGGAGGTCACTTCTCTACTCTCCAAAGGCTAAGTTTAGACTCAACCTGGGCCAGACTTTCATAAGAATTCACTGAAAGGTGATCAAGAAAAACTCAATCTAACCTATAAAGTGTCAACATCGCAGGCATTTTTAAAAACAAGAGGACTCCCTTCTTTAAGTAACAGCTTGTCACTGTCAGCGGAGGGGTCTAATGATGTCTAAAGGAGAAGGCGCCATTGGCATTTTTTCACAAATCAAAGACTTTCTCAGAAAAGGCACATGATGATTTTCCACCACAGGCAGAAAGTGTTTCTTTTAAAATATGCACAAGTTAACAGTGAAAATTCTTTCTTTTAACCCTTGATACACGAATATCAGTTATCTCTGAAAATCCTGACAGGCCAGGGCCTGTTCTTGGTGCCTACTATGTAAATCCTTAGACAAACTTTGCAAATGTGGTTCCCAACAACTAGGACGGAACAGCCCAAAAGTACATGAAAGTGGTAGATCAGGCATTATCTATATGACCATAACAGTATAACAAGCACCTTTCAGGAACCTTATTTAGGTGGTGGTGGGTTGTTTTTTTTTAATTCAACACCATCAACACTAAATCTTAGTCAAACAAAATAAGAATATGTAAAAGCAGGTGAAAATGTGTGAGTCTCAAAAAATCTCATAAATATCCCTTCAACTCGAAAAATCAAAGAATTAACATCTTAAAACGAACCCTACTTCTGCTACAAATTTCTAGAAAGATTAATAAAACCTACCAACGGGTAAACAGTTGAGCATTTGTTTTCTAAATTCCATCACCACATGTGGAAAAGAGCACTGAATTAGTATGGATTTCATTACTGACAAACCCAGAGGTTCTAGGTAAGAAACATTTCTCAATGCTTGACATTTCAAAGGAAAGACTTCCTTGAAATCTACTTTAGCAGCTCCAAAAATCTGTCATAACTGCCAATAATATTTATAGCACTGAATGCTGTGGTAAAAAGATGCAAGTTTAGATTTTCCTTTTCAATCAACAAAATACTCTATTTTTATCAACTTACCTTCCGCCCATCACTTGCATGGCAATTCACATTTAGAGGCGTCAATAAAGCCATCAGTTTCTCTTCATTACCACTCCTAGAAAAGGAAATCAATTAATCCATAAAAAAACGAGTTTTATATGGCCATGTACTGGTATTCTTCAGATCAGAAAATAAAGCAGCTCTATCTGCTATGACTTTTTTCCCCACGGATCTGGATTCTTGGTATTTTCCAATGTCATCAGGGATGTCCGAGAGCCCCTGGCTCTGGGCACCTCCGTCACAGAGCTGCACAAAGCCATTTTCTTGACGATCAAAATGAACTTCATGCTGCTATCATGTGACCAATAGCATTAGAGCTGGAAAAATAAATAAAATGCTATGAAAAGAAAAAAGCTAATGGTTAAATTTTAAAAGCTCAAAGAACAAAAGAGGAATAAGATTTTTTCTGACTATGAATATTTGCCATATACTCACTACTCAGGCTTTCTTTGGAAAAATTTCAAAGAAAAACATCTTGAAAATAAAGCTTTAAGACCCAAGAATAGAGAGAAACATATTCTTAATATGCCATTTAGTTCTAAAAACCTAGGCATCTAAGAAGCAGAAGGTTTCCTGACATCTTATAAGCCAATCTAATTAATAATGCTTATAACCAACACCATATTGAAAAATAAATTCATTAACCATCCTTACTCATTTATAACAAAGACAAAATCTGCGGAGCTGTACTGGTCAGTCTAACCACATTATCTCATACGGTCAAAGCAAGACAGTGATAACATAAAATTTATACAGTTCGCCCACCCCCTTTTCCTTCCAAATGCATTGTATGAAATCACTTACCTAGCAGCTTCGAGGAGCTCGTCCTTCTTGTATTCACCTAGATGATTACAAAATATCATGCTGTTAGCATTTGGCAGAAGACAGATGAAGAAATGCAGCAGGCAGCAAATACAGAATTAAACAGAGGAAGAACGGGAGGAAAAAAAAAAAAGAGTCCCCACCCCGCTGGGTGATGGAGCCGTGACGTGAGGCAGCTTGTGAAGCGGCAGCATCACCAGCGCCTTGGAGACCGGCAGCAAACTGACGCAGCTTCTTGTCCAATCCTCCCGTGAAATGGCTCGCTTCAGACAACCAATGAATGTGCAATCTTGGATCCAGAAACACATTCCCCTCTGCTAACAGCAGGCCAGCGGAAGACAATGTCCCTTCCCCCCCATTCAGGCTGTCACACTAGACTCGTGGAGCATAATCAATTCCGAGGCAAAAACCAAACAGTGCGGCTCTTTAAAGGGACAAATGACAACCGTCTTCCAAACTCTCCCTTCCTTACTTCCCCCCAAAACACACTGCTGATTTATTTGGAAGGACAAAGAAAGTTTGCTTCATGTGGTTACTCTGTAACTGACCATGCTGGGGCTTCAGAATCCCTAAATGAACTGCAAACAGCAGAAGCAGAGCTGGGGCTGGGGCAGAAGAATCCCGGAAAACATGCACCGAATAGGGTGACCCGGTTATAAGGCAGAGCCTCCCCCCACCCCAGCAAACAAGGGAAGGCTTGCTGTATGGCACTAAATGTCCTCCTCCTTCCCTTCCCAGGTTCTAATGGGCGGGTGTAGGTGATCCTTGCACAAACTCAACCCAACCCAACAGAAAGCAGGGTGCTGTTATCTGGGAAGGCACCACAGCCTTCTAGCTGAGAGATCTGGCCTAGTGATTTTTTCATTACCTAGAAAAATGTATTTTTGAATTCACCATAATACTCTTAGCACCTCAATAGCCAAACTGTTAGAGGACTCAAACCACCAGGTTTCTTTTGTGATGTCAGGTGAAGGACAAAGGATTTTTTGAAATGTATCACTTGAGAAATGAGAAGGACTAGCCTGTGACTCAGCATTAATACACTGCCTGTTTGTTATTAAAACAAAAATGACCACCCAAAAGACAGTAAATACATGGAAACATTTTTAAAACCCACTTTATAAAAAAAGGAAATGTCAGCAAAAGCAAAGGCTATTTTATTCTAAAAAAAAAAAAATCAATAGGGTCAACAGAAGTTATTTTGTCCAAAAGATGCAGCCATCTACCTTACAGACTTGCTCCATGCTTTGCTGTCGGACTACAGTGAATGAATGCCCCACCCATGTGACCGAGTCTCATCAATCCCTGGCCAGGCATCTGTCTGCACCTGGCCTTGTGTTACCACAAAACTAAGATTAGTTCAAGACTATGGAACTCTAACTACAGGCTTTCCTATTTTTTAAAGAGCCGTTATTAAACTCATTTAAATAAATGTATGGTCCAAACTAACAATCTGATGTGGTATGCCCAGGCAGATCTAAGTTCAACAAGGACCACGGACCACATGAATTAGGGAGATTTCATGGACAGACCAGCAGTTCTTTCAAATTCCTTTTATATGGTACAAAAGTTTTAAGTCACCACTAGTTGAAAGTCTATCTACTAGCTAAGTTCAGAATGCAGAGCAGCCTCGTTATTAGGGTACAAATGCATCATCACAACATCTAAAGCTGAATCTACTAGGTTCAGGTATTCTTGACTTGGGTCTACAGATGGAATTCAGGGGGTCAAAGAACTTGGACAGGAATTTTATCTATTTCAATATCAAATTTTTTTAAAAATAAAATCATGTGTTCTATTTTATGCATTTAAAACCATCAGTCTGAAAAGGGCTCCATATGTCTCACCAAACTGCAAAAGGGGTCCAAGACAAAAAAAGATTAGGAATGCTTGGTGCAGCCCTATTTCATCATTCTACAGATGAGACATGGGCTGCTTAAAGTATCACGTGTTAAGGCCGCAGAATTTGAACTCATCTGCTCTCATTGCTAAGCCCAGTGCTATAAATTGAATAAATTAAAAGGCCCTTCCCGAAAACCAGGCACAACTTGAATGCAGCAGCAATCAGGTCTGATTTGAGGTCTACAACCGAAATCTGTTTTAAGTTTCAGCTGACAAATGCTAGAGGAAAACAGCTAATTTCATCTTAATTGTCAGGGTACAATAACACTAATAGAAACTCAGCAAAATTACAAACACTTCTATGCATGGTCTATACATTTCCATTCTGTAGCTGCTTGTGTTTGTTTTGCAGTAAGGCGATTTCGAAGTCCCTCTGAACTTAACATATCTTGTACTGTAAGTCAGTAGTGACATCACTAGATATGAAATGGGTCCCAGAGAGTGAATGGGAGATAAACAAGGTACGTACTTATAGATCCTAGTATCTTCTAGGATCCCGGATCCTCTCACTCACACAATTTCATCGAGAATCTCCATCCAAAGTATCCATCACGTGTCAACCTAGTCAAGGAGCACTGCACAGGTATACAGCTGCCAAGCAAAAACCTCTAAGCTTTCACAGAGAGTTCCACAACTGTGTGCATGCATAGGTGTTAAACAGAGGTGTTAAAATGACTCTTTGTTCACTGTCTTCTGCACTCTGGTTTTTAATCAGCATCTCTGTAATATATTCCATCTTCCACTGTCTGGTGCCCAAGGACCACCATCTATAAACAGCATATCACATCTCAGGAAGCAGAAGCATAATGAATTCAAAGCCTCTCACACACTGACAACAAATCTGAACAACTTATTTTAATCATTCAACCTCCAGCTTTTTCCTGTTTGCTGAAGATCTGAAAATACTCTGGCTACAACTATGATGCTCAGTGGAGCATTTTTATTCTGTAATAACACCCGGATAAAGACTCACAATAGATCAGCCAGGGAGGAACCTAGGCAATTACAGTCAAGATAATAGTATCCAGGAATGGTGAAAATAAATGGCTTAAATATTTTTATTTGATTAGAGGAAACTAGGTGGGATTAAAAAATGAGCAAGTAGCCAAAAAAAAGGAGGTTACAAATTCCTATGCTAACTCTCCAAAAAGTCTGAACTGCTTTTACTGCTGAAATAGATGACAAGACAAATATAAAAGGAAGTATCTATGTATTTGTTGTTCAATTCAACAAGTATTTCTTCCATGGTCTAGGGCTGGGGACACACACATCACATGATCTATCCTCACGGAGCTTCTGTTCTTCTGTGGAACACAGAGAACACAGAGAAGTGCACACACAAGGTAATGCAAGGGAGCAGGAAGCTGAAGGAAGGCACTGGAACAACTGGGGCCATCAGGAAAAAACCTATGGGCCAGGACCCCTGAGCTGGGCACTGAAGGAAGCCAGCTGGGAAAGCCTTCCAGAAATGGGAGGTAGCCCAGAGCAAAAGCCCAGAGGGCTGAGAAGAAACACTGAAAATAAGACAAAAAAAAAAACAAAAAACCCACCGAAAATGGTGTGTGTCTGTCTGTCTGTCTGTGGGCATGTGTGTATGTGTCTGTAGGAGTGTGTGTTGAGAGGAGTTGGGACAGTCTGTAAAGGCAAGCTGCCTACTTTCTTTGACCCTATATACTTCTGAGAACCTCTGAAGCTTAAACAAGTGAGTGACATGGTCAGACTTCTGATAGCAGAATGAGAAATTTGCAACGAGGTGGAAGCCAGCTTGGAGAGAGGAGGCAGGAAGCCCAAAGAGGGGTAATAATCCAGGCAAGAGGTGATCAGAGACTTGAAAGAGGGCGTTGGTCTTGTGAGGGAGAGAAAAAGGTAGCCAAGACGATGTGGAGGTAGAGCCAATAGAACCTGGAAACTCATGGGGGGTGGGGGGTGGGGGGTGGGGGGTGTCTGAGGAGAATGACAAAGAGTCAAGAGTGGACGATGGGCCTGAGCAAAGAGTGACCTGAGTCATTATGAGGTCAATATGATGGCACAGTAGAGAGAGCTCTGGGCCTGATACACTCCTTAGCAGGGTAACTCTGGGCAAGCTAATTAACCTCAGGCTGCCTCAATTTCCACATCTACAAAATGGGAATAATAATAGCACCTATTTGTAAAGTGTTTTACAAACATTAAAGCCATACAGAAAGGCGAGTGCTGGTGATGAAAGACACAGGGAGGGAATTACCCCTCAGGGTTTCATTCATTCTCTCTCCTCCCAGCCACAGTCAAATTCTCAGGAATTACTTATGTTCGCTGCTTCTGCTTCCTCTTCTTGAGGTCACTTCTCACACAATCCATTACTATCTGGCTTCTAACTTCAACAAACTACATTCTCCAAAGTTACTGATGATCTCATTGCTAAAGGAAAGGTAAGGGCCTTTCCTTAATCCTCTTCCAGCAGCAGCTGACAGCACCGACTACCTCGACACAGCCATCACGGCACAGTGAACAGAAAGTTGGCCTCAGAACCCAACACACAAATGCTTGAAGTAAATCACTTAAGTTCTCCTTGTTCTAGGCAACTCTCTAGGATTATAAGCTGTAGAGGAAGTACTGACCTGGTAGAAGAAGCTTTCCTTATCCAGGCAGGTCCTTCTACCAAGGAAATGACAAGTCCAGTGTCTGCCCTATTTGGTGATGAGATCCAAACCCACAGAAGTTGGTGAGATCACTCAGAGGAGGAAAAAGGGGGAGAAGGGAGAGACAGGAAAGAATCTTGACGTTTGCTCACCAAAAGAAACGAGAGGAATAACAGTCAAACAGATATAGCAAAACTGTAAATTATGTAAATACAGCCAGTTTATCAGGATACAAACAAAAACCAAGAGCCATTCCCCCACAGATAAATGATCAAAGGATATGAGCAAACAATTCTCAAAAGAATTATAAACTAGTAACAACCATGTGAAAGATTGTTGCAGATCACTAACAAGAAGAATATAAGCCAAAACAGCTCGGAGGCTTGACAGTATCTCACAATAAGCACATACTGTCAAAGGGGAAAAGGACCAGCACAGACAGTCCACTGGCCTGCAGCATCACATGTTGTGACTGCAGCCACAGAACTGGCTCAAACATTCTGGAAAGCAATCTAGAGTTATCGATGTAATGAAATACTGCTGCATGGTAAGAAAATATGACATGAAGAACACAGAGTAGGGAGAAGTGATGGTGAACACATAGAGCAGAACCAGAAAACAAACTCTAAACATTCAGAAATGAAAGTGAGAAGAGGCAGAGAGAGGACATGGGGGATGGTAAAGTGGACACTCTGGTGAGAGGTGCCCAGGCACTGCAGATAAAGGGCCGATGTGGAGGGAAGAACATGTGGGGTCAACATTCAACAATTGTGCGGCCACTGACAAGTGGGGGGGCGGTGTGAAAACAGTAACAGCTCCCTCATATGTTTGTTGTGAGAGTTAAATGAGATAATGGATGTGATGAGCTTTGGGAGCCTTAAGGTACTATCTAAATTTTATAATTATTCCTTACTGGCTTTTCCTCCTGTCTCATGAGTTCTTCCATTATGTAAGAGTGGGAGGGATATATTCAGAAATGAAGGTGATGGAATTAAAAAAATAAAAGAGACGTAACTTTAAACGCTTCAATTTTTCAAACTATGTCAAAAACAAAACGATCACACTAAAATAACTTATTATATATAACTTTTAAAGATTCAAGCTGAAGAAACAGAATACAAATAAGCACTTACATCAGCAAATAGAAAATGTAACTACGGGTCTCCTTTTCAGAATGCTTTTGCCCTTTCTTTGAGCATCTGCCATTATTTTCCTGGTCAAAAACAACAGTAGTGACTCCTTAATTTAGATAGCATGGAGTAAGGCCAAAAAAACCAAAATTGTACTGAAGAATCAGAAGATGGGTCAAACACTGACTCTAACCCAGGCACATAAGTCTGCTCAGGTCGGGCCCCTAATTTCATTTTTTTTCACCCTAAGTACACCACCGTCATCAACTCTAAACCTAACCCTCTCTCAGAGGGTCATTTGAGCTCATCTCAAAAGATAGGAAGGGGCTGGTTATGAACTCCAAACAGCTGATTCTACATTTGGTCCTAAAGGTGAGAGGAAACCATCTGAGTTTATCAAGCAGGGAAGTGACTGCAGAAATTGTTAGGAAAATCACTTTGGTAGCCACATGGGGAGGATGGACTGAAATGGGCAGAGCCCTGAAGCAGGCCACCCCACCTGCAGCTATATCAACAGTCCAGGTGGGAGGTGATGAAGGTCTACACCCAAGTGGTGACTAGGGATGGGAGGGGAGACAGGACAGGATGGGGCAGGACAGGACAGGACGGGATGAGATTATATTCAAGAGATGCTGCAGAGGTGAAATCGACAGGTCTTGGCACCCTATTGGATATAGAGAGTGGGGAAGACAGGATGATTTCTAGATCATGAATCTAAAGGACTGAGAGAATGATGGTGTTTCACCAGCAATAAGGCAGGTAGGAAGAGTCAGGGAGGGTTTAGGGGGAAGAATGATGAGCTCTGTTCTGGACAGGTTATATTTAAGATGTTTACCAGACATCTAGTTTGAGATGTCTGACAGGTAGTTGGAGATATGAGAATGGAGGTCAGCAGAGAGACCAGGGACAGGATAGGTAGATTTGAGAATCATCTGCATAAAGATAATTAAGTCCACGGGAGCTGATGAGATCAAGTGAAATAGTACAGAGGAAGAAGAAAAGAGGGCTCAGGACAGAATGCTGAGGGAGAAATTTACTTACTGTGATCTAGAGAAGGAGAGGTCTGATACTGAGAAAGAGGGAGAAGAGAGTCTCCAGAAGGAGAGGGTGATCAACAATGTCAAAGTCTACAAAGAGGTCAAAGGACACTCACGGACTGAGAAAAGGCCACTGGATATGGCAACTAAGAGAACATTGATAACTTCATCAGCTGCAAGTGCTAGGGAGCACAGCCATCAAGAGACAAAGAGAATTCACTGAGGACTGCTGTCTCACACCTCTCGATACCCCTAGCACAGTGGTGCTCAGTATAGCTTTGTGCTTAAAATATGTTTATTGGAAGGCGGAGCCAAGATGGTTGAGTGAGAGCAACGTCTCACCTAAGCTCTTAGACAAGCTCCTTCAGATACCTTTAAAAAGAGAATCTGACCAAATTTTGGAGGTGCAAAATCCAATAAGAGACAGACTGTGGCAGATTCACAGCCCAGGACAGACTGAAAGGTCAACGGGAAGGATCTGATCCTCCAGGGTGAGCCCACAGCATATAGTGCAGCATGTCCTGTAGCTGTGTGGCCAAGCAGGAAAATCCCGGAGCAGCCATAGACAGCAGCAGCACGGAGGAAAGGCGGAGCAGCAGCCTAGGGCAGGAGACCAGCAGAGACAAGTGACAGCCACTGAGCATCAGGTATCAGCCGCAGAAGCTTCTGAGACTTTCAGCCCCAAGAGTAAACGTCTGGACTTGAACTTCTGGGAGCCACAACAGTGGAGGGAACAGTAAATGCTCTCTCCACCCCAACTGTTGACCTTGAAAGAACCATAAAATATTTCCCCAGAAAAATCTTGGATCAGTGGGAACAGTCGATGGGGCAAACAGTCTCATGACACCTGAGGCTAGGAAAATAGCTAAGGGAGATTCCTCCTACTGTGGCAGAGGCGAACTGGAGGGAGAGGGGCCCCAGGGTGGTGGAAACTCACACTAGGACCCTATTGAGCCTCAGCACTGGGAGAGGAGCCCCAGGGGAGGTGGAAACTCACACTAGGACCCAGGTAGGTCTCAGCCCTAGGAAAAGAGCCCCAGGAGGGGTGGAAACTAGGATCCAGGCATGCCTCAGCACTCCAGGGGAACTGGGAAGACAATAGGACAGCTAGGATCACCAACCCCTGAGCCTGCCTTTGCCTTAGCTCAGCTGAGGAGATCTCCTGTGACCAGACCACCCCTCCTCCACACTTAAGAAGCTAGCCCCAGGACTGACCTGGAAACACAAAACAAAAAGATAAAAAGACACCTGCCCTTGGCCTTTTCACTCCAGTCAGCTCAACACCAAGTTCTGCAGCTTCTAACTGAAAGAACCAGAAGCCACAACACAAACCACCATAATGAGCAAGAAAAAGCAAAACAAGGGTGAAAAAAAACCATAGAATCTTTCGATGGGGACAAAGACCAAAACACAAATACCAAAGAGGTCAGCAGTGAGACTGTACTTCCATCTGAAACTTCAGAAGGGAGTATGAACTGTTTGCATGCAAAAACAGCTCTCCTGGAACAGCTGAAGAAGGAAACAGAAGAGAAACCGGCCAATGATTTTAAAAGCATGACAAAAGAATTCCAAAAAGAGAACATCTAGATGCATTTCCAAAAAGATCAGGGGTGAAACAAGGATGTCCATTATCACCACTATTACTCAATATGGTACTAGAAGTGTTAGCTGTAGCAATTAGACAAGATAAAGAAATTGAAGGAATAAGAATAGGCAAAGAAGAAACTAAGTTATCACTCTTTGCAAATGACATGATGATATATTTAGAGAATCTCAGAGATTCAAGTAAAAAACTACTTGAAATAATAAACAACTTTGGCAAAATTATAGGTTACAAAATAAACCCTCACAAACCTTCTGCATTCCTATATATTAGCAGCGAAGTTCAACAGCAAGAGATAGAAAGAGAAATCCCATTTAAAGCTAGGGTAGACACTATAAAATATTTGGGAGTTTACCTGCCAAAACAAACCCAGAGACTACATGAACACAATTACAAGACACTTTTCACACAAATAAAGTCAGATTTAAGTAAGTGGAAAAACATCAGTTGCTCGTGGGCAGGCCAAGGCAATATAATAAAAACGACAATTCTACCTAAATTAATTTACTTATTTAGTGCCATACCAATTAAACTATCAGATAATTATTTTCTAGAGCTGGATAAAATAATATCAAAATTCATCTGGAAGACAAAAAGTCCAGAATATCAAAGGGACTAATGAAAAGAAATGCCAGGGAAGGTGTCCTAATGCTACCAGATCTCAAATTGCATTATAAAGCAGCAATTATCAAAACCACTTGGCACTGGCTAAGAAACAGAAGGGTAGACAAGTGGAATAGGCTAGGTACCCAAGACACAGCAGGCAATGAATATAGCAACCTACTGTTTGATCAACCCAAGGACCACAGCTTCTGGGATAAGAACTCACAGTTTGACAAAAATTGCTGGGAAAACTGGATAACAGTGTGGCAGAAACTAGGCACAGACCAACGCCTGACACTGTACACAAGAATAAAGTCCAAATGGGTACACACGATCCAGGTATAAAGATTGATACCATGGACAAATTGGAGGAGCAAGGAATAGTGTATTTATCAGATTTATGGAGAAGGGAAGAATTTTTGACTAAAGAAGAGATAGAAAGCATTATGAAGTGCAAGATGGATAATTTTGATCACATTAAACTGAAAAGCTTTTGCACAACCAAATTCAATGCAACCAAAATTCAGAGGGATGTAGTATATTGGGGAAGAATTTTTATAGCTAATCTCGGGAATAAAGGCCTCATTTCTAGAATATATAGAGAACTGAGTCAAATGTACAACAATACAAGTCATTCCCCAATTGATAAATGGTCAAAGGATATGAACAGGCAATTTTCAGAGGAAGAAATTAAAGATATCTCTAATCATACGAAAAATGCTCTAAATCACTTCTGATTAGAGAGATACAAATCAAAACAACTCTGAGGTACCACATCACACCTATCAGATTGGCAAACATGACAGAACAGGAAGATGATAAATGCTGGAGAGGATGTGGGAGAGTTGGAACACTAATTCATTGCTGGTGGAGCTATGGGCTGATCCAACCATTCTGGAGAGCAATTTGAAACTATGCCCAAAGGGCTACAGAAATGTGCATACCCTTTGACCCAGCAATATCGCTTCTAGGACTGTATCCCCAAGAGATCATAAAAATGGGAAAGAGTCCCACATGTACAAAAATATTTATAGCAGCACTCTTTGTGGTGGCCAAAAACTGGAAGTCAAGGGAATGTCCATCAATTGGAGAATGGCTGAATAAATTATGGTATATGAATGTAATGGAATACTATTGTGCTATAAGAAAGAATGAACAAGAAGACTTCAGAGAGGCCTGGAAAGACTTATATGATCTGATGCTGAGCTAATGGAGCAGAACCAGGAGAACTTTGCGCACAGCAAGGACCACAGTGTGTGAGAGATTTTTCTGGTAGACTTAGAACGTCAATGCAATGCAAGGACTTAAAAAAAAAAAAAAAATCCCAATGGTCTTCTAAGACAAAATGCCTTCCACATTCAGAAAAAGAACTATGGAAGTCAATCACAGAATGTAGCAGATCATTTTTTGTATGTGTGTATTATGTTTTGGTTTGTTATACGATTTCTCCCATTCATTTTAGTACTTCTACACAGCATGACCACAGTGAAAATCTATTTAACAGGAATGTATGTATAGATCCTATATAGAATTATATGCCATCTCGGGGAGGGAGGGAGGAGGTATGGGGTAGGTAGCGGAAAAAAAAATCTAAGTTATATGGTAGTGATTGTAGAACACTAAAAATAAATAAAATTAAATTTAAAAAAAAAACAAAACATGTTTACTGCTGCTGACTGTCCAACCAATGTAAAGCAAAAAGTTTTTTACTTCCTGCTAAAAGTTTCAACATCAAGTTTATTAGAAGTTTCTATAGATTAGGTCCTCAATCAGGAAAGCTCATCTGCCATTTACTAACCATTAACTAATCAAGTTAATAAACAATTAGTAAGCATCTACTAAGAGCCAGGCAGTGTGCTAAATGCAGAGTATACAAAGAAAGATAAGATGGTCCCTCTGCTCTCAAGGAACTCACAGTCTAATGAAGCAACATGCAAACAATTGTGTACAAACAGAACACAGACAGGAGGAATTAGAGCAAGTAAGTGGCGAGTTGAGTAAGAGCCCTTAGGGGATGACTGCGCCCCATTGCTTAGCAGTCTTTCTGGTCTTGGGATCACAGGCTGAACACTAGAAGACAGAGACACCTTACAAGTCACTGAGGCCCAACTACCTTACTTTGCAGGTGAAGATGCACTGGGGTCACACAGCTAGTGTAAAGCACAGGATCTGGTTTCAGGTCTTTCTGAAACCAAGTCCAGTGTTCTATCCATCATTCCACTCATCTAAAGACAGAAAATAGTTTTCAATAAAAATGATTAGATCTGTTTACTCATGTTTGCTGCGGGCAGGCAAGGCAAGCTTTCACCTTATTTTTCCAGAATCAGGCCTCCTCTTCACTTCTGGCTACTAGCTCCAAGACATGCTCCACCACCCCCTTTCGGCCTTTAAAAGTCAGCTCTCTCCATTATTATGGAAGCACTTGTAGAACTCCGATATTTGTATCACCAACGTGTAGCAAATGGCCTGGCACAGAGGAAGCACTTAATAAATGTGAGGAGCTGTTGAATAGCTTTTGTTGTCTGGATGGATTTTTCACAGTGTATAACATCTACAGTTAAACCTGAGTTCAAATCCTGCTTTAGACAGCTGACTTGTGGATTCCTGCTTTCAGCTCAAAGTAAAAAACCTAGATCACAGTCCAAATAAATGTCTTTAATATTGCTTCAAGTTACATAGCTTGCGTGCAGCTCAAAATTCTCAATTGTGACTTCTGCCTCACAAGCGATGGCCATCCTGGTGGGTATGGACCACTTTACTCTGGCCCAGCTTACAGTTTGATTCCCTTATCAATAAATTAAACAATTTCCTTTCTTCTGTCAAGCCCAAGGTCCACAGGCTGACTGACACCATATGCAGGAGCATGACAGTCAGGTGCTATTTTAGGCACCAACCCTGGGCACTTCCATCTATGATTGTGGGAGCTAGGAGAGTCCCAGAATTTCTCCCTCTTGCTTCTGTAGGGTCTCTTGCACTAATGAAGATAAGGCTCCTAGAAAGAATATGAATTAACGTTTGATACCTTCGTGTTAGTGTCTTACATTTGTCCAACAGATATAACAACTACCTGCAGTTCCAGTTGTCAGCTAGATGGTGCAGGGATAGAGTTGCCAGGCAGAGAGGCAGAAACATTCATCTTCCTGAGTTCAAATCTAGCTTCGGACACTGACTAGCTGTGTGACCCTGGGTGTCACTTAACCCTGTTTGCCTCAGTTTCCTCATCTGTAAAATGAACTAGAGAAGGAAATGGCAAACCATTCCAGTATCTTTGCCAAGAAAATCCCCACTGGGCTCACAGTCAGACATAACTGAACAACAGCATAATTTTTAAGGCTATCTCCAGTCTTTAAAACACAAGCCTTTCCCGATCCCTCCAATTACTGTCATACCTTCCCCCAACAAAAATTTAATTCTATGTATTTTAAACATACTTGGTATCTTCTTATATGTACTCAAATTGATACTACCCCCCCCCCCAGAATGTAAACGCCTCAAAGACAAGTAACGTCTTGGTTTCATCTCTGTAACCCCAGTGTCCAGCTAGGCCCACAGAAGATCCTTAAATTCTTACTGATTGATTTCCAAGGAATATAGATATTCCTGTATTCTAAAATATCTAAAAAATCTCAGTATTTACCCACAGACATCAAGATGCTTAAAGTCTCTAACCCAATAACCTTCCAGAAGCAGCATGGTACAGTAGACAAAGTACAGACCTCAAATATGGCTTACTTGGCCCTGTTCTTTCCCAGCTCATGAGCTGCACGAGGCCCTTTCTTGATCTTCTTCATCCTCCTCCCCACAATTATTTGGCATTGCATGTTCCTATTTTGCAGATACTCACAGGGACTATCTCATTCCTGCTTCCTGACTGTCAGAACAAAGGAGATCAGGGACTAGCAGCCTCCCTGTTCTGGACAGGGACAGGGCTCAGCCCAAATCCATTAGCTTTCCAGGTTGCTCAGTGGCCCATATGGAACTCACAACTTGGTCTCAGTCTGCTTTGGAGTTACCTGTGAGATTCAGTATGCAAACTCTCATCCACAATGCAATCAGCACCTCCCTTGTAAGTTCTTCAGAGAATCGCCGAGGGCACTGAGGGGCACTGAGTCACCCCAGGCTTGTTGGATCCTCAGGCCTTTATTCCGTATACCAGGGGTGTCAGACTCCTGACCCATACCAAGTGCTGTCCAACCATGGAATTGTGAAATGGTCAACAAAATAATGATTCATTATAACATAAATCAATCTATGGTTTTCTAAGTCAATACTGCAGCCAAACAGGAATCATTTTCTATTTGAATTTGACACGATGCCCTATACCACATTACTTATTGGGCATCCTCGTCTACTAGAACTTATACAGCATCATGTACATGTCTGGTACTGGCTTGTCCTCACAGCCCTTAACCTCATTTTGGAAGCAAAGAGGTAAAGTCCAGTCAGTCAGCAAACCTTTAAGTACCCACTACGGCATAGTCAGGCACTGTGCTAAGCACCAGAGACACTGAAAGAAGCAAAACACAGGCCCTGCTGTGAAGGAGCTTACCCTCTAATTGGGGAGCCGATGTGTACAAAGTAAGCTCTATACAGGACAAAGAGCAAATAATCAACAGGGGAAGGAACTCATTAAGTGCTGGGGATGGAAGCTCAACTCCATGTGGACAGTCTCGGGTGGGTAAAGGTGGGAACTTCTAAATCTTAGAGTTCTCACGAGGCCCCCCCAGGAAACGACTGGGAATCGAGGTGAACCGAGCTATCTCGTGTATTTCCGCCTCTTCCCGTGAGAGACGTGATGGGAGAGAGCTCTCCCCGCCCTCGAGATTGTCCCGGATCTGGGCACACCTAACAGCACGGTATTCAGATGCAAACTATGCGGCTGGAGAGCTTAAGTAGGATCAGGAAAGCCTGAAAGTTCTCTTGGGCAGAGGGGCCACGTGTGAGGACAACAAGGCTCCGCTTTTCCTCTCTCCTCTCTCCCCTCCCCCTCTCTCCCCACTTATACTTCTACTTCCAATCTCTTATTGTAAGATCTTTGCCTCCTTGGGAGATTCTTTGCTCCCTCCTAAGGAAGAATTCCCCTGCACTTGTAACTAGACCCTGAAATAAAGCTCAACCCTTGTTCGACTCTGGAACGTCCTTTCTCTCATACGAGCATCCGGTTTGGCCAACCGAAGACCTCCGATAGAGGTAAGGGAAGACTCGGGTAGCCCACAGGCCTCTAGGCCTGGCAATTAAGAGATTGGGAAAGGTTCCTGGAAGATGTGATTTTAATTGGGACTTAAAGGAAGTCAAGGAAGACAGTAAGCACAGGTGAGGTGGGAGGGTATTCCAGGCATGAGAAAATGCCTTCAGTGTTCAAAGGAGGAAAGAGTCATTAAAGGTTCATTCTGTTTCTCTTTCTCGACACCTATTTACATACTGACTTTTAGTAAAGCTGTGTACAGGCATTCTCTCTCATGCTAGGTTGTAGCCTCCTAGAAGGAAGGGCATCCACCTTCCTCATGTTTGTATTTTTCAAAGCTCGTGGAACAAAGCTGATTCTCAGGGAGTTGAATGAATAGTTGATCCGATCCAATGGTGACTGCGACTGACTTGGGTAATCCAGAGGAGCTTGGGTAACAAAAGCCAAGATTAGAGATATTGCTGGTGACAAAATTGATCAGAGCACTTGAAATGTTACAGCCAATCCAGAGCCAGAGTTCAGAGATAGATCAAAGGGGTAATTTAAATGGAAAAAATCAAATATATCTCATTCAAGAAGCAAACCGTTAAAGAATTAAGACGGTCCAGGTACTGCCAGGAGGCATTCCATCTTTCAGAGAACAATATTCTATAGACCCAATGCAGCAGATATAAAAGACAGACTATAAATACCACAATACTAACAACAGCAGACAGTCCTTACTAAGCCAAGCAGAACACAGTCCCGTTTCAAGTTCTACAGGAGCCTCGTCCTGAGGACGGTGCAGATTCCATCAGAGGCTTGGCAGTCTACAAATCAGGGCTGCACACAACAACAGGGTCTCTGTGGGCTGATTCACTGCAGGGCTAAAATGCCTTGATAAGAGCAAGAACTGTAGACAAGTCATTTTCTCAGTACAGATAAGAGGAGAGCAACCATAAAGCACTACGTGAATCATTTATATAAATGCCTAGACTGAAAACTGGTGTGCAAAACTGCTATTTTGAGGAGTTTTTTAAACCAAAAAGTCAAAAATGTGCTAGCGATCTGTGGGTGGTGCTAACATTCAAAAATCATTGTCCTAAGCTTCTATTAAAAATTCATGTGCATCTCATCCTCCACCTGAAAATCAAAGCACAAACCTCTGGGAAGAAGGGGGAAGACCTTCCTCTTTCTGCATTGCCTTTCACAGCCAGTGCTTAACAGAGCAGGCAGACTTTTTGTTTTCTGTTGCCGCATCATCCCCAGTGCCGAAGGCAGACACAGGAACATGCAGACATTTAAGAAATGTTTATGGAGCTGGTTCAGAAAGAAATAGACTTAGTGTGTCAGAATTGGACTCTCAGATGTCCCTTCATTTTACAGATGAATAAACTAAAATCTCAGGGAAATGGGGCAAGTCACATGGTTAGCAGTTATTAGCAGAGACGATGGGGCCTGAAACCCAAGGCTGGGGGGGAGGTGGGGGGAGAAAAGGATTCCTCACTCCCTCTGATGACCTTTTTCTCCAGAGCTGCATGCTATTTACTGAGCACTGGGGATACAAAAAAGCATTCTTACCCTCAAGAAGCTTATATTTTAAGAGGGAATTATAGCCAGGGATCTGATGATATTTAAAACAAACAACAAGTAATGACTATAAACTATTCCGTTTGGGTTAAAATCACACAAACAAGGCAAGAAGTCAACTTTAAATTCTCAGGATGATAAGGCAAATGCAAATGCTACTTAAATGATAGTGCATGATCTGATTAGAAAGTAATGAGACTGATTTTTGCCTGTGACTTGGTAAAAATCAGTGCCATGGTTCTGGAGCCAGGTGACAATAGTCTGGGTTATTTTAGATGAGAATTGCCTTAGGATCCCTTCAGCTGGTCAAGTGTAACATGGCTACGGAATACTGCAACGAGGAAGGGCTTGTCTGTCCCTTGTCCCCCACATACCCCTCCATTGCCTCTTCCAAGACAACAAGCCCTTTCTACAAGGAGGCATACATAGGCTGTTAGTATTTCAGGGCATATCCTCAAAAATCACTACAAAGCACTGCCCCTTGAAACTGAAGAACACTTAGGACATGCCATCTGAAGGCTGTATCACCACAAATGAGGGGGAGGTTTCTACTTTTTTATTTTCTTGAAAACTAAAAAAATAATAATCAATAAATAGTTTTTGGCATATTTTTAGTAGCGGAGCTTTTCCTAATGAATTACATTTCTTTAAAAGTCTCTCCATGTTTTAAAGTTATTCTACCTCCATATTTATGTATTGTGCCCCTGAAAATTTAAAAGAAAAAAAACCAATCAGTCTTTTCATAGAAATGCTTTCTTTATATAAAATCCACAGGCTGACCTCTTTGGCTAACTATCACACAAGTGATGAGAGTATAAATCCTGGCAGAGTCAAAATTCATCCACATAAGCTCATTCAATAATAAGCAATGAGCTGTAAAACTGGAGTTCTGGATCTGGTTCTTCCATTTAAATTGGAATGACCTTGGGATGGAACTCTGTTCCTCTGTGCCTCGATGTCTTCATATACAAAAATAGGAGTAACAACTGCCAAGACTATGATGCAAGGTTAAAACAAGTCTACAAAAATCCATTGATAAAAGTAAAAAACATTACTTGAATGCAAAATCCCCTCATGATCTGTGAAATGGCAATTGGGGGAGTTAACGCTGTGAGGTTAAGGAGGAGAAGCCACTGTCAAGAGTCCTGCCCAGCTTCCAAGCCTGCTCACAAGCAATGAATGAGAGCAATGAGAGTCAGCCCCTCTGGAATGGGGTTTGGACTGTCAGACATACACTTAGTACAACCCAGACCTGAACAAAGGTATCCCCTACATCACTGGTGTCAAGCTCAACTCCAAACAGATCCATCCCAAAAGATTTGCAGCAGCAGCAGTAGCATGTCCCTTTCAGTCTTCTCTCTTCCTGTTGGTCAGTCTGCAAAGATGTACTTATTGTAATAAATCCTGGTATAATTTATTACTATTTCTCTACCCCAAACAGGTCTGGTTCCTTCAGCTAATTCTGCTATAGTCTGTCTCATCCTGGCATCCTTCTCTGGAACCTCCTGAAATGTGGTGTTCAGAACTCTGAACAGCAGCCCAGATGTTAGGTGACCAAGGAAAGAAAAGAACAATCGCTGCCAGCTCCCTCCATCTCATCACTGGGCCTCTTAGCAGACCCTAAATGCACCTTAGCTGCCAAACCCAAATGGCCCCCAGTCAACAAACCCAACATCTACATCATGGCTGTACTGTCTGGCCACGTTTCCCTCATCTCCTTCTGCATGAGGCCAATTTCAATAAACATTTATTAAGGACCTATGCTGTGCCTTGCATTGTGTTAAGTGCACACCCAACGTTCTAGCCTACTAAAATAATTATTTAAAAATCTGTCATCCAATGCGTTACTTTTCCTTTCCAGCTTCATGTCTCCTGAACTGCTAAGGAGCATGCCATTTGCCTATCTCTTTAGCCCAGGTATTGGTAAGAGGGTGAAACAGCCTAGGGCCAAGAAGATCTACTAGAAAACATTTCCTTTCCTTCCAAGATGAAGCCAAATTACAGATTTTTGCTCTCCAGGCCCAGACTTCCAAGTACAGTTATCCCTTCCACATTGTGGGAGGTGAGCACCTCTGAGATCTAGAAAATCCACGTAAGATTTTTTTGGTTCTCTCTTCATACCAGAGAAGTCTAAGTTCTTTCTTTTTCTTTTATGGGGTATTTACAGTGCTTTATTGTAATATGTGGGTTAAGTATTTGGTCACAGGCTCTATGTTATCTGCTGGCCTTCATGTATTGTCTGTGGCTTCTGCAAAATTCCCCCAAAATTTCCATTTAATTTCTTATGCCAACACATAATACACAGAAACCATGATGAGGAAAGTCACAATGTGGAAGGGGTATCTGTCCTTCCAAATTCCCTAGCTGTAACAAAGATTAGCCCACAAAGCTCCCATATGAGAGTGTTTGCCAAATGTGTCCCAAGGATCTTGGGAGACTTGTATCTACGGCATTCCCTTGGTCCTCAGTTTAAGCAAGCCTAGCACCATCTGAAAAAGGATGTGATAATCTGAATGAAGCAAGGGGCAGGAGAACCTGATAAGACGAGTCGATACAGCAAAAGCACTGGAGCTGAAATTACATGGCCCAAGCTCAAACCCTAGCTCTGTTACTCACATGGCTTTTATTAAGTCACAATCTCTTGGCCTCAGTTTCATAACCTGTAAAAGGAAGATACTGGTCTAGATGACCTAGGAAGAAACTTCCAAATCCAAACTGGATTTTGCTTTCTAATTCATTCTGCTCCTCTCTTCAGTTTTATAGAATTCACAATCAATAGTCCACTGTGTACTTCCCTCCAATCTACTCTCTTGTGCTTCTTCCAAACCCGCTTTACAAAGGAGGTCCTAAGACAGAAGCAGACTTAACGCTAGTGACCTCCAACTGAAGAGATCTGTTTCTGCTTCATGTCTCATTTCTCTTTGCCTCTGCCCTCCCCCAATTACACATTTTCACTTTTCTTTTGTGCCTTTTAATACCTCCTTCATGAACCAACCTTGGATGGTGCAATTCATTTAGAAGTGACTTTTCATTGACCCTATTCTCCCTCTTAAACCTTCTCCCTATAACCACTGGTTTTAATGTACTTTTAAACAGAACTGCTTATATGTATGTTTGAGTTCAACCCTCTTTTGTGTGGTTCAGATACAAGTTAAGGATCATGGGACGCCCATTGCCCCAGTCCTTCCTCCATGTTTGTTCATTCGTCATCTTCTATACCTCATCTATTTTTAAAGACGGTCTTCTCCTACCTCTCTTGCTAGCTCCATCCCCCACCCCTGTCCCTCCCTTTTCTTTCTATTCTTAAGATCATAAAAAAAGAAAACAAAATCACTCCAGGACCTTTGTTAACCTTATTTAGCTTCTGCTTTAACCTTTTATAACTTTATAACAGGAGAACATTTAGTCAAGTATAAGCCCCCTGAAAATATGACATACATGTATACACATGTGTATATGTATACATGTGTTTGTGTGTGAGCCTTGTTTTCTCTTGACTCCTCTCTCTCCGTTTGGGACCCTTCATCAAGAATGCCTCAAGGTCTCTACTCTACTAAAGGTCCATTCTTTCCCCGATGGAGTATACCAAGTTTTGCAGTTATTCTAGGTTTAAAACATTTGTATTTTGCCTTTAAGAATACCATATTCAGATATTTCCTTTTCTTGATTGTGGGTAAATGCCAAGTCTTCAGCGCTCCTGACTCTAGTTCCTGGATATTTCAGTTCTTTCTTCGTGGCTGCTTGTAGTATTTTTGCTTTCTCTAGAGGTTTTCAGTTCAGGGCTCCAGGAGAGGACCACTCAGTTCTTGATGTTTTTCCTTTGCCCTCTGATGCTAGAGGAGTAATTTCATTTAGGTCTTCATAGATTATCTCCCCTTGACTTGTGCGCCAGGTTACTTTTGATGGGGGACACACCCATATTTTCTTCTCTTTTAAAAATCTTTTAGTTTTAATATTTCTGGTAGTCTCACAGAATTATTACTTTCTGTTTGGCCCATTCTAATGTTCCGGTTTACCACCCTCTGCTTTAAGTTCTTAATTCTCCTTCATGTCCTCTTGTTTTATTCTTAGCTCTCCCTTCACTTAATGTTACAGTTCTGGTCATTCTTGTCTCCAAGGCTCTGCCTGGCCTTACTGAGGCTCTCTTCTTTGGCCTTTTTGCTATTTCGTAATTGTGTTGGGCATTTTCTTCTAGTGATTCATATTTGCCTGTTTCTGGTAGGTGGCTTTATGCATGGGTCAGGCCCTACTCTCTCCTTTACTTTTGATAGTCAGGCACTGCATGGTGGCACCTGGAGCTGGATGTGTTGGCTAAGACCAGGTCTTACTTTTTACTGGAATATGTAGGTTCGGGCTCAGTATCCTGGTGGTTGTCTTTCTTTGTATCACCAGTGCTTACCATGGTGCCTGCACACAACAGTTATTTAATAAATGCTCATCAAGCACAGGACTTTAGACCAACAACAATAAGTTAGGGTCCTTTAATTCTTAGTAATACTGTGGAGACAATTAGGTCAAGAGCTTGTGAAGTTAGCAACATAACTATTATCTGTGTCTCAGCTGGCTAAAGCTTAAAAAAAAAAAATTCTTTTGCAGTCCATATTGTAAATGCTTTAAAAAGATGTATCACCTGACCAAAAGTCTGAATTGCTTTATCTGTTATAAACTGTGCTAAAAATAAATGAATAAATAAAATGCTCACCAACTGACCGGCTAGACTTATGTTTTGGCTTCTCTCTTTCTGCTTCTCCTTACATAGTTCCCAACCCAGGAGGCAGCTTGATCCCTTGCTATGGCCCAGATAGACTCCTTCAGGTGTTGCTGGTTATTGTGGTAGCCCCTAAATGCTTGGATTCCCAGGTGCCTCCCTGTTGCTCTGGTGTGGCTGGCCCCATCTCCTACCTGGGGGGTGCCCCATCCCCACATTGCACTTCATTTTCAAGTTTGCACACTGTCTGTCTATCCTGACTGGCCTCTGCACAAAGCTGGCAATACTGCTAGGCAAGCCTAGACTGAAGACAGGATCTTTGGTTTTACTGTTGTTCCATGAGGGAGATTTCTATTTAATAAACAATTTAGGAGCTGGCTATGGACTCCTCTACATCCTAACAAAATTCCATCTTAGTTGGAAGTCTAAATTTAATACACTTTTTAAACCATGTAACACAAGCGGATGGTTCTAATCTCCTTTTTTTGTTCTTCATATGTTAAAATGTTTATGTCTATAGATAATTATTCAAAATAAAGATTTAGATTTAAAAAAAACTGACTGGCTTCATACCTTGCACATCAAAGTGATGGGGGGCCCTCCTGCAGCTTACAGGAGAGATTACTACAATAAACACAATCCACACATACAGATATCGATACAGAAAAAGAGACAGCTCTCATAATGCAAATGTGTACTGATAATTCAGGAAAGGAAGAGATTATATCTGGAAAAGGGGAACCCGAGAAAGCCTTCATTTCCATTGGCTCTTCAATTGTTTGGTGGTTTTTCTTAACCATTCCCATGATTTCTCGAGCAGTAACCTTTAACCTCCTGTATCTTCTTCACTCATCTTCTCCTCCTTCACTCCAGTCCCTAGAGGAGAGACAGCCCTTCTCCCTACTAATATTCAACATAATTTTGACTAGAAATAATGCTGGATTTGGAATGAGAGGAACAGGGTTTGTATTCTGGCTGAGACACCACTATCTGTACTTTCAGGAATTCTGTAAAATGAGGTCAGACCAGGTAAGCTCAAAGGTTATGTGCCAAATAGACCCATGCCTGACACCATACACAAGGATAAAATCCAAATGAGTACATGATTTAGGTATAAAGATTGATACCATGAATAAACTGGAAGAGCAAAGAATAGTGCATTTATCAGATTTTTGGAGAAGGGAAGAATTTTTTACTAAAGAAGAGATAGAAAGCATTATGAAATGCAAAATTGATAATTTTGATTACATTAAACTGAAAAGTTTCTGCACAACCAAACCCAATGCAACCAAAATTCGGAGGGAATGTAGTAAATTGGGAAAGAATTTTTATGGCTAAGCTCGGGGATAAAGACCTCCTTTCTAGAATATATAGAGAACTGACTCAAATGTATAACTATGTCATTCCCCAATTGATAAATGGTCAAAGGATATGAACAGGCAATTTTCAGAGGAAGAAATTAAAGATATCTCTAATCATATGAAAAAATGCTCTAAATCACTATTGATTAGAGAGATGCAAAACAAAACAACTCTGAGGTACCACATCACATCTATAAGACTGGCAAACATGACAGAACAAGAAAATGATAAATGCTGGAGAGGATGTGGGAGAGTTGGAACACTAATTCATTGTTGATGGAGCTGTGAACTCATCCAACCATTCTGGAGAGCAATTTGGAACTATGCCCAAAGGGCTACAAAAATGTGCATACCCTTTGACCCAGCAATATTGCTTCTAGGGCTGTATCCCCAAGAAATCATAAAAATGGGAAAGGGTCCCACATGTACAAAAATATTTATAGCAGCACTCTATGTAGTTGCCAAAAACTGGAAATCAAGGGGATGCCCATCAATTGGGGAATAGCTGAATAAATTATGGTATATGAATGTAATGGAGTACTATTGCACCATAAGAAACGATGAACAGGAAGACTTCAGAGAGGCCTGGAAGGACTTGTATGATCTGATGCTGAGTGAAAGAAGCAGAACCAGGAGAACTTTGTGCACAGCAACAGCCACAGTGTGTGTGAGTTTTTTCTGGTAGACTTGGAACTTCGTAATAACGCAAGAACTTATTAAAAAAAAAAAATCCCAATGGTGGTTTTCTAAGGCAAAATGCCTTCCACACTCAGAGAAAGAAATAAGGAAGGCATTCGCAGAATGTAGCAGATCATGTTTGTGTATGTGTATGTTTTTGTGAATCACATTTTGATTTGTTATATGATTTCTTCCATTTATTTTAGTCCGACTACATAGCATGACTATAGTGAAAATGTACTCAATAGGAAAGTATATGTAGAACCTATACAGAATTGTATGCTGTCGTGGGGAGGGAGAGGAGTAGTGAGGCGTAGGTGTGGGGGGGGATAAAATCTTAATTTTATGGCAGTGATTGTAGAACATTAAAAAAAATAATAATTAAATTAAATTAAAAAATAATAATAAATAAATAAAAGGTTATGTGCCGAGTTGTGTCCATTTCAATTTCACAACATCTCAGCCCTCAGTCTCCCTCCAGCTACTCAGTCATCATGAGGTTGAGGTTCTTAGCATCTCTTCACCTGAATGATTGTAGGAACCGAATTTCCCTTCCTGCTCCTAATATACAGTCTGAGGTCATGTGAGCTCTCCAAGTAAAACACTGTCAGGAAAGTTGCGCAATATCCTTTGAAGTATGGTAATCACTTGGAGAAGTGCTCCCAATATGAGCAAAAAGAAAACGTCTACAAAAGAAAACTGTCCAATCCCATGAATCCTATGAGCTCCTCCTTAATGAATCTGTCTACACACAAATAACAAACCCTTTTAAGTGCTCTTTAGGCAAAGATACTGGGCAAAAATGATTCTTGAAAAGGATGAAATAAAAAATGGTACTCCTGTCACAAGCAAGAGTACAAGTGTCTTCAAGAGAAGGCTTCTCAGATAAAAGGAACTTTTAGTCACTCACTTAAATACACCAACATGTTTCAAAGAAACAAGTATGTTTGGTTGTATTCCTTTGCTGTCCCCTTTAGAAGATGCCATGAGCTTTTAACTATAGTCTCTGGAAAAGTGAGGCTGGTGACCTGCACAGCCCTCCCTCACTCAAAACAAAGTCCAGTGCAAGTCATGTCATCATTTCTCTGATGGCGTGGTCTTCTTTGGCAACGAAGGATGAACACAATTTCTGACAGATGTTAGATGGTACCTCAGAGTTGCTTTAACGTGCATTTCTTCTTAATAGTGATCTAGAGAAATCTTCATATGTCTATAGATAGCTTTAATTTCTTCTTCGGAAAACTACCCATTCATATTCTTCAATCATTTGACAATTAGGAAATGGCTCTTGTTTTTATAAATTTGACTCAATTCACTAAACATCTGAGAAATGAGGTCTTTATCAGAGAAACCTGCTGTAAATTTTTTTGGCTATTCCTTAATAGTCCATGATGCCTTAAAGTACAATGTTGTTTTCTCGATTATCTCTTTTAATTAGGTCTGTTTTGGCTTTGTCTGAGATCATGATTGGTAACCCAGCCCTGTTTTTATTTTTTTAATTCTGTGTGTGTGTGTGTGTGTGTGTGTGTGTGTGTGTGTGTGTCTTTCCGTTTCAAGTGTCTCTCTTGTAAACAACATATTGCTGGATTCTGGTTTCTAATCCATTCTGCTCTCTGCTTTCATTTATGAGTTCACCTCATTCATTTTCCCAGTTCTAATTTCTGTGTACTTCCTTCTACTCTACTTTCTTCTGTACCTCAAGAATCTGTTTTGCTTCTGACCACTGCCTCCCTCAATCTACCCTCCTTTTTATCATCCCTTCCTTTTTTCTTATACCTTCCCCCTCCCTCTTCCTTGTTGGGTAGGAGATTTTTATGTCCAACTGAATGTTTATATATATTCTTCTCTCTTTGGCCCAGTTCCACTGAACCTGAGGTTCAATCGCTGCTGCCCCTCCCCCATCCCCCCTCCTCTACAAAAATTACTTCTCGAGTGCTTCTTTTTTGTCAGATAAATATTCTTCATTCTTCTTTTCTCTTCCTCCTTCTCCCCACGCTCCCTTCTTTCTCACTCCTTCATATTTTTTCTTGCCTTTCTTCCTTTTGTAGCAATTGGGGTTAAGTAACTTGCCCAGGGTCACGCAGCTAGGTTCTCCTGACTCCAGGGCTGGTACTCTACCCATTGTGCCACCTACCTGTCCTATCCACCCCCTCCATTTAAAAAATTTGTTAACTGACTCAGATCTGTGCCCCTCTGTCTATGAAGGCTCCTTCAAACAGCCTAATAATGATGAAGTTCTTAGGAGTTAGGTGTATTATCTTCCCATAAAGGATTGTAAAGAGTTTATCTTTATTGATAAGCGATTTCTCTTTCATGTATGCTTCTCCTAAGTCATGTCTGAATGTCAAATTTTCTATTCAGCTCTGGTCTTTTTCAACACAAATGTTCTAAAGTCTTCCATTTTATTAAATATCTATCTTTCCCTGAATGATTCTACTCGGTCTGGCTGAACAGGTGATTCTTGGTTGTAATCCTAGCTCGTTTGCCTTCCACAAGATCATATTCCAAGCACCTGCACTCCTTTAACGTGAAAGCTGCTAAATCTTGATCCTGAGATTCTATGATATCTGAATGGTTACTACCTGGTTGCTTGCAATATTTCCTCCCTGACCTGGAAGCTGTGCAATTTAGCTATATTATTTCTGGGGCTTTTCATTTCAGGATCTCTTTCAGGAAGTGACGAGTGGATTCTTTCAATTTCTATTTTACCCTCTGGACACAAGATGTGAGGCAGTTTCATTTTATAATTCCTGAAATATATCTAGTCTCTCTCCTTTTATTGAATAGGACTTTAAGGTAGTTCAATAATTCTTAAATTATCTCTCCTCAATTTGTCTTCTAGATTAGTTATTTTTCCAATGAGATTTCACATTTTCTATTTATTTTCTTTTGGTTTTGTCTTCTTATTTCTTGATATTTCATGAGCAACTCTACTTGCCCAATTCTATTTTTTAAGGAATGCTTCTGTACTTCTCTTTCCATTTGACCTATTCTGCTTTTTAAGGAGCTCTTTCTTCAACGAATCATTGTGCTTCTTCTATCATCTGGCCAATTCTATTTTTCATGGTGTTATTTTCTTTAATTTTTTTTGTCTCTTTTTTACTAAGCTATTAGTTCTCTTTTCATAATTTTCTTGCATCACTCTCATTTCATTTCCCAATTTTCCCTCTATTCCTCCTATCTCTTTCTTTAACTTTTCCAACAATTTCTGTGGGGCTTGTCTCCACTTAGCCTTTGTCTTTGAGGTTTTGCTTGTAGATGTCCGTGCCTTGAGATTTCCTGTCACCACAGTACCTTAATTTAGTCAGATTCTTTTGGTGTGGTCTGCTTATTTTTCAGGCCTATTTCTTGATTCTGAACTTTATGTCAAAGATGGGTTCTGCTCCCCTGGGGCACTGTTCCAAGCTTCAAGCTTTTGTATCTTGCTGTTTTCAGAACCAGTTCTTCTCTAGTGCTTCCAAGGTGGTGTAATCCAATAAGAGATGTGGTCACTGTTTTCTTAGTCTGCACTCTGGTCTTGATCCAGGAAGGGCCCTTATTCCCTTGCACAGGCAAACGCTAGGGCCCTTCTTAGCTCTGCAACTGTGACCAGGGCCTCTGTTTTCTGGTTACTAGCTACAAGTACTATACCCTCCACCCTGGAAGTGCATCCCAGAACTGCTTATGGGCAAGAGATCTGATGATCAGAGCCAGTAAAGGGTCCCCTGCAATCTCTTTCTGCCTACTTGCTGGAGCCCCTTACTACCTCTGAGTTGAAAATCCCCAAAGCTGTTGCTGTCACTGCCATGGCTGTCTCCAAGATCCAGCCCTGTTAGTGCTACCACTGCATGCAACCTCCACCCCAGACATTATTTTAAAGTTAATTAGAGGGGAATGTTGGGAGAATTCACCTGGACTGCTGCCTCTATTCCACCATCTTGACTCTACTCTACCCCCCTCCATTTTTCAATGAAGATTATTCCACTTTTGGGGAAAAGGTTCCATTTTTACATAGGTACAGTAAGCTCGTAGGTATTTTATAGCTGAAAAGGCAAGGGACTTGGAATCCAGAGACCTAGGTTTGAATCCATCTTCTGAACAATAACTCTAACCTTGAACAAGTAACTTTCCTTCTCTGGATCCCAGTTTTCCCATTTGGAAAATAAGTTAACTGCTGTCATTAGCTATCGCATAGGAAAGTTCATAAGGCATCATTTAAGTGAGTCATTGTTCTCATCAAATTCTGCCACTGCAGTAACAAAGTTATTACAGTCTAAGATTCTTTATCATTCTTAATGGGACCATTTCCCTTACCTGTCCTTCCCACTTTCATTCAACCTAGACTGGCATGAGTATCTGTCCTCTGCCTGGCACAGAAACTGGAAAGTGATTCCTCTGTCTTTCCCTTACTTAGTGTTAAGGATAGAAAAAAAGACCTTGTTTTCTAAGGTGGTTTCTAGATGTGCATGCTGAGAAAGTTGTTCTCTCATGTTCTGTTATTGCCAATGACACTCCAGTAACTTTCTGAAGCGCAGAGCTGTTTCTATGACCCATCAGAGTGTATTTTTTTTTTCCTTTCAGGCAGCAGAGAGTAACAGAATCCCAGAATAACACCCTATGAAAGGTTTAGGTCACTGAGGGAAAAAAAAATCTTTCTTTACTTCCCTGGGGCACCATATTTCAAATGAACATCTGGCTAAAATCATAATGAGGAACATGTTTCCCTACCCCATAAAAATAGGAGCTAACTTTTATACAGCACTCTAAGATTTTACAAAGATGATCTTATGTGATCCATACAACAACCCTGTTAATTAGGTGGTATTACCATTCCTATTCTGTAGAGAGGCAAACTGAGGCTGAATACGATTAAGTGGCAGAGCTGTAAATGTCTGAGAAAGGATTCAGTTCCTGACTGCCAGTTCACGTCTCTGTCCGCTGCAGCACCCCTCTAAAGAAGAGTTGAGCAAAACAACGTGGATGGACGGGGAGGGTGGTTCCTTCACTTCTCCCTGGTCAGGTTGGTCACAGTATCTGGCCACCACAAGACACCGTGCACATGCACATAATGCGTAGATCTGGATTTGTGCCCCTCAGGCTTTTAAAATGACCGCTTCAGTGACTCAGAATTCATTTCCTGTCCATTCCAGGCCCCACACAACTTTAGGCGTCTGTCATTGCAAAGTGGCAGAAGTCGAGGGGGAAGGTAAATGACAGGGATAAAGGAAGAGAAAACACTCTAACTTCTACCAAGAAAAACCAGACACATGGCCTAGGAACAAGCTCTCAGAGTTGCTGCCACATGTGGACGGCCCCCCACAAGCTCCTTCACATCTGGTTGGCACTTATTTATTCAGCACATACTTAGATGGGCACATGTGGTCTCTGCCCACAAGACGGTCAGGTCCTTCAGAGCTTCCTGTTTCATTGCTGTCTTTACCTTCAGCATCTAACGCACTGTCCTACACAAAGGAGGTCCTTGCTGAATGCTTCTTGGTTGACTGAAAGGTCTCTGAATAGGTAATGAAACCAGTGAAGAAGTCAAGAATTCAAAGACAACAAGCAACCCCACAAACAAAAGAATCCCCACAGTCGGAGCCATGACTGGCCCCTCTTCAGGTGTGTCTTCCCATCAATGACGTGTTAAACCTCTAAAAAGCATCTTCAATCCTCAAGTTGTAAATTTCCCCTTCCTGAAATAAAGCTTGGTATAATTTATATTTGATAATACTTTTTGTCTTATCTTTCCTTGGGGAGGGGGGAGAGGAGAAAAACATGTGTAAAACAGCATTCAATGCTGGCCTTGGTCAATACGTCACACTGAATTTCTAGCCCTCCTTTTGAGTCTTGATTAAAAGGAATATCTCCCTGCAAGGCAGATGGCAGCTTAAATAAAAAACAAAAATACCAATATAAAGTAAAAACTCTAAAGCTGTGCCAATGTTACATACATTTGTACAATTTAAGATTAGACAAGGGGACTCACACTACCTGCTTTAAAGGAAAGAAAGGCACTTGTTTTTCGTCAGTAAAATGACCATGGCTAGAAATTCAACATGAACAGGGGAAGAGAAGGGAGGCTCCTGCCTCCAAGAGGCCACAAGAGCTAGAAGAGCAGGCAGCTTGAACACCACAGAACCACAGGACTCCAGAGGTGGAATGAGAACATGGTGGGGTCACTGTCAAATTCAGAAGCATACAGTGATTAGAGCAGATCAGCAATATTCAACCATCTGGTTATAGTCTAGAATGGGGGCAGAGGAACTGAGGCCTCAAGACCACACGTGACCCTCTAGATCCTCAAGTGCGACCCTTTGATTGAATCCAAACTTCACCTCCTTTTATTAATGGGATCTGTTCCGTGAAGTTTGGATTCAGTCAAAGGGCCACACTTGAGGACCTAGAAGGCCACATGTGGCCTCGAGGCTGCAGGTTCTCCACCCCTGGTCTAGTGGGTCACAAATAATTTCTCATAATGAAAATTTTATAAAAAATCATTTAATTGATGAGATTCAATCTGCCAGAAACCCATTAATGACTGCAAAGCAAGGAATACCTGCAGTTTTCTGTGAACAGGAATTGGGGGAGGGGGAAGAAGAACTCTATGTTCATGAAAACTTATCTTTCTTAGCAAACTGAAAAGAAATGCTCTCATACCCTAAGTGTCCTCAAGAGAACACATGCTGACAAATCCTCGCTCCCTTCTGAGCTTACTTTGGCATTTGCTATGCACATCTTCCACATCTGCCTTCACCAGATTTCCAAGTCAAAAAAAAAAAAAAAACCAAGGTGAAGGGGGAGAGAAAGCTAATTACAGAGGAAATTCCCCTTGGATCTTAGCTCATATGGGTAGTAAGGCTCCTTTAATTAAATGGGCCCATAATCACCACCAAAAAATTGGTCTTCTTTTAAATTAAGAGATTAAAGAAAAGTTCTAAGAAGGCTGTGGACATGGGAGTGGTGGTAGAGACACTAACACCATCGGCTGGAACTTGAGCAAAGGTGCCAGCCTAAAGTTTCATGGCTTCCCTTTCTCTGATCACAGTACCTCCACTTACAAGGGACCCATATGAATCAGGATCCTCATCTAGCCTCTGCATTAAGAGCTTCATTGGGGCTAAGGTGATACTCATGTATCACCATGGCTACTTGATTCTCTTAGCAATTGTGATCGTAGCCCCCTCTCCCCCGTCCCCAAGGTTATGAACACCAGCCAGCCCAAGAAATATGGGCCTGGTATGAAAACACTTTTCCTTCTAGCTGATGAAGTAAAAATTAAATCTGAATGCTTCAGCCAATGAAACTCTGCCCACTGAACTAGGAGATGTCAGATACCCAAATAAATGCTCATTGTTGACTCGATTGCCTATCCAAGAACCTACAAGAAAGATTATCTATCCCTCAGCCTTCTGGGTCAGGTGTTAAAAAAACATATCAGGGTTTTCCAAATGTTTAAGAATACTCTCCCAATTATTATATTCTTCATGAATCTTCTCCAGAGATAGTCGATGCCCAACTCATCAGGGCTGTGCCACGAGATGCATCTTCAAGAAGCATTTATTAAGCACCTGCTGTGTACCAAACACAGAGTCAGCATAAACAAGGAGCTTAGATTTTCACAGATGACCAGATGCACACACATACACACACATACATATATAAATGGGTGTGTACATGTGTATTCACAAAAGGCATGAGGTGACTTTGGGGAGAGAAGAGGAAAAGGCCAGAATGGTTAGAAGTAGGAAAGGCCTCATAAAGAAAGTGGTGCAGGCCTTCCCTCTGTTAAATATGAGGAGGCAGGGCATTCAAGGCCTGGGGATGACCAGTACAAAGGCAGAGGAGGCCGATGGAGAATCACGTCCGAGGAACAACAAAGAGGACTATTTGGCTGAAATAGACTGGAGGTGAGTAAAGACAGGTTGCTTGTGTGGAAGAGCCAAGACTTTGGAGTTACCCACTGAAAGAAAACGGAAATCAGGTAAAACATGCTCAGCACGTTCAATGTGAGGGGTGATGGCTAAGCAAAGGGAAAAAAGGAAGGAAGAACGACGACTCCAACATTGGGGTACATCTTGGATGCAAATGAGCTACGGAAACAAGACCTCTCAAAGAGTCCAAGGCATTCGCCAACTTCTGGTCCAGCTGCACAATAGTGTAAAGCCAGTCCCTTTCAAGGATGAGTGGGGGGTCTAGCATTCAAGAGATCACAACACACTCCCCCTTTAACTCTGCCTCTATTTACTTACATGGTTGCTCCCTTGATAGGAACACTGACTTCTCTGGAAGTTCTGGACTGAGGAGCAGTAAGGGAGGACAAGACCACTAGCTCCCAGCATGAGCACGATCACAGGGAGAATAGTCAGACTGTAGGTGACTTGCTGGTGAAGGACTTATCTCTTTCCTGTGGGCTCCACTAGTCTTCTAAGAGTCACATGCCATTAGAGTGCCCTACCCACCAGCCCTCAACAGTGCTGCTCACTGCTGTCCCCCCCTTTGCTATAGCAGGGAAACCATAAGCAACTCCATGTGTGTGCACCATGAGGAAGAAAGCCGGTGGCCAAGGACAAGGGAGTGTTTTCCCTAACAATTAAAGTTTGATTCATGCTATGGAAGATCAAATGAACAGGGATCCAAACAACTCCAGGTTTCAAGGACAATTTCAAGAGGAGTTTAATGACCAGTCCTAAGGTTCTTCCTTCCCAAGGTAGGCTCTCAAGCATCTACCTTTAAAAGCTGGAGGCATACAGATCGTATCATTTAAGTTTCATTTCATTAGTAAACATTTACAAACGCCACTTTCTGACACAAATGGGAGTTGCTATGTTTAATTTGCAATGAACTGTAAAAAAAAAACCTGCCCATCTCAACACATACATTCGTCATTGTTCTCCAAACTGCACAGGGTGTAATGACAGCCGGTCAGGCTTTCCATAAAGCTGCCGCGAAGATCTGCCCCAAACGTAACTCAATAATTTCAATGTTGAACTGGATCGAATCTTTCTAACCCAAGAGCCGGAACACTAAGAAGAGTTCTTGCATTCTCCAACATTCTTCAACCTGTATTGCCGACTTTTTCACAAAAATATTTCTAGCAGCACTGTTTGTGGCAGCAAAGCGACTGAGGAATGGACAACGTGATCTATGAACGCCATGGATTCCTGATGAAATGTCAATTATGATAAATACACAGCAGCATGGAAAGACTGACAGCAACGGATGCACAGTGAAGTCAGCAGAAAGAACATACACAATGACCATGTAACGATGGAAATGGAAAGAACCACCAAAAAAGGCAGAGAAAAGGCAATCCCCAAGCTCATTCTGCAGTCTGTGTGCCTGGCAGAGGTGGGCAGATGGCCTGAGCCTGAGGAGGAGGAGAGGAGGCTGGACTGGTTGGGGGAACCTGAAAAGCTCCTGCATTTACTGATCCCCAGCTTCCCAGAAAAGCAGAAGTCCAGCCATTCAACACAAATATTTTACTGGTGTTTCTATACAGCGGCAAGCGCAGGGACACCCACCCCCCAACTCTGCCTCTAGAGGGCGAAATTGCACAACGGAAGGGCAAAGGAGAAGAGCTCGGTGAGCACGAGCAGCCCCCATGTAAAATCAGAGGGGTGACAGAAGGTGAGGCTGCTCACATGGCCAGAGTTTCTGAAAACCAAGGCAAGAAGCACAAGGGGCTCTTATTTTCTCTATATCTTTTAGTCAGTTAAGATAATAATTAGCAGCATTTATATAGTACCTTAAGATATGCATGTTATAATATAATTAAAATTAATGAATTATTCATTTTAAAATTAACGTTTCAATCACAATACAGTCAAAACAATAAAAATTAATATTTAAATACTTTAAAATGTAAACATATATTAAAATAAATTAAATTTAAAAATAGAATTTTAAATATCTCAAAAAATTCATTTTTGAATCAATATAACACAGCCAAACCCCCAAATTATTTAATTGCACTGATAAATGCTTTTTGTTGTCAGGATTTCCGTGGCACACTATGCTGCCAGGCGCTCTGCTGAGCACTTTACAACTACGATGTCATTTGGTCCTCACAATAATTCTGGGATATAGGTGCTACTATCATACCCATTCGACAATTGAGGAAACTGAGGCAGAGTTTAAGTGACTCGTCCCAAGTCCCACAACCAATGAGTGCTAGACTGAACTCAAATCTCTGGGCCCAGAATCTTCCCGACTAGAGAAGGCCTCCAGCACACTGGGCAGACTCCTTACAGCACATTTCTGGTAAAGCACACACTAGAGCAGACAAGCAGGAAGAGGCCCGGGTGGGCTGACCATGAACTGCTGGAAGGAATTCCCCAATCCAGGCCTGTACAACATATGGCTTGCAAGCCGCTTGTGGCACGCCAAAAGATTTTGGGAGGCCCATGAAAAACGCAGGCTTGCCACTGGGCACTCTCCTGTTTGTCACATGATGAACAGCCACCACCATCAGTCTGTCTCTGGTCTAACCTATCTTGACCCAAAGTTCAGTCTAACTTTGGCTCCCACCTACCGCCAAGTTGTGAGGTCTGACCACATCAATGAGCATGAGGGAATTCAAGGCACCCTTAAGAAATCACAGTCTCAGCTGAAAGAAGATGCTAAACAGGGAAATGTCCTTAACTGGATCCAAAAGTCAACTGCATAGATACAAGATGGGCAAAGCAACGTGCACACTCCTGAAGAACAAGGCTGAGGCACAGCTCATGGCACACCTGCTCCAGATGCAGCCCAGAGAGATGTCTGGGGCCTGGCTGGTTACCAGTATTTATCCAAGGCCAAGCCTCCAGCTTCTACACATGTCCTTAACAGAGTAGGTACTTATTAAATGTTTGAATGAATAACTGATGGAATATATCAATAGGAGGAGGGCAGAAAAATCTGAGAAGTAATCAGTCTCTCTTGAGCCCTGGACCCCCTTTGCATCCCCCTTCAGTTTAAGATACATGAGAAAACCATCAACAGTTGAAAACAATTGAAATGACTGGAGAAATAGATACCAAGTTTATCCTGGAATTCTCACTTCAGCTAACAGTGTTAGAAATGGACATTTTCTTCAAGAAGTTTTCTTTAAACATTTTTCTGGGTAGAATGAAGCTTTTGTAATTTCAGTACAATTGACAATTATGCTTTTTCTCTCAACTGTGTGCTTCACAGAAAGTTCTTTCAGGAAACTATCAAGATTTCTTTAGCTTGATCCAAACATGTACAGTTGAGGCAAAAGGAAATGTTGTAACTGTAGACTCTCAAAGTGGACATCCAAATCACTGTTCACACCACCATCAACTGACTGGCAAACTTGCTTGCATGATTTAGATGTGACTCTTCTGAAAGGCCAGTTAAAGCCAGACAGGACACAATTTCTAGTTCATCTTTTTAAAAAAATTCCAGTTTATGTTTAGAATTTCACACGTAGAGATTGATCCTGTAACTTGAAGATGACAAAATGCTCAGACAGCTTCTTAATCTTTCAATTCATTCTGGACAGTATTTCCAACCTTTACCACTACTCATTTTCCCTTTTAAATGGAGAATGAGAGTATTCAGTGAGTGTATGTCTTTCTATCTCAATATCTGTATATACAGTCAATACAAAAATGTTGTTCAGTCACTTCAGTCCTGTCCAACTTTCCGTGACCCCATCTGGGGTTTTCTGGGCAAAGACACTGAAGTAGTTTGCCATTTCCTTCTTCAACTCATTTTGCACATGAGGAAACTGAGGCAAACAGGGTTCAGTGACTTGCCCAGGGTCACAAGCTAGTATCGAACCAGTACAAGCTAGTATATGAACTCAGGAAGATGAGTTTTTCTGACTCCGGGCCTGGCACACTATTCACTGCACCACCTTACTGCCCCAATATACAATCGTTCCTGTGTTCACATCAATGTCTCCTCTTCCCTACCCCTTCTCCAGTAATTATCCTATGGACGAATGCATCTACAACACATAGCACTGTCTGCTCTACCATTCTCTTAGATCTGTCTCTGGAACAAAACTTATTTGCTCTTGTTTTACTTCAGCCATGTGTCTTTTCTTATCTAGTTTCAGCAATAAGATTAGCTCTCTTCCCCCAACCCCAATTAGAAATTCTAAGTGACTGTCTACTGGCCAAATTGTAGGGACTAGTTTTTGGCTCTCTGAGCACATAAGGATGGTTCCTGATTTTCTTCCCTACTATTTTCTCTAAATAATTATCCAGAACCTCCCATAAGATGGACTCTAAGGTTCATCTTTCCATAGCAACATAATCTAGAGCTTATTATCTGCATCCTTCTTAGTTCTCCCTCCCTCTCTTTGCAACACAAAAGCCACTAAAAAAAATATCTCGTTCTTCTGCTGACTGAACGTGGCTGAATCGTGCGCTACACAGTGTCCAAGGAATCAGGCCCGCAGAGGCTCTGAATTGGCTGGGCACGGCTCAACTCCGTCTTCAACGTGGGAACGAAATGAGAAATTTCCAGGACAGTTAACCAAAGGACTTCCCTCATCCAGGGCACCAAAAAAGGACATTCAACAGGACCTATCCGAGTATGCCAGGGTGTGCATCCTCGGTTCCTTCACTGGAACAGTTTACTTGTTTCTCAGTTGTCCAGAGTGGTCCAGCAGCCAAACACCAGAAAGTTCCAGGAGTTCCCATGGCTATTTTGTACTCAGGAGAACAGGAAGTGATGCGAAAAGCCCCACAATTTTATTCTCCTGAGCAACTTAAGTCTCAAGGATTGTTTCACTATCTTTTAAGGAAAATGTAGCCTAACCTGCATGGAGGCAAGAAGGGTACAATATTGCTCTGACTAAAGGTTCCCAAATGGCAATGATAACCCCAGAGGTGGTTGTTTCCTAAAATGATGGTCAGAAACTGGGCTGGAATCCAAGCTGGTGGGCTTGAGGGGTCTGCCCTTCCTTGGGCGACCAAGTTTATCTGCCTGACCATGGAAGCAGATAAGTGGGTAGTCCTGTGGGGAGGAGGATGACAGGCCCTTCCTCAGAGGGATTGCTTTCTTCTAGGCTGGCTATAAGCCAGCAGTCCTTGGGCTCAAGGTCAAGAGGTCCAGTAGGTTCTAAGATGGTGGTGATTTGATTCTCCTGGTCTGTCCAGCCTCCTGTTTCTTCCTCAGGACTCCTCACTGCTTCCATTAGGCTGGCATGCTTACTCCATGGATGCCACTTGGGATGTCTTCCCATTATCCTTTATGTGACCCACAGTTTTGATTCCCTGAAGGCTGTGGCATTTCAAAAGGCACAGCCATCTACTATCATCACCAGAAGAATAACACTACTTTCTAAAAATGGCTATTGGGGAGATGCTTGGCATCACTGAAAGTATGCACTAGGGAGATTATGTCAATGTCGGCCACTCACTTCCTCCTACTAAATTTTGAAACCTGTTCATTTTCAACCAGAAATGTGTTTCCGAGTAACCAGGACAGACAGAGGGTTGTCCATTCAAAGGCCTATCCTAGTCTGGGTTCCACTGAGGCTGTTTTCATCTCCTGAGTTTGTCCTATGCCCATTCAGGTCAATTCCAACAAACATTTACCAAGTACCAACTTCATGCCAACTGTCCCATGAAATGTTATTTCTTGGTGCCTGTGCACGGACAAAAGAAACAACTCCACCACTCCTTTATTTGCATCTGCCTTCTAGTTAGCTGCAACCTCCTTATATCATTGGATAAAGATTTCCCTTCATGAGGAACAATGGTGTTTCAAAACTCTTGATTCTTCCCAAGCACCAGCCTCTTCTTCACCATTCTAAAAAACAACTCAACCAGAAGCACAAAAGGCCCTGCAGGACTAGGGACCATTGGCCTACATCTCTGTCTCATGGATTGCAACAGACAAACATCTGTGACCAAGTGATGAGCTTTTGGGTCTCAAAGGACACTGGCTGCCTCCAGACTTTATGGCACACAAGGGAGGATCTCAGACAACTTATGTTTTATTGGCAAAACCTTCAAGAACCACATCATTTCTACACCATGAGCAGCATCAGAGGATGAGTTTTACAAAAGGCCCATTTAAATATTAGCTTTTGTTTAAGAGCTAGCTGAGGATGGCAGAGAGAAAAAGCAATGCCTTTCTACCTAGCAGACTCCATTGGGATTCCTTCTAAACAATAATACAATTGATCACTATGTTTCTGGTCCATATTTCACTCAGATGCCAAAATAATCAATCCCTCTATTCACTAAACTCCAATGACTCCCTATTCTCTGCAGAATCAGATATAAAGCCTTTTTGGATTTGTAAAGTCCTCCATAACCATACTCCCTCTCACCTCTCCAGTCCTCTTATACCTGATCTTTTCCATGTACTCAACAATGTGATGGTCCTTATGTGAGATAATCCACTTTCTGACTCTGGGAATGTTCACTGCCTCCTGTTGCTAGAATACTCTGCCCTCCTTGCCAGTCTCGGCTAAAATGCCGCCTTGTGCAAGAAGCTTTTCCTGATTCCCTTTTAATGCCTCTGCTTCCCCCAAGATTCTCTAATTTACATAAATATCTTGTTTGTATCCAGTTGTATGCATGCTGCATTCTGCCTTTCTATGTATCCCAGGGCTTAGCACAGTGCCTGTATACAGCAGGCATTTAATAAATGTGCACTGACCATGAGAGAAGAGTTCTACATCGTGAGTTTCCTTTAATGCTAATGCAAACATACACAAATCAGTCAACCAGTCCTTCCAAGAACAGTGAAACATTACTAGGACGAGCATGTATCCCATGCCAGGCCTTGTGCTGAATACTTCACAAGGATGACAACCAGAGGCAGGTGGTACTGTCATCCCCATTTCAGGAGGTGAGCTCAGGTCTTCTTGACTCCAGGGCCAGAGTCACGGGGCTACCGAGCTACCTTAAGTGAAGCTGTAAAATGCCTGAGTAACTTCCAACAGGGGAAAAATTAAGACATGATTTACACCACAGAAGATTCTAAAACCTGAAAGGTAACTCACACTGAAGGAAACCTAAACCAAATCATGCTGATCACAGGATGGAAAATTCCTATCTATGTGAATGGTACTTGTGGAATGATACAGAATAAAGAGAAAAAAATGCCATTCTCCAAGGAAAAAGATGGGTTGATGAGAGAAACCATCTACATTCCAAAATATTTTGGACTTATTCAGATCAGTCACAGGACTACACAGTTCATTAATGGTATACTTTCCATTATAATAAACTCTCTTGTCCTATAACCTATACTTTGAAGTACCTTGCATGAGCCTAAAGGGAAAAACAAGACTGCCATTTTCCAAAAAGTCAACTTCCACAGCAGGAGGAAGCCTAAGCATTACCATCATTACCAAAAAAAAAAAAATCTCATCCATGGGGGTGCCAGTGATCTGTCCATAAGGATCCTTGTGGGCCACATATGGATTTGGGTTTTAAATGTCATGTTACGTATTTTGATCCTATTCTGATTTGCTCTGTTCAATATTTCCCAACTACATTACAATCCAGCTCTGGCTGGCGCGGAGGGTGTTGAGGTCTGTGTTTGCATGTCTGACACCTCTGCTTTAGAAAACAAATTTCACAAACACGGCTTCTCCTCTCTGGGGGCCATTCCTGCTAGAGCACATTCTAGATTTCCCACCAACCCTGCTCCCCCCTTAAAAACAACGTGCTTAGGAGTCAGAAAGGAAAAGGTACAAAGCTCAGCGAGAACAAGTATAACTCTAAATTACTGGCATAAACCAGAATAACTTCATGTGGTGGGAGAAGGAAAGGGAGAGGGAGATGGAAGAGGAAAGAGAGGGAGATGGAGAAGGAAAGAGAGGGAGATGGAGGAGGAAAGAGAGGGAGATGGAGGAGGAAAGAGGGAGATGGAGGAGGAGGAGAGAGGGAGATGGAGGAGGAGGAGAGAGGGAGATGGAGGAGAAAGAGAGAGAGATGGAGGAGGAAAGAGAGGGAGAAGGAAGAGGAGGAGAGAGAGGGAGATGGAGGAGAAAGAGAGGGAGATGGAGAAAGAAACACAAGGAGATGGAGGAGGAAAGAGAGGGAGATGGAGGAGGAAAGAGAGGGAGATGGAGGAGGAGGAGAGAGAGGGAGATGGAGGAGAAAGAGAGGGAGATGGAGGAGAAAGAGAGGGAGAAGGAAGAGGAGGAGAGAGAGGGAGATGGAGAAGGAAAGAGAGGGAGATGGAGGAGGAAAGAGAGGGAGATGGAGGAGGAAAGAGAGGGAGATGGAGGAGGAAAGAGAGGGAGATGGAGGAGGAAAGAGAGAGATGGAGGAGCAAAGAGAGGGAGACGGAGGACAGGAAGTAGAGGTGAGTTAGAGGGAGACTTGGGCAAAGGCCAAAAGGCAGCTACTTCCTCAAGTCTGAGAAAGCACAAAAGCCAGGGACCAGGATTGACAGCAAGACTCTACAGCTAGGAATCCGGACAACAATCAACAACTCCAGGTTTTCTTTAAGGTCAGTACCTGATGTAAGCCGGAGGTTTTTAAATCTCATTACTTAAAATTTTACATTGTTATTTAAATCGCTTCTACCTCACTACAATGAAGCAGCCTTATTTATCAAGTGGGTACCTATATCATCAAATCTTTTGTTAGTTGAGAAAAATGACACTGCTCTGAATTTTGGCAGAGATATTTTCTTCCAGAAGAAGGTTAGGTCTGGATGTGAGGCATCAAACTCATGCATTTTCAGAGCTTTGTACACAGAACTGTGCTAGTCAGCTGAGCATCTCTCTTAAGGACACACAGCACATACTCAACTTTTCAAAAACTAACAGAGATTTCTTTTCTTCCAAAGGGATCAATCTGAAAGGGAATTTAACCCATTTAATTTCACACCATCTAAACAAAACAGTCCTGGCAGCACAGCATCAGCACAAGAGCCAAAGAAAAGGTCCACCACAAGTGGAGGAGGGCAGAGGCAGGAGGAGATTCCAAAGCTAAGAATAAAAACAAAAATAGGGCCAATGCAGCATTTGGAGAAGGAAAATGACTTCTCAGGTTCCAATGCCTCGCAGCTTCATTCTCTGACTTAATATATGACTATCAATTCAACTCAAGTTATATTTTCTTCTCTAGTTAACTATTTCTCCTAATAGAACTGCAATTTTCAACCATAATTTTTATTAATTCAGGGCATATAAAGATAATCTCCTGCCTGAATGAAAAATAAAAGTACAGAGAATGAAAACCAGCCCAGAAGACATGGCGGATGGGGAGGGGAAGGTAGGTATCCCTGGATGAGCAGCAACATTTTTCCCCCCTTTCATCACTGGGCAGCAGGCTGTTTTCCCAACAAAACTACTTTTCTAGAAATAACAAATGTCCTTGCTGGTTCAACAGTGAAGGTCTTAAAAAGAATCAAGGAGGGAGAGTGGCAGGCAGATGGAAATCCAAACCATAGAAAACACAGTGAATAATGAATGACATCGCTGCCTAATGCCATAATGCTCAGAAATAAGAGGAAGAAGCAATTTCTGCCTGCAACCCCACAGCAATTAATGACTGGTCACCCTTCAAAAGTATAACAAAAAGCCAGACAATGGGTAAGATCCATCTTTGTGTGGCTTTGTCAGGGAAAGAAAATGAAATCCAGGCAAAGAGCTGGGATGACCCTGCACAGCAGCCTCCCCCTCATGAGCCCCAGCCAGACGAGGCAGTTGGCCACCCAAGACACTCTTACCTGTGAGGACAGCTTTTGCCGAAGGGTCTGCCAGGTCCAGGGCCGATTTCCCATCAGTGTTGCGAATGCTAGGATCAGCTCCGTGCTGCAGCAGAACTGTGCAGGGAAAGCAGAAACAGTCTCTTACCTCGGGGACACACACATTATGGACTGTTAAGTGTCTCCTCGGCATGGTGTAGGCAAACACATACATTGTACAATCTTCTTTCTCTCTGTTTTACAAAAAGCACTGCAGCAAAGACTCCTCTCTAGAGTAAAGCTAAGTTGGCAACTTCAGGTCCAATGAGGTCATGTGACTTGTCACGGCAAACACCCAGGCAGGAGATGTGGCTATGCCGGCCCCAGGTCTCTCACCTCCAAAGCCGGACGAGCTGCACTCCACAGCCTGGCTCACACTGGGAAGCTAGCTCCCTGCCACCTCTGTGGAAGCGGCTGTGTCCTCCCTCCCCCCCGGAACAGCTGTAATGTGGAACCAGCTTGCACATGGAACTTGACATAACACGCTGGCCTGTGTCCAAGAAGTTTAACAGACAGAGAACTCGATGCTGCTCAGGTCCCTGCAGCCTGGCTACAAGAGGGTGGCTGCCTTCTCAAGGAATCCTCTCCTTCAAAAAATGTTTGTGTTCATAAATTCAATTACCACAACAAATGCTAACAAAGAGCTGCTACTACTTTTCCACATCCAATCGGAAGCAGCTCTGGGAAATTGTTAGTTCTGGAGGGTCCCCTAAAAACAAGGCAAGGAAAGTCCAGATCTACCCCTTTATTCCTCAACAAGCAACAGTTCTTTATATCCAAAAAGAAGTCAGCATGGGCCACTGTTCAATTACAAAAGACAGAAATGAAGACAAATTTCTTATTCCTCCTAGGAGGAATAAGAATAACTCCCATTGTCAGATCACCGCCCCCCAGTGACGGAGATAACGGCCCCCTCATGTGAGAGGCAGGTGTCGTGCAGCAAGTATCTAAGATCAAGTCCAGGCCCAAGTCTTGCTAACCCCCAATTTCACGCTCTACTTATCAGCCCACATCGCTCTCTGACTGGGCCTAGCTTGGGCAGGTAAAATAAGACAACCAGGGAAGTCTTTTGGATCAGAAATAGAGAACTTACCATTTTCACTGTACTTTCAAGTGTTAAATTCAAACAAAGCACCAAGTTTACTACCTGCTGACAGATCCAATCAATAATAATAACAGGACCAAATTCTGGTCTGCTCCTAACATTCCAAGAGCTGCTAAGCCAGGGCTGCCCCAAGCTTTTTTCATCAACGCCGTCATTCCAAAACACCACCTCACCTCTAAGGGCATGCAGAGAAAAACCTTCCAGGAATGTAGGGGCTGTAGGGGCTGCTGAAAAATGGTTCCCTTCCTTCTTAAACATTATGAGGCTTGATGCAGGTACACAAACAGACCTTAACATACCAAGAGCTCCCCAGGCACTGGTAAGTCTCTGAATACATAAATGCTCATCTCAAACATCTATTCTTGTAACTAAATGAAGGATGTTGAGCTAGGACAGGAAGCTGTGGGATGCGATGTGAAACCCACTGATTTAACTCTGACTGGCATCACCCAAGAGAGAACAATGGTCAATTCAGGCCCATCTCTGGGACTGGCACTGGGAGAGCAGTATCCTCCAGAAAGGAAAAGTAAGCAAACCCAACACATAACAGAGAACTTGAGATTACACTATTAAGTCTATACCAGAAGGGGAACAGAGGAAAAAGAAAAGGACCTACATACACAAAAATATTTATAGCAGCTGCCTCTTTTTATTGTGACAAAGAACTGACAACTGAGGAGAGGACCATCTACTAGGGAATGGCTGGACAAGTTATGGTGTGACCACGATGGAAGATCGGGCTACAGGGAAATGATGAGGAAGATGCTCCCAGAAAAACCCAGGAAGATTTCTATGAATTGATAAAAGTGAAGTCAGCACGACCAGGAGAACAATGAACACATAACAGCAATGTTGTAATGATAATCTATGAAAGGACTCACGATAAAAAAAATGCTACCGTACACCTCCAGATGGAGAACGATGCAAACACTGCAAACTGAAACATTTTTTCCTTTATTTTTCTTGTTCTCTTCCCCCTAAACACAGCTAATAAAGAGATGTTTTGCGTGACTTCATAAGTATACTGGATGCCCCACTTCTTGACTTCTCAATGAGTGAGGGAGAGGTGGAGAAAAGAAGAGAATTTGTGACTGAAAATAAAATTTTTTTTAATTTAACTTTCTTTTTAATTTATTTATTTAACTTCCATTTTTTCATTCTTTTGGTTTTGTTTTGTGATTTCTTGGTTTCTCATAAAGTCATTAGCCTCCATCTGTTCCATTCTAATTTTGAACCTCCTTTTCCATTTGGCTAATTCTGCTTTTTAAAGCATTCTTCTCCTCATTGGCTTTTTGAACCTCTTTTGCCAATTGAGCTAGCCCATTTTTAAAGGTGTTATTTGCTTCAGCCTTTAGCAAGGTGTTTACCTGCTTTTCATGCTTTTCTTGCATCTCTCTCATTTCTCTTCCTAGTTTTTCCTCCACCTCTCTAACTTGATTTTCAAAATCCTTTTTGAGCTCTTCCATGGCCTGAGCCCATTGAATATCTATTTTGGATGTTTGGGATACAGAAGCCTTGACTTTTATATCTTTCCCTGATGGTAAGCACTGTTCTTCCTCATCCAACAGGATGGGAGGAGATATCTGTTCACCAAGAAAGTAACCTTCTATGACCTTATTTTTTCCCTTTTTTGCGCATTTTCCCAACCACTTACTTGACATTTGGGTCCTTTGTCAAGAGTAGGGTATACTCTGGGAATCTGTAAGATCTCAGTTCCTCCAAAGTGGCACGATCAAGCGTGTATTGGTCTGGACACAGAGAGGGATTTTTGTGCCCAGAATCTTAGCAGTTACCTCTCCACAGTCACCTGGCCTCCAGTTCCACCAAGTCAGCACTGGGGGCTGATTTTCAGATAAGCTGGATGGGCAGGGCCACCATTCAGTGTGAGACAAAGACCAGCTCTGGCCAGAGCCTCCACCCAGGGCTGAGGTAAGACTTAGCTCTTCAGTGCCCCCAGGGGTTTTTATGCTCCAACAATGGGGCAGTCTATAGCCTCTGTGGCTGCTGCCTGCTGCCAGAGCTATGGGAAGGCCCTTCTTCCTTCCTAGCCAGCTGATAAAACCCCGTCACTGACCTTTGGCGCCTGTGGGTTAAGGGATCTGAGGACCCGCTGCTGACTGGAGATTCTGCCCCCGGTGTCCTCCTCCCAGAGTTTCGTCGTGCCACATGGCCAAGGCTGGGCTGGGCTGGGCTCCACTCCGTGTTCAGTACAACCAACGTTTCTGTGGGCCTTTCAGGTCACCCTGGGCTGGAAATCTCCTCCACTCTGTTGTTCTCCACTTCTGCTGCTCCAGAATTTGTTGAGAGTCCCTCTCTACAGATATTTTGTGGGCTGTATGGGGAGACCCTGTGTAAGTGTGTCTTTCTAGTCTGCCATCTTGGCTCCACCCCCCCAAAATAAATTATTTTTTTAAAAAGAACTTTAGAAAAGTTCTTTAAATGACTTCACTAAATCATGCTGGTTGGTTGTTGTCCTTTGTTCTCGAAGAAGACCAAAATGATATCACCATGATAAAGTGAAGTTTCAGTGTGTCCGACTGTGGCTGATCAGACCAATATGAGCTTGGAATGCTCTACCACAGATTCAGCACAGATAGTCCATGTGAATATTTGGGGTGGATACTCCAAATTTATACATCCTACGCTTACTTTGTGCTGTCTCAATTCTGCTTTGCTCACACAGCACAGCACCCTTTCTGATGTGGGCACACCATGCTCAGTGGTCCTGTGCCAACGTCTCCCATGTCCCACAATCAAATCCAAAATTCTTCAGAGAGACCTCGAGAGTATCCTTGTATCGCTTCTTCTGACCACCATGTGATTGCCTGCCCCATGCAAGTTCTCCATAGTCTTTTTGGCAAGTGTACATTTTGCACACAAACAACATGGCCAGCCCATCAGAGCTGCACTCTCTAAAGCATAGTTTGAATACTTGGCAGTTCAGCTCAAGCAAGGACTTCAGTATCTGGTACCTTATCCTGCCAGGTGATCCTCAGAATCTTCCTAAGACAGTTCAAAAGGAAGTGATTCAGTTTCCTGGCATGGCACTGGGAGACTGTCCATGTTTCACAGGCATACAACAATGAGGTCAGCACAGTAGCTCTGTAGACCTTCAGTCTGGTAGTCAGTCTAATACCTCTTCTCTCCCAAACTTTTCTTCGGAGCCTCCCAAACACTTAACTAGCTCTGGCAATACATGCATCAACCTCACTGTCAATGTGTGCATCCCTGGAAAGTACACTACCAAGGCTGTAATTGATGGTTCCATCTATGGATGGTGTGGTGGTGGCTGATGGAGCATTTGTATTTTCTTGGTATTAATATTAGCACAGGCAGCAGAGAACTGATCCACACTTTGTTGCACATCTTCTTCAGACACTGCACTGAGCGCACAATCATTTGCAAACAGAAAATCATGTGCCAATTCCCCCCTCCCTCCATTTGGCTTGTAGGCTTTTCAAATTGAAGAACTTACCATCAGTACAGTAGTTGACCTTGATGTCATGTTCATCCTCATTGAAAGAATTTGACGAATGGCTAAAAACATCATGCTAAAAAGCACAGGAGCAAGCACACAGCCCTGTTTCACTCCATTAGTGACTGGGAAGGCACGAGGGCATTGTCCACTATCTAGAACTTGGGCAAACATGCCATCATGAAATTGATGTACAATGCTAATGAACTTCTCTGGGCAACCAAATTTTGACATAATTTTCCATAAGCCCTCACAACTAACAGTGTAAAAGGCCTTGGTCAGATCTACAAATGTTGTATACAGACCTCTGTTCTGCTCTTGGCATTTCTCCTGGAGTTGTCGGGCTGCTAACATATCGACTGTTCCTCAGCCCTTTCTGAAGCCACACTGGCTCTCAGGTAGATGACCATCTTCCAGGTGAAAGATCAGCCTACTCTAGCAAGAATCTTGCCAGCAATGACTAAGACAGAGATCCCCCTGAGATTGTCACAGGACAATCTATTCCCTTTACCCTTACAGAGATGGACAACAGAGGCATCTTAGAACTCCTGGGAGATAACCTCCTCTTGCCATATAACCTGGGAAAATTCAGTCAGCTTTTATATGAGTAATGGTGCCCCTATCTTGTAATTTTCAGCTGGAACAGAATCAGCACCTGGTGCTTTGCCACATGAAAGGGGCCTAACAGCTCTCAAAACTTCTTCAGTTGGAGGTTCAGCTAAGGAGAGATTGACTTCAATGTGAGGTAAACGGTCAATGGCCTCAGCATTGATTGATGATGGTCTGTTGAGAACACTATGGAAGTGTTCAGCCCATCTCTCTAGGATCATGTCCTTATCACTAACCAATGTGGCTCCATCAGAACTGAGTAGTTGTGATGCACCACAGGTGTTTGGTCCATAAACAGCTTTCAGGGAATCGTAAAAGTGCTTTGGATTGTTACTATCAACATAAAACTGCATTTCAAGCTGAATGGTATCAAATACCTGAATGATCATTTTTCTTTAGTTATTAAAAGAATGCCTATAACTAGGATAAGTTAATATTGTTAATAAGTCTTATACTTGGATTCAACAAAATCAACTCTGCACCTGTAAGATGGGGAAAGCCTGGATGGACAGCAGATATTCTGAAAAGGATCTGGGGGTCTGAGAGGACCACAAGCTCAATGACTCAGCCAGGCAATGTAGTAGCCAACAAAGTTCTTGCAGACTAGGGCTGCATAGAGAAACACAGATGCCAAGAACAAGGGGATCCTCCTCTGCTTTGCCCTTGCTGGATTCGGTTCTGGATACCATGGCCATGAAATAAAAGACACTGATCAGTGGGAGAGCGTCCAGGAGAGCAAACAAATGGTGAAGAGCCTTAGTTCCTCCCATATTAGGAGCAGCTGAAGGAATGGTGTGGACTGAGCCTGCACGAGAGGACCGAGAGGAAACAAAAGCTGTATCCATGCTGTTCACTCCATGAAGACTTGTGGGATGTGGTTAGATTTGAAGGCACGTCCAGGGGCAAAACGAGAAGCACTGGGCACAGACTGCAAAGGCCAATGGGGCTTGATGCCAGGAATGATGCGTTGACGTGAGTGCTGCCGGTGCCTCCTCCAGTACATCCAGGCTGTTGTGGTGGTGGAGGTGGGACAGGGATGGCTCCTGAGGTCTCTCTAACTCTCCAATCTTGTTGTTCTGTGATAAAATGAAAGGCGCAGGATCCAAAGGAATGAGCACTTTCATTTCATTATGAGTGAGATGACTAGTATAATGTCTAAGTCATTTGTCATCTCTTAGAATTCTGTATATTCATCATGGATTGACCAGGTGGAACAAGCCTTTCTGATGCATACCTTTTCCCTGAAAGTGACAGAAACCCCATTCTTCCGTTAAGCCAATGTTCCTCTCCAGTGCGTTAAGCTCTGCCCCCAACCTGCTCCGCTAATCCGAAGCAGCGCCCTCCTTACCCCCACTGAGGGCTGTGTGCCCTGGAGGATTCCTCCAAAAGGGGAGGAATCTCACTGAAAACACCTGCTCCTAGGGCACTATTAGAGGGGCCCCATAGCTCAATCTAACAGACACAAAACCACACTGTACCTCGACCTTTTCTAACACAGAATCAATGCATGATGGGGTGGAGAGGAAAGCTGGAATCTGTTTCACTTTAGTACCATTTTAAAATCAAAACCAAGGGGATCTGAGGTGGGCAAGGCAGGGCAGAACAGAACACCTCAACGAAATCCTGTTGGTGGATCTCCTGAGAAGAGCCACTTCAAGCATCTTGCTCCTTCCTTTCACCCCTGCCCCCAAGAGCCAGAGAAAGAGCAATTGTGCCCAAACCCTTCCCATCACAGCAGCAGCCACGGGCACTGAGGACAGAAACCTGTCTTTCTGCGTAGGCCTATTAGGAACAGATACTGATTCCACTCTCTTGAGCTTGGAGAGGGAGAGAATGGCAGTTGCTAACTACTCTGACTTCTCATCATTGGTACCAAAACATAGACTTCAGCTGCTATAACAAGTCCACATTCTGTTCTGCAGTACCACAAATTAGCCCCATGGCGAGTCACTTCATCTCTGTGAGGTTCAGTTCTAAAGGAGTCCCACTGCACCCCTAAGATCTTGTGAAATTGCTGCTAATGTTTTAAGACACCAAAGAAACCCAGAAAGCCACATTCATAGGATTGAGAGACCAGGGTCTCACTGCTATGTCCATCACAGTCTCTCAAAGTTGGAAGGGCCTTATGAGGCCATCTAGTCCAACCCCGCCCCCCCAACAAACAGGAAACCTCAAGGATACAGTCCAAACCAAAGAGCCAACTGATCTTGACTAAGTGAAGGAAAAGCCATTACTCTCCCTTTGCCTTTGGGGACAGCTCTAATTGTTAGGAATTTTTTCCTAGTATCAAGATGAAATTGGTCTCTGCAACTTCTACTCCTTCTACCCTTTTTCTTTCCTCAAGGATCAAAAAAACACAAAACAAAAAACCAAGACAACCCTTTTAATACTAGAAGGCAGCTATCAATCCTATGCCGCCCCATCAAGTCCCAAAACCATTCTTTTTCTAACTAAATATTCTCATTTCTTTCAACTGTCCCACTTATGGCACATGTCTTACACAGAGACTCTAAGAAAAACTAAGCGCTGCAGAATCAATGCTTTCGAATTGTGGTGCTAGAGAAGACTTTTGAGAGTCCCTTGGACAGCAAAGAGACTAAATCAGTCAATACTTAAAGAAATTAACTCCGATTACTCATTGGAAGGACAAACACTGATGCTTACATACTTTGGCCACATAATAAAAAGACAGGCCTCATTGGAAAAGACCCTGATTCTGGGAAAGACTGAAGGCAAAACAAGAAAGGAACAGGAGGATGAACATGAGCTTGGAGAGACTTGGGGAGATGGTGGAGGGGAGAAGGTTCTGGCAGGCAATGGTCCATGGGACCATGAAGAATGACTGAAGGAATGAAGACAAACTATAAATGAGCCAAAGGATATAAGATAGAGCTTATCAATAAAACTGGGTATGACTGTATAGGAGGGAAATGAAATAGATGGCTTGTGAACATCCCTCATGAAAAGCTCAGAACTACACAAAACCGGGAAGTACAAACACATAAGCCAATAGCAACACAAAAACCTATCACAAATGACCAAAAAGGAATAAACTATTTACGTTCTAATATGGCGAGTTAATACATGTGCCCCCCCTTAAAACCCTGTCAGTGTTGGAGGGCACAGAGGAAGAATAATTAGACTGAAGGCCTAGAAACGGTTTTTTAAGAAAAATGGAAAAGAAGTGAGGTGGGGGGTGAAGTTAAAGAAAATTACCTCACATGATCAGAGCGTCCATGATATTACAAAGAAGCAAGGAGGAAGGGATGGGGAAACAACTGACACTTGAATCTCGCTCTCATCTGAACTGGCCAAAGGAGGGAAAATACACACACACAACTGCATACAGAAATACACTTGATTCAGCAGAGAAACAGGAAAGAAAATGGGGAAAAGAGAGAAAGAGAATAAAAGAGAGGGTAAAAAGGGGAAGAAATTAGTCCTAAGCAAAACAAACTCTAAGAATATACAGAAATATTTATAGTATCTCTTCTTGCAATGGCAAAGAAGTGGAAACTGAGGGGGTGCCCATCAGTTGGTGAATTACGGTATACAGATGTGATAAAATTCTATGTACTATAAGAAATAATGAAAGAGACGGTTTCAGAGAAACCTGAGAAGATTTGTACTAACCGATGAGTGAAGGGAAAAGAACCAGGAGAACCATATTTATACCATAACAACAATATTGTAAAGACAGCTTTGAAAGATTGAGGAACTCTTATCTGTGTAACGACCAAGCATCACTCCAGAGGATTCACGATGAAACATGCTAACTCCCCATGCCCCACCCCAGCTAATTGAGGGGTTAAGGACTCAGAATGCAGACCAAGACTTTTCTTTTTAACATGACCAATGCAGGAATTTGTTTTGCTCTACTATATACATGTTTGTTATGGGTTTCGTTTCTCAAAGGGGGTTGAGCCGGTTCTAGAAGGAAGACAAGGTTTATTTTCATTGCCTGAAAACAATAAGATTTAATTTTTTTAAAAAAAGTGCTCCTACCTTCAGTCCATTTCAGGAGTGCTCATCATTTGCCCACATCAGTGATCAGTGCCACCTGCACTGAAAACCTTCCAGAAGGTGGCACACTCTGTCACAATTTATCATGCCTTCTTCTGGTAGCAGAACATAAAGGAGCACCCTGGTCCCCCAATCCACTGGGCAAAGCTGATCCTCCTGACAAGGTTCCAAATAGAGCCAGCCTTCCTCACCATGGCACCCTGTCTACTTCTTTTTTTTTTTTAAATTAATTTTTAGTTTTCAACATTCACTCCCACAAGATTTTGAGTTCCAAATTTTCTCCCCATTTCTCCCCTCTCCTCACCCCAATCTGCTCTCCCTTCTATCACAGCCTCCCCCCTTCACCCTGTCTGCTTCTCAGAGACATATGAAAAGCTCTATTTCAGAAGCCAAGGTGCTCGCCCCATACTCACCGAGTCCTGGCTGAACATCAGAGTGGCTGGCATTGCCTTACTTTGTAGGTCTACACACAGACATAGACACACACGCGTGCACACACACCGACACACAGACACACGTACAATGACTGGGGTGCTGAGAGGGTTATAATTATTTAGAATCTACCTTTCTAATCATGTTTTCAGTATAGTTCAGGAAAGATATTCTCTGTAGACTACTGTGCAGGTGAACTGTCTTTTATAACTAAATAAAAGCATTAGCTATAAGTTTATTGGTAAACTCAAGAGAAAATAGGACAATGCTCACTGTCTATCCAACAGGGATAGAATGTATTTCTTCCATGAGGTCTTTGTATTTTGAAAGGTTTTCACTGCATATAGTTTGCAGAATAAGCACTCAGTATGGTGACATCTATTGAAACAGTTATTAAATTGTTAATAGATACATTTTTATGGACCTGAATGTCTGGAAGGGATGGCCCCTGTCCAAACAAGGGAAATCCAGAAAAAGGGTGGATTTAGGAAAATTCATGGGTTCCATTTTGGACACAATGAGTTTGATAATATCAGCCAGAGCTGGATATCAGGAAGGACACGAAGCCTCGTTATCCAGGTCCATCTGGCAGTCATTCTGAATTAAAAGAATAAACAAGGCAGAGGACTAGAGCCCCGGCATACACTCAGCAAAGAGGACAAGGTGGAACAGTCAGATAGGAAGGAGGGAAACTCAACCGAAGCCAGATCCCGGACCACCTCCTTGGGGGAGCAGCACGGACCACAGCATGCTGGGTAAGACTTCCCCAATGCGTTCATCAGCTGGCCTCAAAATCCTCCTTTCAGTTGCTTCTTCCTTTTTTTTTTTTTGAAACTAAAGGTTAACTTGGGAAACAGTAGAAAAGGGAGACGTAGGCTGTGTAAAAACAGAATGTGTCAATGAATCTACTGAAATAAGTAACAAAAGTAGAGAAACAGAGGAAGGGAGAAAAATGGAGAGAAAGTGGAAAAGTGGAAGAACAGAAGAGAAAGACTAGACAGGACCAACATGGGTCTAGGAGAGATCCTAAGGGGCAGAGCTTGAACCTGAGAGTACCAAAAAGGGGAAACAACCTTCATTTGCATTCAGTAAGGGACTACTATGTGCTAAGCCCTGGAAAGCTGAGTCCAGCTCCCAATCACTGCGACCGACCGGGTCCTGTGTAACTTTGCCTAAGTCCCTTAACTTGTCTGGGTTGAATGAGGGCTGGTCCAGCCAAGCTCCAAGGGCAGCTCTGGCTCTAGTTCTGTGACCCTGTTTAATACACATTTTCACCAATATTAACTTAGTAATTAGTAGCCTGTTCGTTAATCGGTGCCATTTGATTTAGTATACCACTACAGTTAATGTATTTAATATTATTCACTTAGTACAGAAGTACTGTTCACACTCTGCTGACCTCTTGTCTCGCTTTCTGCTGTCCTGAACAGAATGTCCTATACACAGCTAAGCTCAATATGCTCAGAACAGAACTCATTCTCCTTCCCCTTAACCACGCTCCCCACTCCCAACATGCCCACCCGATTACTTTCTGAGGGCACCAACATCCTCCCAGTCCCCCAGGCTCCCAACCCAGGAGTGAGTCATCTAGGATTAATCACTGTCTCTCACCCCCAGATCCAAGTTGTTGCCAAGGCTTGCTGATTTCCCCCAGCAACATCTCACATATATGCCCCTCTCTCTTCTGACACTGCTCTCATACCACCCTCACCCCCTTGTGCCTGGATTATTGCATGAGTCTGCCTACCCACTCCAGCCCATCCTCCATTCAGTCACTAAAGTGATTTTCCTGAAGCACAGATCCAACCATGGCCCCCCACGCATTTCCCAATAACTTCAGAAGGGTTAGGGAAGGTTTCCTGCAGAAGACGGGGATTTCATAGGAACTTGAAGGAAGCCAAGTCACAGAGGAAGAGGAAGGATACTCCAGGCTGGAGCAAGAGATGGAATTTTGTTCATGGAACAGGCAGGAGGGAGATAGCACTGAATTAATGAGTAAGGGAATAGAGGAAAAAAACCACAAAGGAGCAGAGAGATTATGAAGAACCATGAATACTGAAGACAGCATTTGGTATCTGGTCTTGGTGGGGAGAATCGCTAGAGTTTACTGAGTACGGGATGACATGACTGACCCTGCATTTTAGGAAAATCACTTTAGTGGCTGAAGAAGGATGGATAGGAATGGGAAGCCCAAGGGGGAGGTGAGGAGGGTCTGGCCCACCGTGGGGGCAGGGCCCCAGTTAAGATGAACTCAACAGGCCTTAATCCTCACAACAGCACTGCAAATTTACAGAGGAGCAAACTGAAGCAGCCGGAGGTCAAGTGACATGCCCAGAGGCCCAAAGCTAGTCTGTATCTGAGATCACAGGTGAATGCTGCCCTTCCTGACTCCAGGGCAGCGTTCTACCCACTGCACCACCCTACTCCAGCGCAGAAGTTACTGATTCTGGATAGCTGCCCTGAACTGTGCTGGGCACTGCCCTGGGATTACAAATGCAACACACCCCCTCCTTCCACGGAGCTTCAACCAATGAGGAGAACAAAAAACTCTGAACAGAAAACAAACCCAGAGAATCCTACAAAGCTGTTAAACCCCAGGTATCGCCTGCCTGACCTCAGGGGCACCCATTAGGCCAGGGTCCCAGTCAGGCAGGCATTGAGCATTTGGTAAGCACTATTTCTTCTGTGCCAGGCATAGTTTTAAAGCTATGGGGATACAAGGAAAGGCAAAAGATGGCCCCAGGCCCAGAGAATCACATGGTCAAGACAACAAACAAACAACTCTGTAAAAAAAAAACAACACAGACAAGAAAGATGAGATCCTCAACAGAGGGAAGGCCCCAAGGTGCTACCCTAATCCCAGAAGCATCTGAATTTCCCTTAGGCCCTAAAACATCATCCTAGACTACCTCTCTGCTATGGCCTCCAAGGCAACATCCCAGTTTGGGTCCTTTCCCTCTCCCTTCTCAGTCTCATTTTAGAGGCTGCAAGTCCCTACTACTGTATAAAGTGGAGAAAGCAGGCTACCCAGGTTAGGCAGGAGCCAATGGGTTGTCTTGACCTGAAGGGGTCAATCCTAGTCCCACTAAGACTCCTTCAACATGGTAGCCGGCTCCCTTATCTCCTTTATCACCCTTCCATTATTATCCTCCCTGCCCCCGCTTCTGAGTGGCCCCAGTTACACACTACAATCTTCCCTTTTAAATACCAAATAAACAGATTTTGCACTTTCAGCATGGATTTATCCATCTCATTCTTGCAAGAAGTCCCTTTAGTCTCAGTAAAGGATTCCCCATCTTCTCAGCTCCTCTAACGGTGTCCAGTTAATCATTTATCACTTTCACCATTTTGAAAAGTGAGAACATTATTTTAAAATGTTTTTAATTTTTATTTTATACTAAGTGATCTGAAGCAATCTCATGTGGTTACTCTAGGGTTGTGACTATTTCTTTGAAAATAAATGAATATACCAAGACATATCCAAGATCTATATGAATCCAATTATGAAGCATTCCCCTCCACCCCCAAATAAAGGCCAACCTAAAGAAGTGGAGAAGTGATAACTGCTTCTGGGTAGACTGAGCTGATATAATAAAAATGCCAGTACTATCTAAACTGATTTACATATTATGTGCTGTAACTATCAACAGAATACTTTGTTAAGCTAGAAAAAAATGAAATTCATATGGAGGAATAAAATGTCCGGAATCTCCAGGGAGGATCTAACAGTATCGATACTGTCCAAAGTGAGCACTAAAACAATTCTAGTACAGCTTTATTGCTTTAAAAAAGAGAGGCTCATCAGGGAAACACGTTAAGTACACAACAAACACAAGGAAACAAAGAAGCACAATGTTTAATAAACCCAAGGGGAGAGCATGGAGGAGACACACACATCACACATCCACCCACACACACACCTCCCCCTTGGATAACAGACCTAGCAGGCTTCTGACACCCAGTGGCTCCAAATGAGCTTTTTTTTTCTTCATTCTGTCTGCACTGACCTGTTTGTTTCTGCTGTTTTCAGTGGCTTCTCTCTCCATGACCCCACTTGGGGTTTTCTTGACAAAGATAGTGGAGTGATTTGCCATTGCTTTCTCCAGCTCATTTTACAGATGCGGAAACTGAGGCAAACAAGCTAAGTGACTTGCCCATGGTCACACAACTAGTCAGTCTGAGGCCAAATGTGAACTCAGGTCTTCTGACTCTAGGCCCAGGTCTCTCCACTTCACCACACAGCTGCCTCTGAGGCCCCAAACACTTAACAGCTTTGTGACTGAGCAAGTCACTTAACTGCCTGAGTCTCAGTTTTCTTATCTGTAAAATAGGGAGGGGCTAGTCTAAACTTAATTCACTCAACCTACTTTCTACATTCCCCAATGGGTCGTCCTCTCCCCAAAGCAGCTTAATCCTTGAGTTTATCAAACATTGGGCTGCGGGCCTTCCACGGCTTCTGGGAAATGTTTACTTAGTTTCTTATACAGATCAACTTTTGTATTTCTGAGGTATTTATTAAGCATCTATTGTACGCCAAACTCTTCTAGACTTTTGTGGATACAAATACCATTCATAAAACAATCCCTATTTGAAAGGAGTTTGTGCTCACATTAGTTCACCAGACTTTGGAGAAATACTTCTTTCATGTTTTTATACTTTACACAGCGCCTGAGGGCTGATAATTTCTGCTTTTGTCACCATTATCACCAAGTCTGTATTTACAAAAGCAGATAAATAAGGGTGGGGGGAGAATTCCATTTTACAGAAGGCTGTATATCAGATCATAAATAGTGATCTTTCTGCCCAGAGAGACAAGGACTTACCTTTAGGAACATGTCTGTTCTATGAAATGAGAGACGAAGGACCTGAAGTGGTTACACAGTGATAATGTTTAATATAAAATTTTGGAATAATCTCTTTGTTCTCTCTGAAGCAAACTCAGAGACTGCCTCTCCTATGTCAACAAAGCCAGCCAAGGCTGACTCTACATTCCTTAAGAGACCTTTAACCTAAGACACTATCTTGGATAATGGGACGTTTTCCATATCTTAATATTTGCAGACATATACTATGTTATGGCATGTTAATGGTAAAGAAAACACAGACATCTTAGGTCGTAATTTCTATTGAACTTTGTTTACCCTTTCCTAGGTCAGTTATCTGTTTAGGGCAGGAAGCCTGCCACTCACTAGTGGTGGGATTTCCTTCTTTATCACCGAGACATGTGTTTACCCAGCTGGAATCCCAAGGCCTGACCAACATTACCTTGTTAATTGTCTTGTCTTACTAAATTTATGATTTGTTCAACTAGGAGAGTTCCTTTCTCACGGCAAAATGTATATAAGCCAGAAGATTTCTGCACTGGGTAGCCAGAACATTTCTGGCTCCATAATGCATTATGTTACCGTTGTCTTTAATAGGGAATTGATTAATTAATTAAATCATAAAATGTATGCATTTAGCCATGTTGCCTTTTCTTAACAAAGTTTTCAGGTCAACAACAGACAGGAGGCCAATCAATGCCCCCCTGAGGCACAATGCTCTGGGACTGAAGACTCTGCTGGAAAAGCCTTCAGCCACCCTCCCCACAACAGGTGGTCCTTCTGGCTGGGCCCTCCTCCCTCAGCTGCATGCCCCTTCACCCTTCATACCAGGGAGTATGAGGCATTTTCGAGCGAGCGCCACCATCACACGGCTGAAGCTGTGGCCCACGTTATAGATGAGGTCTTGTAAGTAAACGAGCTCTTCACTGGGCCTAGTTAAAGCAGCCAGGAAGCCATGAGGTCGCTTGTGCCATAGTTCTTGGAGGCTGCCCCACACGATGGAATGGGCGGAAGGACTGCACCAGTTAAACAATGGAGAGGCTCTTCAATGGCCAGCTGACACATGTGAGCCCTAGACACCAGAAAGATGAGCCAGCTACAAGAATCCTGAGCAGTGCAGGCTGGCACATCTCTGAAACACAGAGTCAGCCAGGCCATGAAAGTTGAAGTGATTTAGCCAGGGGGATGCGGCCGTTACTGGTGAGGAGAGATTTGAACCCTGGCCCTCAGGACGGCTCTCCAGCTATCACATCACACGGCCCTGAAGTGATCCTTTAACAGTATACTGGCATGGCACTGCCTCTGTACGTTAGGGAGCCACCCCGTACCCGGCACGCAGCAGGCATTTCAAAACTGCTGATGACTGGCTGATAGTCTCATTCATATCCTCAATGATATACCTGCCTTCATTTCTGTAAAGAGTATTTTCCAATGGTATACATATGCCCTAGCTGTGTTTTGGTAGGTTAATGCCTAAATAAATGTTCTTTGCACTTTGTAGTTATTTGGAATGGAGTTTCTATTGTTACATTTTTCCTATAAAGGAGGATGACCGATCCACTGAAGCAGCGTGAGTCCCTCAAATCCAGATCATTTGGGTTTCAGAGCTATCTGTACTCAAGATCAATGATATTCTCTCTCCAATGAGAGGCTGAAGGAATCTGTGAAATCAGCAGCATCAGCGTACAGGGACCACAATTTGCACTTAAAGAGAACTGTGCTGGAATGGCTCTCTTTTCCTGTCCTAATTCATTATGTATGCTTCCTACACATCCTTCTGGGCAAGGTTTCATGGATTCCTGATATTCTGATCTACTCTCTGCATTTCATAAACGGAAACGACGAGATTTTGAGGACGACGTGTCAGATATTCCAGAATTACCACCCTTTTCTTTGGAGGTATTTGAATGTCGTTTGCTGTTCCTGGAAATCTGCCCAAGATCAGACAAGCTGAAGACAAATGGCTCCAATAGCTCATAAGAATATATATTTCTTCCGAATTTAATCACGCTATTCAGATTCTCATATTTAAAATATCTTGAAATCTTCTAAAAAAAATGTTGGAGTTAGACTTTTTTCTTTTTAGTCAGTCAATGAACATTTGTTAAGTGCCTATTATATAGGTCAGGCACTGTGCGTAGCAGTGGAAATTTTTCTACTTTCTTTTCCAAGTAATTGTGCAGTAAAAAAGCTCTATATTCTCCTGAGAGCCATGAGTACCCTTCTCTTATGGGCTAAGAGATCCATGACGCCGCTCCTCTCTGCCCTCCCTTTCCAATCCAGTTCCTTCACTTACAAGTTGCTGTGGAAAAGCACAGAGCTCTTTCTCCCATCTTTCCCCTGGCTCCCTGAAGGAGACATACCAGCCCCATCCTTTAATATTACTTATGCCCCTGAAAACCATTTTTTTAACCTTGTCTTTTCCTGTCTGGTAGGCATGGTCCTCTTCCTGTCTCATATCCCCTCCCTTCCACTTTGCCTTGTCTCTGGACTCTGCCTACAGCTCCCACCTGGAGACATTCCATGATACACTTCTGCAGTCCTTCCTCACTACTTGGTAGCCAACCCTTGCCTAGACTTCAGGGTGGCAAACAAATGGCCAAATCCTTTCCTCTGATCACGTTAGAAGTTCTGAGAAGCTAAGCCTGGCCTGGACACCAGAGCCTTCCCAGGAGTGACCAACTGTCCTGGATCAGCCTGCACGCCAACATGCTCTTTTTGATTTAAGAATGCAGGAGGAGTAGGATGTCGTGTGCACAGCGCTTTACAAACCTCAAAGCACTAGCTCCTACCAATCCCACCCAGGCAAGTGAGGCATAGCTCCAGGCTGAGGCTGCTGACATCACTTTCTGCTTATCCTGGGCAGCTCCAGGCTCAATCTGCTGCTTGACAGGTGGAAAACCAGGGGCCACTCAGATGGCCTAGAAGTCATTGCTAAGTAAATAAAAGGCTTACCGTCTTTGTTGAAGGACCTACAGCGATCTCATTTCCTTCTAATGCTAAATCTAAACCACCAGGGAACTGGTTTGAGTCAGGCCCACCCTAAACAAATGATGTAGGAATGCAGGATGGGAAAACAAGGCACTCAGTGAAATGGAGGATGATGAGCCTGGACGGGCCTTTGGCCTCTGCGCGGTGATCTGGTGACGGCTCCAGAGAGAATGGTCAGTCCCTGGAGAGAGTGCCCCTATTCCTATTCTGGGGAAGCAGAGAGTACACTGCCTGTATCCATTCTGCAAGAAGAGATCCAGGGCAGTGGGCTCACTGAGATCTGTTCTCCAGCAGGGTTGGGCTGCCAGCCTGATCCTCCAGGCTTCTTCCAAATTCCACTTTGTTCTCTCTAACACTCAGTTTAGCCTTGAAGCCGCCTGAAGGGACTTCATTGAGAGGGAGTAAGAGATCTCCCTTCCTGTGGTGCTCTACTCAGCTGGAGTCATGGTGACTTGAGTTCTAATCCTGCCTCACACTCAATCTACCCTGCCAGATGTGTGACGGTGGGCAGGTCACTGGAACCCAGCCTCAGTTTCTCCTCTGGACAAAGGAGATAATCATAGTACCTTCTTCATAGGATTGCTACGAGGATCAAATGACATAATATATGCAAAATGATTTGCAAAACTTGACTACATGAATGCTAGTTACTGTTCCTGGAGCTGGATGCCTTTGTTCTCCTAAGAGCAATTGGAGAAAAGCGAACAGCACTTCTGTAACATCTGTGTGCCAGGTGGGGCCCCTGTGGGTAGTCTGCTCAGTCACCTCACCTGAGGCTCCAAGAAGCTACAGCATGAGAGCAGCCATACCCCTGTAAACCATCTCGGCAGATGGGCTATAGAAGGTTGAGGGGGACCAACAGGCCTCAAAGTCGTTGGTGAGTAAGGGGATGTCTATCCCACGCATGAGAAAACTTCCTTGATACAATGGGTGGATGAGAACAATCTGTCACAATGACCAACGTTCTAACAGGCACCAGGTACCCGAAGCCAACCACTGAATCCTGCTGATCTGCCCCTTGACTTCCATGACTCAGGAAGAGAGAGCGTGTAGATGACTGTACTGTTCTGCCTCACTTAACTCTAATACACCACAAATCAAGGACCTCATTACCACTGGGTTGCTGGTCGTCTTCAAAAATAAGTATGAGCACCAGAGAGCCAGCACTGCGCTGAACACTTTACAGATACTAACACCTCTGACCCTCACAACAACCCCGCAAAGTACTTTCATGATCACCATTTTATAGTTGAAGAAACTGAGGCAAACAGAGTTTATGTCACTTGTTCAGGGTCCCAAAGCCAGTAAGTGTCTGAGGTTTGATCTGAGTGGCTACCTCAGTAACAATAGTTCAGAGAAGGCTTACTGAAAGAAGAACCTTCCCAGGTTTCAGGAAATCCTATCTGTGTGTGAATAAGGAAAGGATTATTTGGTTTTCAATGGCTTTTTGGAATCAACAATGCTGCAGAGGCAGCAAGTCCTAATTTGTATATGAAGACAGAATGAGCCATTGAAGGATGGCGACAGCGAGAGAATACAAACAAGGCAGGTCCCCAGGATTTCAGAACTGTCCAGCCGTGCCATGCCGAAGAACGAGAGTTTTGTTTATCTCCCCAATGTGGAATGAGAGGCACACTACAACGTTGCCACAAGGATGTTATTCTTCATTGCAAATCACTGGGGATAGACTGAATTCTGCCCAGAAGCCCAGAGACATTTCCAGAACAGAGGGTACAGACACATGCACTACTAGTGCCCCATTATTTAGCTCAGGGGAGGCAGTTTAAAAAGGTTCCTTCCACTCTCAGTCCTGAACACTTAACTGTAACTCCTTCTAAAATGCCCCCAAGGGGCATTCCCCCAAATCCCAGCAGAAATGGTAAATGTACTGGCCTGAGAATCTGAGGCTTTCCTGCCGTCAGTGTTTCCTTGTGTCTTTCCTCAGCACAGGAAAGTGGTTGGGACCCAGCAGTATGAGCACTCACATGACTCCTACAGATTACAGGAGCACCTGGCAGCAACCTTTTGCACAGCGTGGCACTCGGGCCTCCCAAAACAGGGGGGAGTCGGGCCCCAGCAATGCTCAGGCCTGTGGCAAGACTATTCCAGAACAGAGCAGAAGAACAGAGGCCATAGCAGCTGTCCTGCCCAAGAAGGACCCTGGGACAACAAGCGGCACACAGAATCAGGGTCCTTGCAGCATTAGATATGAGCAGGCAGCAGCTGGCACAGACACAGGGCTCCAGAGCCGGGAGCTCAGCTCAACAGCTCCCAATGGGATCAGAAGCCCAGAGGCACAAGAGCGAGTGAAATGAAATGGCTGCCAGTGCAATACCCCAATGCTTTCCCAACTCTTACACAGAGAGGGCCTGGAAGACCAGGCCAGGCGGTGCTGCAGGCAGCAGGCTTGCTTTCTAGCAACAAGGAGAAGATGAAAGTATGGGGCAGGTGCTCAGAAGCCTCTCCTGGGGCAAGAATTTCCTATGCTTCCCTCCCTGCCTAGTGCTCTAGCGAACCAAGGGGAAGCTCCAAGACTTGTGACAGGAAGCAGGGAAAATGAGAGAAGTGGCACCATCTTGGCTGTTGCCCTGATGTTCCCGGTGCTGCTCCAGCCTACCACCATTACATGGCCCAGATCATCTGGAACCTCAGAACCAGCATGTGGTCTTTCTTCTTGAGCCTCGGGGTTGTGGTCACTCCAATTTTCATTTCATCCTCTGATGCTCTCCATATCAAGTTTCAACTTCCAGGTCACCTGATAAACAAGATGTCAGACAGACATTTTCTAGGACCCCCTCAACCTCTTAAGCCTCTCCAAAACAGAAATTCTGGACCAAAGGTAGAGGAATTTTGTCTCCATGACTCAGGCCACTCAAAATCCAAAAGAAGTTTAAAAAAAAATTCAGGAATCGATGTCTCAGAACCCTCCGCTCCACACCACAACCAGCAGGGGTGTACTAGCCTACATGGGCTCACAACGAAGCCCAGGCCCAAACCCTGCCTCCTTCCAGCGAAGATGCGGAAGTCTGCTGTTGCCAGAACAGAGCATGAGCAAGCCACTGAAGCATTCCAGGCTCGGGAAGCTGGATGGAACCACATAATCAACTCTGGAGCAAGGAGGGCATCTACCCTGCACAAGGTCTCTGCAGGAGAGCCAAGAACAGAGGGAAAGGGCCGAGATATGTGCCCATCCTTGAGACAGAGCTCCACACCACATCTTACCCCTCCCCACTGCACAGATTAACCCCAGAACTCCAGCCTGGCATTGGAACAGAGGAGTGAGGGGCAGATCGAGGAGGATAAGGACAGCCACATGGCACTCCACAGAGTCTGAGAGGAAAAATACAGCATCCCCTTGGGGTCAGTTCTATCCCCTGCTCAAAATCACCTGGGGGAGAGACCTAGGCTGGTGAGCCCTGAATTGTCCAGCTTAGGAGGAGGCTGAGACATCTTAAGATCCAGCCTCCAAGCAAACCACCATCAGAGAGGACAGAGGCTCAGTGAGTAGAGCTCTGGGCCTGGACTCAGGAAGACCTGAGTTCAAATCTAATCTCAGATGCTTACTAGCTGTGTGACCTTGAACAAGTCACTTAACCTCTGTTTGCCTTAATCCGCTGGAGAAGGAAAAGGCAAACCAATCCAGTATCTTTGCCAAGAAAACTCAAAGACCTTGAACATGACCAGATAAATCAACAGGGAAAACATGAACAGCAGGAAGAAAGAAGGCTGAAAGAGCTAGTAAAAGAGCTCCAACATCTACAACAAGGAAGAAAACAATCCAGTGCTTTATGAGACAAAGTACCCTGGGGAATGGAACAACAACACAATGTTCCTGAGTGGTTTAAGTGACAATTATGAGAACAGGATTTATAGTCTGCACAGAAAAAACACTGGGTAGGAAAAACCCCACAAAGTTAGAATCTGCAGTGGCAAGCCTTGCCAAAAAAATACAAAGGAGACATGCAAATACACAGAAATGAAGGACAATGCAGAAGAGAGGCAGAAAAGAAAGACTGAAAGAAAAGCATTCACTACACAAGCAAAACCGTTCACCCTCTTCTTGAAAGGGGCCGGTGACATCCCAGGTGCTATCTTGACTTGTGCATGACCTGGACTGAAGTGACACAGAGCTGCACGAAGTCTTCAGTCTCATGCCCTCTTCCAGGGTCACTCAAGTCCAGTGGCATGATAAAAGGCAAGAGGATGCAGTGGGTGACCTCGGCGTCTTCCACGTCTGACCAGGCTCTGAACGTTATACAGCACCTGCTTCATCCACCTCCATGGCCATTGGAATCAATTGTTCTCACCCACCCATTCTGCTGGGGAAAGTCTTCACTTGCTTGAGTAGGTACCCTGCCCCACCCCCCCAACTCACCCACAACTTGGCCAATCTGCCAAGAGTTTTACTAGGATATGGCCGCGGCTTCCTGGAGGCACGGTGAGAGCTGATGTAGATGAGAAGCCCTTACATCAGATGTCAGTCCTCCCTGAACACCCGATACACCCCAACATACACTGGCATACACTGAAATTCAATGTAGGGGAAAACTTCCTACCAAGGATAGTTGTTCTATAATGCTATGGACTTTCTCAGGAGGTAGTAAATTCTCCCTCCTGAAAAGTATTCAGTTGAAGGTTGAGTGACATTTTCTCAGGTTTGCTAGGGATCAAAAGTTTGTTGTTTTGTTTGGGTTTTGTTGGGGGGGAGGGGGGATGTCTGTGCACTTATTTCTTTTTCCTTTCTCTTTTTTCAATTTAATTTTCATTTTTTTTCTCAATTACATGTACACAAAAATTTTTAACATTCATTGTTTAAAATGTTGAGTTCTAAATTCTCTCCCTCATCCTCTCCTCTTCCCACCTTGAGAAGTGAAGCCATCTTATATGGATTATACAGGTACAGCCACGCAAACATTCCATAGTGGCTGTGTTGCAAAAGAAAGCTCAGACCAAAAAAACCAAGAATAATAAAAATGTCAGAGTATGTTTCACATACCAGCTTCTCTTTTCAGTTTTTTCCCTTTGGTTCTGATTGTTCTTTCACAACAATATGATTGCACATGTACAGCCCACGTCAGACTGCCTGCTGTCTTGGGGAGGGGGAGCAAAAAGTGTGGAATCCAAAATCTTATAAAAGTGAAGACTGAAAAACTAGCTTTACATGTGATTGATTGGAAAAAAATTACTATTAAGTAGGGGGAAAATTCTTCAATCTGCTTCCAGATGTCATCAGTTCTTCTGGGATAAGCAAAACATACTGATCTCAGAGACAGAATGGGTAGAAATAACCTAAGGATCCTGTGTCTCCCAGAAGAACATGACAGAACAAATAACCTTGACATCGCAACTAAGGAAATAATACAAGACAACTTGCCTGGGCCTTCTGAACAGAGAGAATGAAACAGCACCTGAGAGAATCTACAGATCACCGCTAGAAAAAACCAGAGCTGCAAACTCCAAGACACATAAGGGTTAAACTGAACAATTCACTTAAGAAACAACAGATTCTATAAGCAATCAGAAGAAAGTTCTTCAAAATACAAAGGAAAAAAAAATCTGAACAATGCAAAACTATTCTGTACCCACAGAAAATACAGGAACAAATGGGATAATGTGTTCCAAAGAGCCATGGGGCTCAGGACACAGCCCAGGGTGACTGATCGTGAACATCTGAGCTTATTTCATAAATAAAAAGGATGGATACAGCAAACAATAAAAGAGGCATGTAAACCATTCGTAGAAAACCAGACCTGAAGAGATTGCTTGCTTCTCAAATGCCCCACAAAACAGAAATGGAGAAAGCGCAGCAGCCAAGGACAGCAGAGGCCCCAGTAAGAGAAGAGAAAGGGGTGGGCCAGGGCATTATGGACAGTACCGGGTGACACTCTGCCTCCAAGTAAATCAACGTTGCTGCTACCGTTTCTTGTGGAACTACATTATAAAATGGGAGGGGAATGATCTAGAAGGAGATGAGGATAGGTTAGAGGGGTAAGTGTGACGAGCTGGTCAAACTAAGGCCTCACAATAAGGAGAAGATGAGCGTAGTGGACTCAGAAGAGAACTCACAGAGGAGTGAGTGAGGAGAAGGGGAGGGACAAGAGAGAGGCCCTGCTTCAGTGGTGAAGACTCCTTCAATGAAGCCAGGTGTTCTGTGAAGGAAGACGGAGGTCTTGGAGTGGGGCCTGGGAAATCTGTTGCTTGAAAAGACCCCTCACCCTACCTTGTGAGGAGGGGTGGGAGTCAGAACTCCTAACATCACCTGGCACCTGGGAGAAAGGGAGGGCCCACGGAGGAAATTCTGGGGCAAATGGAGAAAAGGTAACCAGGGAGAGGGTAACTGACCAGTGGTGGGCCACATAATCAGGGATGTGGGGGGCAGGGCAGAGGGGGTGTGAGAGCTATGCTACCATGGGGATCAGGTCCTGTCACCTGGGAAGGAATTGGCTTTATTCTGCAACTGAGGCACAAGGAAAAGAGGAGTCTGTGCTGCAAGACCTCCCAGTAGCAGAAGCAGAAACTGCCCACAGGGAGGACCTAGAATGGATACCTTGGAAAGTATGATTCTATAAGAAATATAAAAAGGAGACCTGATAATTGTAGGGGCCAAGAACCAGAGAACAAGGGTCTAGAGGAGACAGAATATGGCAGATACAGCAACCATTTTGCAACTTCATTAATTTTAAATCCATTCTTGGTTTCTGGTTATTGAAGAAATCACTTAACTCATCTTTCATTGGGTTGTCATCGCTGACTTTTTTTCCAGCTCAGGTTTTTAGGATTCAAATCCTATTCCTTTAATGTTGGTCAGTAGGATTACTCCTTCAACTGTTTTTTTTTTAAATGTTTGCACAATAGACCTCTCCTGTTTCTGAACTCCTAACCATTCTCTCTCCAACAACTTTTTTCACTAACACTCCTACTTTTATATTTCAATAGGACAGTACAATTATTTGCAAAATATTCCCCATACACCGTTGTCCTAGATCTTACCCACCAGCATTAACTAAGGCCTTAATTGACAGCCCTGTAGTCAAATGGGAAGGTATTCCTACCTCCCAGTATCACTTCTCCAAATTTAGAATGATAAAAAATAATTCAGAGCGGCAAACACGAATGGTTGAAGAAAATAGTTTAACCTCTTGTCAACTGACTTGTAGCTCCCTGATATTTGAGAGAAAGGAGAGGAGGAAGGTGAACAGCAAGAGAAAGGAGGGGAACAAGGAAAGAGGCAAGGGAAGCAATGGAAAGGGAAGGAATGGGGGGGGGGTAGTGAAGGGAAGAAGGAAAAATCACTTATTAAGCACTTATTAGGTACAAAGAATTGTGCTAGGCACTGGGGACATACAGAGAGTCTGCCCTCAAGTAAGCTCGTATTCCGATGGAGGGGACACAAGACACGCAGGAGATTTCTGCTACGAGGCAGACCTGGAAAGGCCCCATCGTCCTTTATTACAACGAGTCTTCCATCACCCTCTTCCCAGATTTTCAATCTTCCCTTACCTACTGGCTCCTACCATGGTCACATCTCTCTGCCATTCTTAATAAAGTCAAACCTGTCCTTCTCATCCTTTCAGGCTGGCATCCTGTAACTCTCTCCCATGTTACAGTCAAAATGCCTAGAAAAACCATCTACACTCTTTGCCTTCATGTTTTCACTTGCCATCGACTTCTCGACTCTTCAATCTAGCCTCTAACTTTATCAGTTGCTCTTTCCAAGTTCACCAATAATCTCTTAATTGCTAAATCTAGTAACATTTCAATCCCCAATCTTCTAGACTTTTCTGTGGCATTTAACATTAGTAATGAGGCAGCTGGTAGCATACCAGATAGAGTCTTCGACTTGGGAGTCAGAAACTCCTTCTTAGTCGTGACCCTCAACATCTCTCTGCCTCGGTTTCCACACTTATTCCACATGACTCTCCTTTAAACAGAATATACTGGCCTCCATGCTGTTCTTCATGTACATCACTCCATTTCCCAAAAGGACCTCAGAAGCCATCTGGTTTAACTCTCTAATTTTATAAACAAAAACTAAGGTTCTGAGAGGTCATGTCCTTGTACCTCACACCTAGGTCTCCCAGCATCCCTCCCTTTTTCCAAAGTTCAGCTCAAGTGCTAACCTATCCCGAATCTCCCAGGTGCTCACATTCGTCTCTCTCCCCCTTAGATATTACTCCCTACCATTTTTCCATCATTCACAGGACTTCACCACTACGCCTCCCCTCTCCCCTCCATACTTTTCAGCTCCCTTCATGCGCAGTCTTCTCTCAACAGAACGCAAACTTCCTCAAGGGCAGGGACTGCCTTTCTGCTTTGTGTACATCCCAGCCCTGAGGACATATTTTTTATTTAATTATCTCTGTAAATGCTGTTTCCTTGCAAAAGAATATTGCTTTGAAGGCAAAGGCAATTTCATTCTGGTCCTCACATCTCCACAGCCCAGCAGTGCCTGCACAACTGGTTTGAATTTGGGAGCTCCCTTTATCTGGTCTGTTCTATTATAATGCATGCCACTTGAGGATGGACACAGTGTGTATCAGACTCTCTCTTTAGCACTTAGTACAATATGTGGCATGTGGTATGTCCTTGGTAAATCATTTTTTTTCTTTTCTTTAAATTTATTCATTCCCTACATATTACTGCCTATGTGACCTTGGGCAAAACACAACCTCTCCAAGAGGTCAGTTTCATCAATCTGTAAAATTAAGATATAAAAGAATCTTGAATGTCCTTTCAAACTCTAAATCCTATGATCTTATTCACAACATATTCAAGCATATTTATTCCTCTAGTTTTCTACTCCTCTCACAACAGTTTTCTTGACTGGCCATGGAACACCACCCAACAGACGGGCCTGAAGCCAATTTAGAAATTTCTAAGGATGGCATGAAACAGCCACTAAACAGTGTGCCAGCCACATGGCAGGTGCCTAAGAAATGTTCGTTGACTGAAATCAGTTGTAAATTTGACTACATAGCAGGATACAAAAATCACTATGAATTTCATGAATATTTTGAAGAGGTGGATGGAAAACTACCTAGAATACAGATTTGAAGAAAACTGGTAGTGGCATGTGAATTTTGACTATCCTAACAAACTGGCTAACTCAACTTTTCATTTAACCATATTTGAAGGACATATTTGAAACACAGAAGGACAAGTCCAAATTTACTACTCTTCCATCCTTGTAAAGTTGGTCTTACGCTAAGGAAAACTTAAGGACAAAAAAAAGAAACTTGACATTTAAGAAGAGTGACATAAAGGCAAAGTATCAAAAAACTACATAGCATGTCTTTTAAAAGTATAAGAATTAAAAATATTTATTATGTTCAACAGTCCTACTTATGGTAACATTTTATTTAAAGTATATACAGCCTAATTACTAAGTGAAAATGGAAGTATTCTAATTTGGACCATTTGTTCCAAGCAATGGTTCATAAAACAGCCCATGGAAATGAAGTATTCTAGGCACACTGTAGGTGGAACTTAGGATAGCCTTTGGTTTGCAAGCCTGTATCCTCCTGTAATGTATTCGAATCAAAGCAGGCCTTAGCTGTTCTAGAATGGTCATGCTGTCAAACTAATGATATATTCAGAAAGTGGCTGGCACCCAGAGCACTCCTGTGAGCTTTCCGTGTATTCACAGCCCCTGACACACCATAACTGCTTAATAAATGCTTGCTGATTCATTCAAACTAATCCAGGTGCCACTGACCCTAGGAACGTGAGCCCAGAAACTTAAAATAACACAACAAAAGCAGACAGACCTTACAAGTCACCTTAATCCAAGCCCTCCCTTTGGAAACCAAGGCTCAAGAGACCTGTCAGGGTCACAGAGACAGAACATTGGACCTATGTGTTCCTATAATGTTGTAACATCTTACAAACTGACAGTAACAATCCTAGCTCAAGAACAGAATTATTTCTAGGGTTTTGATAACTTTTCCCTCTCTTTCTCTCCTCAAGAGACAGACAGAGAGAAAGAGGGATAGATATGCAGTCAGGTGGTGCAGTGGATAGAGTGCCAGACCTGGATCCAGTTAGACTCCTTTTCCTGAGTTCCAATCTAGATTCAGATGCTAATTGTATGACCCTGGGCAAGTCACCTAACCCAGTTTTCCTCAGTTTCCTCATCTGTTAAATGGGCTAGAGAGAAAACCCCCATTGGGGGTCACAAAAAGTCAAAGCCGACTAAAAAAGAACTTAACAACAGCTTTAGTCTAAAACCAAACAAAACTGCATGCATGTTTTTAATATATACGAATTGCCACACTGAGGTTAAAAATAATGTTTGGCATCCATTAAAATACATTTGTTTGAATAATTTACATATAGAAAGAAAATATTCTTCAGGCCATCAATTAGGTCTACATACAACACATACACACAATCAACTAAATTTCTAAAGCTCAACACATTTATAATTGCTTCCTTTATTCAGATGAGTCAATATCAAGGTCTCTGAATTACGTGACACTTCCTTCTTATCCAAGAGCTACAGGCCAAGCCAGCCTACTTGACAGTGAGCAGAAAATGTCCCAGCAGGGAACAGTCCCCAGAGCTTCTGAGGAGCCACTCATGTCTAAGACTTCACTCAAGGCACTCTGCCAACTGCATTTTATTGGTGCTAAAATGCTGAGCTGAGAGATCCCTATTCCGTGTTTATAGGAGAAAGGCTAAGGTAAAGAGGATAGAGGGAGATGTTTTGGAAGGAAAGGGAAATGAGAAAAGAGTGGAATAAAAATCCATTCTATTAAATTTGAAAAGCTTGGCTGAGTATGCAACTAATGTCTGCAAAGTAACAAAGGGTTACCTGTCACTTTTCCTCATCTAGCTCATTCATGAAACAATCTATGACTTCTAGGAGTGTCAAGATGCGCTGGGTTTGTCAAGCAATTCCCTCCACTCCCACTGGTTCCCAGTTATTCCACCTTACCTCTAAGGACAGGTGCCTTTCCTTCACCTCAGCCCCATCCACAGGGATGGAGAATGGTGGAAGAGGTCTACATCTGATGGAGAATCATAGAGGGACTATATCTGAGGATCACAAGTGCCCCAAAGCTCCCAACTCTACAAAGCTAGGCTGCACCTCAGCATGTACTTCAGTCACTGGACTCCTACCCCATGGCCCCAGACCTCTGCTCTGGTCTCACTTTTTGATTATTACCCAGTTCCAATTTGCACTGTCCTGTGCCCTCCTTTTGTATTCATCTATTTGATCACCAACTCAGTCCTTTCCACAGGGCCCCCACAACATTTGGCCTGTTTACTCGCACATTCTCAGCCAAGTGCCATCAAGCCCACCCACTCGAGCAAGCTGCTGGGGCCTTCCACAAATCTCTGCTCGTTCATTTCACCAGGTCCTCGGCTGCCATACTGAAATCTTTGTTCCTACAAAACTGTGTGGCTTCATCATTACCTCTTACAAACATCATTTTCTCAAGCACTACAATACTCTCCTGGCTGTAAAAAATAATGACCACATCTCTTAAGGCAAAATGCCTTCCACATTCAGAGAAAGAACTATGGAATTCAATAGCAGAATGAAGCAGATCATTTTCTTTTGTATTATGTTTTGGTTTGTTTTACAATTTCTCTAATTCATTTAATTCTTCTATGCAACATGACTAAGGGGAAATTGTAATTAATAGGAATGTATGTGTAGAACCTATATAAAACTGTATGCCATCTCATGGGGGGGGGGGGGGATCTCAGTTATATGGAAGTGAATGCAGAACACTGAAAACAAATAAAATAATCCAAAAAAAATAATGACCACAGCCCAGGAACTGAGGATATCAGCGAGAGCCTAGCCAAGAGAAGGGAACGGGTAAAGATCTGGGAAACAGACTAGCTTGGCAGGGAGGCATATGAGGGAGACTTCCAAAACTCCGGCCTTCTTTTATTAGGCTCAAAGAAGAGAGGCTCACAGTTCCTTGGCAGCATGCCGAAATCATTTCGTCCTGTAAATGAACGAAATATTTCATGGACCTAATTCTCACCAACAAGGAAAAACTGGATTCCTGGATGGACTGATGGAAATCCTAGGGGCAACAGACCACCACATTTTAGAGTTTGTGACAGAGAAAAAGGATGCTAGATGTTTGTGCAGAGGAGATTCCAAGGGACGGAAAAAGGAAGAGTTTAAAAGGACTGAAATCCTACTTAGGAAGTCAATTCAAATGGGAGAAAAATCATCTTTTAAGAATGAAATTCTGAAGACAGAAAAAAACAATTCCAAAGAAGAGAAAAAGGAAGAATTTTCTACAGATCACTAGAGATAAAAAAGTGGAACTCAGTCACAAGTTTAGATAAAGTGAGAGTAGTTTATGGAGACTGAAATAAAATGCAGAATACAGTCTTAAAAATGCCAAAAACTCAGAAGAGAATAAGCCAATGCTGATGAGGAACAGAAGGTTAAAAGGGAGTTTTGGCTTTTGTTTTAGTCTATACCAGGAGAAAGATGATGATGATGAAAGAATGATTGTCAAGAGGTTTGGTGAAGCCCTTACAACCTATGTTAGAAAGGCAGAACTCAAAGATTATTTAGCATATGTTATTTCTGCCAAAGAGACTAATCTTTGAACTGCAAAGGGCAGAACACACATGGTGAACAGAGAACTGAAATTCATGATAAACAGGGAGACATGAAGAAAACACCTAAAGGGTTTTGATGATTTCAAGCTACCAGGCCAGACAACTATAACACGAGGGGCTGATGCTAGACATGGCAGCAGCAGGTGGAGTAATCAGGAAAGGCTTCGTGTTGAAGGTGCCTGACCTGAGGTTTGAAGGATGCCAAGTAGAAATGAGGAGACAAGACATTCCAGATCCGAGGGCCAGCCAGTGAAAAGGCAAGGAGACCAGGAAGGAAAACACTCACATTAAGCATTCAGGTCAGACAAGGCTCAGAAACATCTAAAATGTGCCAAGCCACGTGTTAAAGAATGGAGATAGAAATACAAGGGGAAGCAGTGACCAAGTGTCTATTCCAATATGCTCGAGGAGCAGTAAGAAGGTCAGAGGGCATGAAGGCTATGCAGGGTTAATAGAGCTGGAGAGATGGGCTGGCAGCAGCCTGCAAAGGACCTGTCCATCACACAGGTCTGAAAGGAGAAAGAGTGCTACTTAACACTGGAGGACAGGGGCTCATTTTAGTCGTGTCCAACTCTTCGAGATTCCAATCGGGGTTTTCTTGCAGAGATCCAGGAGTGGTATGCCATTTCCTTCTCCATCTCATTTGACAGATGAGGACACTGAGGCAAAAAGGGTTAGGTGACTTGCCCAGAAGTGTCTGAGGCCAAGTTTGAACTTAAGTCTTGCCAACGCCAGGCACTCTATCCACTGAGCCACCCACATTGCCTTTGGTCCTCTTTTCTGGATTGTAAACAGAGTTCTCAGAATCACAGATTTCAGCTGGCAGGGCCTTCAGAGATGAAGAAACCAAGAGTTCTTCTGGGAGTATACAGAGTATACAGATAACAAGCAGCAAACTTAGGATCCTTGGACCCCAAAGTGAACCTTCCCTCTTGTTCTCTGCCTCCTTAAAACACATAAGGCCTATGCGGATGAAAGTCCAAATAATCCAAAGAACCACAGCGTCCCTGGCCCTCATGCTCCTACTACGGAGGCGCTGCTGCTCTTTGCAGTGACCCTTTGTGAATGGTCAAAGAAACGGTATACTCACACCCATCTCTTCCAGAGCGCACAAGTTTAGGAGCATCATTCATTCTCAAGGCCCTAATAAGCTACTGCTTCCCCCACTCCACCCACCCAAAGCAGTGCCATTCCCATGGTTATAGTGAGACTTTGTCTCTGGGACACGGGGAGCCAAGGACAAAGTGACTGTCACGGGGACCACCTCAAGCTTGACTGCCACCATGTTTTCTACATCCACACAGGGCCAGTTTCCCCTTGTGCACCACTATGTGCAGATGTGCACTGATTTATACACTGAATTAAGCACAGAGGTAAGAGGACTTTACTTCTCATGGCCTCACCGAACATTCCTGGAAGCTGCCCTGCCGCCACCAGCAGGAAGGGGGGCCAAAGGTAAATCACCTTACGTCAATCAGCAGTGCTCGAAGCCTTTCCTTTGGAGAGATTCTGGACCAAATCAGTGAGGATTCCAGCAGAGGCTGAGCCACATGTCCAGGAGCAGGAATCTGTCTGTTCAAGTTCATGCCAATTACTAGTGTTTTATGAGAAATGTGCAGAAGCAATGTTCTCATGGCCCTGGCATGAATGACTTCGGACAGATGCCCAGTCACCAGCATCATCAGAGAAGCCACTGACATTCCAAACCCAGAAAGCAAGCGACAAGTTCCGAATGGAAATTCAGTACAAGGGACAATTCTAAATGCATGTGCCTATATGCACAGAAATCATGTTCACCTATTTATCTGAATAATTTAATTCACTCACATGATGTAAAAAGTGAGCCCAGTGAGGCCAGAGAGAGGCCCCTTGGCAGTCCACAGAGAAAGGGAGCATCAAGTCAGGAAAGGCTGGGCTCAATCCCACTTCTGATTCTTAATGGCCACCTTACTCAGGGATGGTCCTTTACTCCCTCCTTGTTCTTGGCGACTCAGAGAGAGACCACTTGCTGATGGGCCCTGGCAGAGATAATTCCCTTCACAGGGAGTTCCCTACACCAAGGACATCACATGTCCAAACACAACAACAATAACAAACTAAAAGCTAAGAAGTTAACCTGGACTCTCTTAAGGCCTTTAAAAAGCAGACTTTCCTTCTCAGGTTTAGCCCTGCCTCCTTCTACAAATAAGGAGACAGACCTACAAAGGCACCCAGGAGACCCTGGAATGGATGTGAGGGCTCACAGGTAGGCCTGCACCAGGTCCAAAAGGCTCCTGCCACCTAGACACACTGAAAGGCAATGTTCCCAAGAGGAGCCAGCCCCTCAGCCCAAATGGACCACCTGGTGAAAAAGCTGTGGCAGCACTGGTGGCAGCAGCAGTGGTGGTGGTGGTGGTGGTGGCGGCAGCCGCAACAGCAGCGACAGCAGCAGCAACAGCAACAGCAGCAGCACGTCCAGTGCTGGTTCCCACCATCTCAGAAAGCACCCCCAGAGGACAGCAAACCTGAGTCTGTCCTGTCAGAGGACCAGCAGACTAAACAGAGATTGAGTCTAGAGAAAAAGAAGACTCCAGGACCATGACAACTGTCTCCAAGTACCTGAGAAGCTGTCACGTGCAAAAATAACCAATTAGGCCTGTTCGGTCTGGCCCCAGAAGGCAGAGCCCAGGAGTGATGTGGGGAAAGTACAAAGAAAGAGACAGAGGGCTGAAGCACAAAAACAAGTCCTCCTGAATTAAAGCTATCTATAGTCATATGAAAAAATGCTCTAAATCGCTACTGATTAGAGAGATGCAAATCACAATAACCCGGAGGTACCACATCACAACTATCAGACTGGCTAACATGACAAAACAGGAAGATGATAAATGTTGGAGAGGATGTGGGAGAGTTGGAATACTAATGCATTACTGGTGGAGCTGTGAGCTGATCCAATCATTCTGGAGAGCAATTAGGAACTATGCCCAAAGGGCTACAAAAATGTGCATACCCTCTGACCCAGAAATATTGCTTCTAGGGCTGTATCCCAAAGAGATCAAAAAAAGGGGAAAGGGTTCCACATGAACAAAAATATTTACAGCAGCTCTCTTTGTGGTGGCCAAGAACGGGAAATCCAGGGGCTGCCAATCCATTAGGGAATGGCCGAACAAACTGTGGTACATGAATGCAATGGAATACTATTATCCTATAAGAAATGATGAGCAGGAAGACTTCAGAGAGGCCTGGAAGGACTGATGCTGAGTGAAAGGTGAACCAGGAGAACTCTGTCCACAGCAACGACCACAGGGTGCGAGGGCTTGGCCCTTCCCAGCAATGGAAGGATCTAAGACACTTTGAAAAGATAGAAAACGATGTCCACATCCAGAGAAAGAACTTGGAGTCTGGATGCGGATGGAAGCAACTATTTGCTCTCCTTTTCTTTTTTTGTTTTGTTTTGTTTCTTCTTTCTCATGGTTCCTCCTGTTGGTTCTAAATCTTCTTTACATCATGACTAATGTGAAAATATGTTTAATATGAGTGTATAAGTACAGCCTATATGAGAATACACACATGCTTGGGGAGGGTGGAGGAGAGGGAGGGAGAGAAAATTTAAACTCAAATCTTATGGAAGTGAATGTTGAAAACTAAAAAAAAATAAAGGAATGATTGGGGGGGTGGGGGTAGGGGAAGACAAGCCCCGGTGAGAACCTTCCTCAGGCAGGGCAGCTTCCAGAGGCTGGGCAGCCAGCTTCTGCCGGGGTGGGCAGACCAAGATGGCTGCTCCTATTGCTAAGCTTCCAGACCAGGACCAAGCCTAAGGAAAAGGAAGGCTATTCTATTTCCATCCAATTCACAGTATATAATGATCACCAAAACCCAGCATGAATATGTCAGACAGAAGCTGTTTTATGGGAAAAGCTGTGTGTACGACTAACAAATTTCACCCGGATTCTACAAAAAGATGACACCAGACCCCCAAAACCACAAAGACAAGGGAAGCTGCTGCAGGTGTGGGAGGGGCTTTCTTTGCTCGTGCTCTCCCACCCTCCAAAATAAAATGAATGAGAAGCAGGCACACGAAATTCATTAAGCCACAAATTCATTAACTAAGTTCAAGACAGCATCTTGTATCTCTATTAAAATGGCCAGTTTAAAAGCAATCCAAGGGCTAGGTTTCTTAAGACCCTGACCTCAGATTTGGCCCCAAACCCTGGCTATTTCATAAATGATCTCTTTAAACTTAATCATGTCCATTTTTCCTTCAAGAGGTGGCTTAAGGAGGAAACTTTTAAGGATAAATTTTAGATGATGCATCTTTTAATTAAAAAAAAAAAGCCCAACACAGATTAAGGGCCTATTCCATGAAAAGGACAACAATTGTCTGGGGACGAGACATTCAAAAGTCTTCTTGCCTTCAAACCTTCTCCAGGGGGACACAACAGGGAACAAAATCCAAACATGGTCCTCTGGGGAGAGAGAGAGCAAAAACTAGCAGAGGATTCCCAGAAATGCTGCAGAGTTTTAAAGGCCCAGCAGGATGTGGAGCAGTACATCGGAGGAGGGACTGCAAGGAGGTAAAGTGTGGGAGCCACTGAAGGGCATGTTTGTGAGGCAGCTGGGGGAAGGGAGAGGAGGCAAGGCTGGAAAGGAGAGGGAGCCATGTCCCAACCAAGCACTAGGTTAGCCAAGAGCATGAGTTCTTAACCAGGGGTTCATGAAGATCCCAGAAGGGCTCTGGACTCTATCCTGAACTATTTTAATCACTGTTTTCTTTTGATATATTTAAAAGCCAAATTCTGAGCTGGTGTCTACTCAGGGGTTCCACCAGCCTTGCCTGCCTCCCAAAGAGTCCATGAAAGGCCCCACCAAGGGTACGAGCCGTGTCCTCATGGCCATAGGACGCCATGGACTGTATGTATACAGAGGACTACTATGGCTCAGGTCTTTCAAAGTAAGATTAGCTTGAAGCTGTGGAGAAGGAAACCACCAGGGAAAGGCCCCACTGGGCAGTCATCACAATGGGGAGGAGAAGCTCAGTGAGGCGAGGCTGGTGAGTGCCAGGCACTACAGGCCCAAAGACAAACAGGTGCCAGGTCTATTGGCAAGCTTACATTCTAGCCAAAGTACTCTGGACATATAAGAATAGACAACAAAAACAAAACACCCAGAGCCTCTCGAGGTTCCCTGGGACTTCCAGAATCCAACCTTGGCTTCCCAACGTGCCTTCACCCTACATTCCCCACCACTGCTGGGATCCAGCTGCTCTTCACACAGCTCCCAACTCTGGGCATTTTCTCTGACCTCCCCTCATGCCTGGCTGCTCTCCCTCCTTGTGCCACACCTCCTGCCTTCATTCAAGACTCAGCTAAAGTCCCACCCACCCAAGCCCTCCCCACTCCTCCTTATTCCTAGCACCTTCTCTCTGAGAACACCCTCAAATGATCCTGTTTACATTTTGTGTGCACACAACTGTTTGACTGGTGTCTGTGAGCTCCCTGAGGGCGGAGACCATTTTCTGCCTTTCCTCTATTCCCAGTGTGAGCTTGGCCTAAAGCCAGGGCCTAGATGCCAAGTTTGACCCAACAACTGGTTTGGTCAGTGACATTTAGGGTCAAGAATGAAAAGTTAGCAAACTATTACTAGCTCAGTCAACTTCCTCCCATCCAGATGTGCCAAACGAGGAACTTTTCCAAATCACAGTATCCTTATGGTCATGGATGGCTGACTGACGATGCCCAAGGCCCCCTCCTACTTAATCCCTATGAATCTGTCCAGCAACAATAATCAGCTAGAAGGGCAGTGAGCCAGGAGATCTGGGCTCTCTCTCCTTGGGGATATACAGCCCACCCACTGCACACTGAGTCATCAACCTGAAAGGGGAGGGAGCCCCATCCCCGCCCCCATCCATAACAAACTGCCTGACTCATGAGCCTCTGAGCACTTTCTTCTACCATCCCCTCACTTTCAGCATTTGGCACAGGGCCTGGCACATAGTAGGTGCTGAATAAAAAACACTAGCTGGTTAATTGAGGCATGTAAATAAATTATTATCACCTGCTGGAAGATACATCCATTTCACCATTGGATATAAATCCCTTGTCAAGAACTCTGTGTAGGCATTTATTTCCCATCCTCCCCTAGGGAAGTCCTTCATCTGTGAGATCAGAGTAAAAAACCAGTAAGCAGCTCTGCCATGCCATTAGCCTCCTCCAGAAGGTCAAGGCCCCTCCACGTCATCTCTTGCCCCTTCTCAGATGACTAGTAGCTAAGCATGTACCCACTTTGTGTCTCTTGGTTATCCCCAGAAGCAGCCTGGGGGTCTCACCCTCTATTTTTAATAACAGAGTCACAGACAAATGGTCCACGTAGGCCAGAGAGCCCCTCTGCTCCTGGCATCACAGACTAATGACCTATGGAAGCTAACCATGACCACAAGGAGGGAATGAGGGAACATATATGTGTCACACTGTCATCTTGCTCATTCATCTACCGCCCTCAAAGAACCCAAAGCCTTGGTCTGGAAGCACAGGGGGCAGACCACTTGCCAACTGCTTTCCTGGGACCCCAGAACAAGAGAAAGCATTTCTGGTCAGATACTCACATAAAACTATTTGTTACGTATTTCAAAATAGTCACTGAGCATCCATGTCCAGTGCTAAATCTGGGAAATAGGGTTATAATGTCTAAACTACCTACACTTCAAAGACAGGTGAGGATCAAATGAGATCCCATTTGTGAAGGGGTTTAAGAGCACAGGTGGGATGAGATGAAGAGGGATGCTTTGCTCTTAGCCACACAAGAAAAGAAATTCTGAAATGGAAAAAAGGAAAGCTGTGGCTGCTTGTGTTGCTGGGGCCGCAATCCTCTCTCCTTGGTGAGATTACCTGCTGAGACTGAGGTGGGCAGAGGTGGTAAGTGCTTGAAACAGGAGGTCTGGAGTGGCCACTATAACAGGGAATGAGAAGGGGACCATAAGAGAAGGATGCTCTGAGCACTGGCAAATGCCCACCTGGAGGCAGAGACAAATAAAGGTCACAATCACAGCAAACGTCATCACCATTTCCTGACTGCATCCAGCAAGTTCGAGCGCTTGTTGCTCAAAGAGGAGACGGTGACGTCACCAAGGAGAAAAGCAGGGGGCAGACTGGCAAGGAAGCCAGTGATGAAGGTCCCTCCCCAGCACCCAGGGCGGGCCCAAGGTCCCATCCATCTCCCCCTTCTCCTTTAAGTGCCATCTTTCTCCATTCGAATACAACATCCTTGAGTGTAGGGACCCTCTTGCTGGTGTGTATTTGTGGCCCCAGGGCTAAGGACAGGCCCTGGCCCAGAGTAAGGGCTTAACAAATGGGCTAGTAGCTAGCTATGCTGAACACATAAAACTACCTTGGGCAACAACTCCAGTGAAACCATTTATTCAAAGTGCTCCAAACACTAATAAAATAACCAAATTCCAATGGTGGCATGCAGGTTTAAAAACAAAGCTGAATTTCAGTCTTCAGCTACCTCGTCTATCCACACATACAAGTATCCAAAATACACCATCCAAGTCAGCAATGTATTGGGTTTCATGGCTGCCAAGACTGAAAATAGGATTATAAACTGCCAAGATTTGACAGCTGCGATCCATCCAAATTTAGCGGCATGCCAGGTAGAATTTGGCTTGCCTCTAGAGAGTTAATGCTGAGATTATCAGTCTCCTACTTTCCTTTCACTGAAAAGAATTATTTTCTTAAAACCCAAGAGGAAGAGGCAACCAATGCCTCCTCTACACACTCTATACAGAAATGGTTTCCACAACAAGAACAAGAAAAAATTCCAGTGTTCCATATAAGCTATGAGTGGCCAGCAAATGTCTGCAGGACAACGCCCAGTTTGTGAGGCCGAGGCGGCTCACACTCACCAATGCACACGTCTATCTTCCCCTTAATAGATGCTTCATGCAGAGGTGTGTAGTTCCAATTGTCCCGGGCATTTGGATCTGCCCCTTGGCACAGCAGCAGGCTCACAACTTCAGCGTGGCCAAAGGAACAGGCGTTGTGGAGAGGAATCAGCCCACCGTCATCTCGGGCGTGGACGTTGGCACCCATCTGCAGTAAATGTTCTACCACATCCTTCCTTCCAAAACCTGGAAACAAAGAAAAAGGAATCGTATATGGTGACCTAGACTTTCTTATTCCAAGCAAAAAAAGACTTAGGAATTTATTAAAAAAATATATAAATAAAAATGACCAATGAATGATTCGTCTCACATAAGTGAAACATGATGGAAAAGAATTAAAATTTCCAAGAATAAAGTTCAGGATCCCATTCAAATACCAGCTATCCCACCTTACAAGATTTGAGAAGAAAGCTCCTCTCCTTTGGCTGCCGGGCAACACTGAAAGCACACCTTTCATGTTTTACATCACTCACAAGTACCCGTACAAACCAAAAAAAACCAACCACCTCCTCTCCCAGAGTTCCAAAAACCTGAAACTCCAATCACTCAACTTTACCACAGAGAGAAGAAAAGGGGAAACAAGTAAATGTGAGGACTGTGATAATAAAAGAAATGGACAGGATTTCATGGTACAATGACGGAGGGGATTAAGAAGAAAAAAGTCAAGGATGACGCCAAGGTTTCTCTCCAGTAAGAAATCAGTAGCACCGCAAGAGAAATGAAATGGATAGGAAGCAGGCCCACAGACTCTGGATCACAAATCCAATTCTGGACAGTTTCAGGGGAAGCCTCTATGCAAAGAGAGAGAGAGAGCAAATCAGAAAAGTCCAAGCCAGAGTCATCAGTCTGAGAATCATCTGCAGAAGACATGAAATCAGAGTGTGTAAGCTAAGTCAGGTGGCAAAAGTCTAGAGACATATAAAGGGCCAAGAACTGACCCTTTAGGGAAAAGCCAATGGGGCAGGGGAAAGATGAAGGAAAAGTAATGAAACAGTGGAGCTAGCACAAGACTCTTCAGAACTTCAGGGCCATAAAAAACAAAGGACAGTTTCACCATATGCAATAAAAAATGGCAGATTTTACAGAGAGTTTGAAGAGAATGACAACTTAAAGTCAATGAATTAATTAGGCAGGTGATCTTGATAACATAAAAGAATAATTTGAGAGAGCAGGGAAAACAGCTCAGACAATTCCTTTCAGGTATTAACATTATTTTGAAGTGGTCATTTAAAGATTATAATTTCAGAATCCAAAGTATCTTGAAAATTGCTTTACTTCTAGCCTTTACTTCAAATTTTCCCAGTTTTATGGGCTTGTGTTCCTACTTTCATGATAAAATTCCCTTGGATTTTCCTTTAATGTTGGAAAATGAAATTTTAAATGAATGACATTTCAAATAAAAAATTAAAAGGCTATAAAGTATCACTTCCATCATTAAAGGAAGGGTACTGCTATCTAAATTGAACGCTAAAAGGAAGACAGACAACACAAGACGATGTAGCATAAAACAAATTATTTATAGCGAGCTTGCTTCTAAACTGGTTGTAGAAAATGGAAAACAAATTAATTAATTTTGAAAAAAGACAATTAGTCAAAAACTCAACAGAAGAGAGCAATAGGAAGTCCAAGAGAGAACAGAGACCAGCAGGGCAGTTTGGGAACAACCATGCTAAATTGGAGTTTAAATATATGTGCGTATGTGTGTGTATGTTTGTATATTTTAAAAGGTATAAAGACGTGTAACCTATAAAGAACTGCTTGCCTTCTCGATGAGGGGGGAAGTAGGGAAGGAGGAAGGGAGAGAATTTGGAACTCTAAGTCTGAAAACAAATGTTAAAAATTGTTTTTACATATAACTGGGGGAAAAGATAAAATGCTACATAATTATTTGCTTGCCATAATAAATAAAAATAATAATTAAAGAAAATAAACTGGATATAAGGTAGCTCATTACAGATTTATTTTACTATACTGGGTCACAAAAAACACACGCATTCTAACATGGCAGTTTACAAAGAATATTTCTGTAAAGCAAGTTACGTGTTCGCACGAACTTATTAACATTACAAAATTAGAACTATGACTCCCTTTTCAAGATTCCCAAGATGGAGGTAAAAACGGATAGGAACAAAACAGCCAAAACGCCCAACCCTCCCAGCCTAGCCAGGCCTCCAGAACATTAGCACATCCTCACCTATTTCCTTGGTCTTCTGTAAGTCTTGTACAGGGTGCGGCACAGGAGGTCTATTCCACACTTCTATGGAGCCCCAAGAACTTCTCTCCCCATTCTGGTCTGATGTGATTATCACAGTGCAACATCACATTTCACCAAGAGATCTCATCTAATGTAATGTACTATTGCACAACACGCTGAAAATTCTACATATTAACTTTACTTAGAACTTGAAAGCTATGTGAACCATAAAAGGGGAAAAATTAAACAATCACATGTAGTCTTTGATTAAAATGCATTATATACATATGGCCTCAACTGTAAGGACAGCCTTTAGTTCAACAACAAGGTTTTCAGTTTGTACAGATTGATTCTCAGAGAAGCAGGAGAGTTTACTTGGTCTGAGAATTCAACAAGGACAAAGCAGAAACCAAGGGCAAAACAGGACCAGAAACCACAGCTGCTCACATTCTGTGTCTCCCGAATGAAAGTTAAAAAAAAAAAAAATCACACTGGGAGGGGAAGCATCAGGAGATGAAGTTTGGCCAAGGGTGGGAGTACTGTCCGAGAAGAGAAGGGAGAACGTACAAAAGATGTCACAAAAGGGGAAAAGACAAGTCTTACATTGGATATGAGGAGTAAGAGAGAGCGGTCGAGGAGGACACCTAGGAAGGTACCTCAACAGTGGTGGAGGAGATGGTTTGGACATATCGAGTTTAAGATGATCCAGCAGGTAGTTGGGGATGTAAGACTGGACAAAGAGATCTACGAGTCATCAGCATAGAGACAGTAACTCAATCCACAGGAGTTAATGCAGCCAGCAAGTAAAGACGCATAGAGGAAGAGAAGAGGAACAGGACAGAACTGGGGGGGGGAAAGGGAGGAGAAAGGAAGGGAAGAGGGAGTGGGAGAGAGAGGGAGAGAGGAAGAGGGAGGGGGAGAGGGAGAGGGGGAGAGGGAGAGGTAAAGGGAGAGGGAGAGAGAGAGAGAGAGAGAGAGAGAGAGAGAGAAGGAAGAATCAGACTGGTATTCTGAGTTCAAGAAAGATAAGGATTTTTATTTTTTAGAGGACACTGGATTTACCAGCAAGAGATCACTGCAGTATTTTTCGTCAAATGATGCAATGGAAACCAGACTGCAGAGTTAGCTACAAAAGGGACATTACAGCCAGCAGGGATGGAGAGATGGAGTTTTTTGAGAATGGGGAGATATGAGCATGTTTGTTGGCAGTAGGGCACTGGCTGGCGGACAGGGAGAGACTGAAGATGGATGACCATGGGGATGCCCAAGGAGATCTTCTGGAGAAAACTGAATGGAACGGCTCACTTACGCTAGAGCAGGGTTGCCTCGGGAAGAAGACAAAGATGGCAGACCTGTTCTTTGAGACAGCATGAAGATGCCAGTGACAGCAAACTTCATTCCCTTCTCTCTGATCATATCCTCAGCAGCTGCCTCAGCCTGCACATGCCCAAGGTGTTTGGTTCTTTCCCACCCCTTCCAACTATGGAAACACAATCAAACCAAAAGGGCCTTGTCAATCCAGCCCTAAGTCTCCACTGGCCACCAGTCTCCTATGTTTACAATCTCCTCAACTAGAATATAAACAAACACCTCCAAGGAGAGAAGGTCTTTGCTTCTGTACTGGAATTTCCAACACTTAGCACACAGTCACCCCTTACCAAAAGCTTTTTCATTCATTCATTCCTAAGAACCAAAAGCTTGGGATTCACTTACTCAGCACAGCATCGTGCATCTATAGATCAAAAGCTATTTCTGGCCTTAACAACGTGAACTGAAGTCTGCAAAGTTTTTATACCAGAACCTTTTTTTCCCAAAAGTCTGAAGTAATTCTTATGTGTTACCACACAACAGTCCTACTCCCTCTTCAATGACAACCTTTCTCCACCTCAGGTCCAACTACTGTTCATTCAGCTTCACAAATTTAAATGTGAAGAAAACCCAACCAGGAACCCTGGTCGAAGTCCAGAAAACCTTCGTTTTTCAAATCCTGCCCAACCTCCAGGTACTGTCCAGGACTCCAGCTAGCAGGGCTGCGGTGGTGCTCCTGAATCATGTGCCAGTCTATCCATATGCAAATGCCAAGGACACAAGAATCCACAAGGAACTACGGACAGGCTTGGTCCTGGGAAAGGAGCTGGAGGCAAGGACAAGGAGCTGCTTCACTTGCCTTCAGCTAAAGATATCAAACTCCAGCCCAAATTCTGTTCTGGTGGTTGGGCAGCCAACCTCCCATAAATCACCCCCCATGCCTGATACTCATCAAGGAAAGTTTAACTACAACTGCATCCGCTTCAGTGTCTTCACCTGGAAGGCGCACAGTCAGGCTTCTAGATCTGAAGCCTTCCAGAGACCCTGGCATACTGCAAAGTGTCTCAGTTGCCTTCTAGAAAATAAAGTGCCCCTGCCCTCCAATGGACAATAAGGACAGTAGTCGATCGGGGAGGGAGGGCAGATGTATATGTCATATGCCCACAAATAACACTCTAAGTGTTGAGCTCTCTCCATCACATGCCCCACCCCCCCATTCTAAACATGTTCTCTCAACAGAGGAATGTTTCTGAAAGAACTGGGCAAGCCTGGACAAGGCCAGCACCAAGGAACCTCACCGGAAGGAAGAGCCTACTTCGACAGGAAGACCTACTATTGATGGAGAATTGTCCCTGCAACTGCTGCCTGGGGATAGTCAGAAAGATCATCGACTTAGCAATGTTAAGCTCAGAATTAAGAAAAAACAAAGAAAGGAGGAAACGATATCAAGAAAAACAACTCAACCTTGAGCTATTTCAACAACTAATTGACACCCAAAAAAACAGAAAATGGAAAACAGAAATGGCCCGGACACATGATACACATGAGAACTGCATGGTGTTAAGACTCTAAACAGCACAAAATACAAACTCCTTGAGGGCAGACGCTCCATTCATGTTCCCATCTTTCTAACCCCCAGGCCTAGTACAGGTTAGTAAAGAATGCTCTTTGTCCTTCAATGTCACCCACCGTCATCACTCAGTAACTCTTCTTCCTTTAAAGCACGTGCCCCCTTCCATCCGTATCCCTCAGTGCAGATCACCGTAGCAGTAATCCAGGCCTCTGTCCTCCCTTCTCATTTCAGTTCTTGTCTCAGTCTTCTTACTGGGGGGCCTTAAATGCCCACATCAATGTCCTCTCAAACACCATGTCCACCCAGTTCATCAATCTCTTCTACTCCAATGACCTACATCATCATTCACTTCTAACAACCATAGGGACGGCCATTCCTTGGATTTCAACCATAACTGGGCTGTCTCCACAATCTGCCACGGAGATTGCCTTCACTTTAGAAGAATCACTTAGCCTTCCATCTTGTCCTGTACCTATTTCTAAACCACTTCATCATCCTCAGTATGAACCCTCTATTGCCTCCTGTTCAGCTAGTGACCAGCGCTGCTGGATTATATCCCCTTCAGTAAGGGGAACAGTAACAGCTAATGTGTGTATAGTACTCATGGTATGCGAAGAACTGGGCCGAGCTTTACAATTACTATCTCACTTGACTATCACAACCTGGGAGGTGGCTGCCATCATTATCTCCATTTTACAGATGAGGAAGCTGAGGCAAACTGCCCAAGGTTACCCAGTTAGTAAGTGTCTGAGGCTGGACTGGAACTCAGGCTGTGTTCCTGACTCTAGGCCCAGCACTCTACACCATGAGCCACCTTGGGTGGGAAGGCTCTGCACCAATCCCCCCACACACACTCATCCACCCCGCTCCCTAACATACATAAAATATGAGCAAATCACAAACTTTACAGCATTTATCTAAATAACACCTAAAATGAGTATCCTTATAGATTAAATGTCAAAATAAATCCTGTATCAATGGGACACTTCCAAGAATTTGACAAAATTCATATAAAAAAAAAGTCAAGAATACCAAGGGGAGTTTGAGCACCTGTCGTCTGTGTCCTTGACCCTGGTGGGCTCTTGTCCTATCAAGATTCCCTCTCAGACATCCTCCAGCTCTGGAGGTCTCTCCACCATCCACCGTCTTCACTCCTGCTCTCATACTGCTGAAAGTGGGATGAAGAAAGTGACACAACTTTCTGGACATGTCCCACCACATACGTATGGTCTGTGCTCCATTGGGACCTGGCTGCTACCCAGAAGTCTCTGTCTTCTCCCCTGACTCATAGATCAGTGGAAAGAGTCCTGGACTCAGAGACTCCAACCTGGCAGGCCACTTGTGTCCCTGCAGGCCAGGCTCATCATATCTCTGAGCCTGAGTCTGCTCATCTCAAATACTCGGAGCCTGGCCCAGATGACCTCCAAGGTCACTAGAAGGGGGAAGGGAGTAGGGGATGAGCAATCACAACCTCCACTACATGCCAGTTACTGTGCTAAGTATAGTAGACAAGTGTGATTTCATCTGATCTTCCCAACAACTCTACAAGACAGGTGTTGTTATTATCAATATTTTATAGTGGAGGAAACTGAGGAAGACAAGTTAAGTGACTTGCCCAGAGTCACACAGCTAGTAAGTCCCCTGAGGCCAGGTTTATTAAGTTTTTAAGTTTTATTTATCCTGAAGTTAAATACAAAAAGAACATTCCCACGTACAAGACACAGCATAAAAAGATTCAACATAAAACCATGAGTTTCCATTTCACACCACTTACTTCTTTTGAAAAACTATGTAACAAATACTACACACTGTTTTCAAAGCTACCCTGTTTTTCTGGGCTTCCTTCGGAGTTTTCTTTTGTTCTCTCCCTCCCAGCTCCACCCTGGAAGTCAACCATTGGACACAAACATGCCTGTTTGTACCTACGTATGCATATATACATGCAGGCACACTCTCCTCATCAGATCTCCCTTCAGAGGTATTTCTAGCGCTCCCACACCTTCATCTTCCAAACGTGTCCTAAAACCACATCGCTGTTGCTACAGGCAACGTCCTCCTGACTTTGCTCACTTCACTCTTCGTTATTTCATGCAAGTCCTTCCACGTTTTCCTAAATGCAGCCAGCTCAGCATTTCCTTGAGCACAGTAGCATTCCGTCGCAGTCACAGACCACAGATGGACGGGCATCCCTGACATTTCCAGTTCTGTGCCATCACAAACAGATCTGCTGTAAACATTCTAGAACATTAGGTTCTTTTCCTTTTTCCTTTTTCCTGATCACCTTGAGAAACAGACCTGGATCATAACTAACTCCTTGGGCATTCTGAGGCCAGATTTCAGCTGGGCTGGCTCTGCCTTGCTCAGAACAAAAAGAGCCCTACAAGCCAAGAAGCCTTGAGTTCAAGTTCAGCCTCAGGCACTTAATTAACTGCATGATCCTGAGCAAGTCACTCAACCTGTCTACTTCAGTTCCCTCACCTGTAAATGAGGGGGTAATGATAGTACTGATGTCCTGGGGCTGTTGTGAGAATCAAAGGAGAGAATATTTTGGTCAGGAGACTAGCACCCAGGAGGCACGTGATAATGACTTGATTCCCTCCTTTCAGTTCTAAAACTGTGCTCCTATGGGACTACTGCAGACAGGTACTAATTCTTCTTCATCAAAGTAGTGCACATTTGCCATACTTCCCAAAGATGTAAGAAATCCCTTTGGTTTTCTTTCTACCTCTGATCTTCTGCCCTGTCTTCATGTCATAACTGCCTCAGTCCCTTCTCTCCTGGCCCACGCTCCTTCACTCTCATTGCCTGAAGCACCACCTGGAGCTTCACAAATCTGCATCTCAAATAATACTGACCAGTCTTCTCAGCCTCTGGGGATTTTAACCCCCTCCAAAGGTATGTCCCAGCATCCTCTCCAACCAGACCTATGAAAATTTTCTTAGCTTCCTCCCTAAATTCAGGCATTGTTCTGTCTGTGATACCACCATTCACCTGGTCTCCCATGTTCATCATCTTGGCATTATCTGTGACGCTTTCTTCTTCATCACCTTCCCCCCCATCACCCAGTCCCCACTTTTCAGAGTGGGAAGGTGCCACCAAATTGTTAGTGCAGAACATCCCTGAATAAGAAATTCCATCTACTTTATACCCATCAAGTAGCCACTCAGTCTGTGCTTAAAGACTTCCAGCAGGGAGGGAGCCCAAGCCTTCCTTACTTCCAACCAAAGCCTTTTCCTGAATACCTCTACAATTCCCTACTGACATGTGTCTTCCCACCACCCTCCTAGAAGCCCTCACAACTCCCCACTGAACTAGGCAACAGCCCCCCAAGTTTCCACATCCTCCTCCTCCCTTCTCTGCTCCAAATGATCCTTACGGGGGATCCTCTAAGGCCACACAGTGACTTAGCTTTAAGCTTTGTTGTACTTTTTACTTATTCTGTCGAATACGTCCCAATACATTTCAGCCTGCTTCTAGCTCTCTCAGGTAACGCAGTGGCTGCATGTTTCTGGGCATGCGTGTTTGCTGCCTTTACTCCACCCTCTGCCCCCAACATGTGCTTGCCAGGCTCTCCAACGCTCAGGGTTTTTCCTCTTGCTAGAATGCAGCTCATCTTCCTCTCTTCCCCTGCTGAGTTCTTACGTAATTTCTGAAGTCCAACACAAATGAATCCAAATGAAGGCTTTATTCAATCAACAAAAATTCATTAAGCACTTACTCCACAAGCCGTGGTGAGGGTTCATATGACACAGACTCTGCTGTCAAGGAATTTACAACCTGCCTGATACTTTGTATCAAACCCTTCTCTGTAAGAGTAAAATGTATGCTACAATAACACCAGTTTTCTTTAGTTTGCAACTCAAACGTGTGGCACAAAGTCAACCAAAAGACCCTCCAGAAACCAATCAAACCCAAGCTGCCCAGATGGTGTCTTGGTACCCAAACCAGTGGAGGAATGCCTACACTGGAAAGCTGTTTGCTATCTGCACCAAATCAGGAAATGGTATAATAACCCAGAGACCACCACTGCGAACCATCTCCTAAGAAATGGATTCCTTTTTTGGGGGAGCCATGTCTGTGACCTCTTTGGTATGGAAATCCTCTATAGACAGAAAGCTAAACCGCTATCTGAGGGCCACTGAGCCCGCAGGTCAGTAGGTGTCAGGAGCCAGGACTTGAATCCAAGTCTTCTGGAGTCTGAAATGCTCAGAAATGCCATCCTGGGTCAGAAAACTGGGCTCACTGCACCAGAACTCTGCCTATGAGAGCAGGTGACACAATCCAGACCGAGGGACCTGATTCAAAACAAAAACCACAGGTAGAAGACACTGGGTTAGAAAGACGAAAGCAACAGTCCCTGACTTCCAGGTTCCAGACTACCATGGTCCAACCTAAGCGGAACCGGGGTCAGTCTAACAGGAGACGCTAGGATAGTTCAGTCATTTTCAGTCGTGTCTAACTCTGTGCCCCCACGTGAGGTTTTCTTGGCGGAGATACTAGAGTGGTTGGCCATTTCTTTCTCCAGCTCATTTTACAGATGAGGAAATGGAGGCAAACAGGGTGAAGTCATTTGCCCAGGGACACACAGCTACGTGTCTGAAGTCAGATTTGAACTCCAGCAGAGGAATCTTCCTGACCAAACTCTGTCCACTGTGTTACAGACAGACTAGGGCAAAGGAAAGTTCTAGATAAAGAAATAAACTTAGAAGAAACCTTTCAGTTGGAGGAAAGTAGAAAGGAAAACTTACAGAAATAGTATCTGAGCTAAGGGGGAAAGGTTTTAACAGCCAGAGAATAACTTCATGAAAAAGCCTATTATTCGGGCCTACTTTACTCAGAGCCTGGTTATACCAGGTAGAGAGAAACAAAGACAAAAAGGAAACAATCCCTTCTGTCTTCCAAGGCTTTCCTTTCCCTGGGGGAGACAAGACCCTCATAAAAGTAAACACAAAACCTCTGAAAAGTACTGGGGAGGCTCAGAGCTAAGAGAAGCACATCTGGCAGGGAAAAACTGGAACGAAAGGGCATTAAGGAGAGCAAGGCATTTAACAAGCATGGTCAGGGATCGGACTCCACGCTGGCATTAGGGGAAGGAGAGGGAGCCCCTTGGAGCTGTTTGAACAGGGAAGTCACATGTTTGGGCTTGAGTCTGAACTTGGGCAACAGGTCTGCAGGATGGACCCAGGAACAGAGACTGGGAGCCCCGCCCACTCAGGACAGACCTAATTCAAGATGGCAGCCCTGTGACTGGGCAGAAGGGGAAAAACAGGAGAGAAGCTGCAGGAGGCAGGGAGGACTCGGGAATTCATGGGATACAGACTGAAGCCCAACTCACAAAATCACAGACCTGAGTTGGAAAGGCCCTCAGAGGCCATGTAGCCCAACCTGTACAAACTGACAGCTGATGGAACTGGGTGACTGGGCTTCTCCCTCAAGAGAAAGCACAATGCGATGCTAGATAATGAGTTCTAGTTTGGTATTCTGAGTCTGAGGGGCCTCAACATCCCATCATTCCTCAACGTGGGGCTAACCCTTTCTTGAACTTGGTATTGTGACTTTGCCATTTTCTGAAGTAATGAATTGATTACGTTTACCATCTTCTGTGTAATATGACATTTCCATGAACTTGACTCAAACTGGTCTTCTAAGCAATAGGTTAGTTCTAATAGAACTAAAGCTACAGAAGAGAACAGTTCTAATAACTCACAGGATTTTTCACCCCAGTCAGGGCTGCAGGCTGTCGAGTCACAGAAAGCCTCCAGCATTTCAATCTGCCTTTTTCTGCACCTTTCTGAGCTCAGAACCAGGCACAGTATTCTAAGCAAGAAACACGCCATGGTTTGGCACAAGGGCAAGGTAATAAATGTCTGCTGAATTTCTATATTTGTTTGCCATTACAAATTTCTATTTTTAATGACAATGAACTCTGCTGGACTTTTTGTTGCAACAGTAAGTAGGTAGTTAGTTTTTAGTACCAATTGCCATTGATAAGCTTGGTGACTTTAAGGGAATCTTTTCATATACCACTGATCCAGAGCTGAAAAGTCACTTAGTCCAAATACGTTACTTTACACAACAAGAAACTTCAACCCAGAGGACTTAAGTGACTTGTCCAAGACAGCCTCAGCCCAGACTAGCCCATCTCCCTCACCTCCAACATCTACGCTCTCTCCATTGACCAGCATGATATGTCCTCCCCTGATCCTCTGTGTACAATGAGGAAGTCTGATGCTCTCCAAGGGCCCCTCATTTCTGAAGTTTGAGGACTATAAGGCATAGCAGACATTTGTTTATATCTATGGATGAGGTGCACATAAAAACAAAAGCAGCCCCTCCTCTCAGTGAGCTGACATTGTACTATGAACATTCTATGCCAGCTCCTGGGCCCCCTTCCTGAATTAGAACTGTTGAGTTTCTATCCTGCCACAACAGCAGCTTAGATTGCTACAGGACTTCTCAACCATACATATACTCATCATTCTCATCACACAATACTCCTGTGAAGCAAAGACAGAACCATCATCTCCACTTTACAATTAGGCACAAATATCTTCTGAAGCACTGGACAGACCATCTCCCTGAGACATCACCAATCAAATCCAAGCACTCATGAAAATTGGGACAGGCTCGTGGCCTTGGGAAGTTCAGTTATTTGCACACACATCATTTTAATAAACATAGTGCTGGAAGGAGCGAGAGCATTCCAGGCATGGGGAACAGCCAGCACAAGTGCCCAAAGCCAAGAGATGAAGTATCTTGTTTGTGGAACAGCCAGGGGGCTAGTGTCACTGTTAATGGAGTTGAGGAGTAAGGTGTAAGCGGACTGGAAAGGAAATTTCGTTGACTTGGACACAAAGTTGGATGGCTCACTCAATTAAAATCCTATGCATTTATTCTGTCATTTAACAAGTTTTCCTGGGGCCAGAGCCCAGATGATAAAGTAGAAAGGCACACCTACTCTAGCTCTCCTCCCATAACCCATAAAATACCTGTAAAAAATGACACTAAACAAAGTCTAGAGCAGCAGAAGCCACAAAAAGACAGAGTGAAAGAGATTTCCACTTCAAGACAGCCTGGAAGGCAGACAGAAATTGCACCATGCACAGAGTAGAGTGCAGCCCGTGAGCAGGCCTCAGGGACAGAATCCCCGGCAGTGGCAGCAGTGGTTCCCAGAATGCTCAACCCACAAATGCCAAAGACAGCGTCAAAGATCCTGGGCAGAAAAGTTTGCAGTATCTCCCAGACCAGAGTCCAGGTCAGAGGAGTAGCAAACTCCTCTCCCTTGATTGTGCCACCTTGGAGGAACTGAGAACTTACAGGTCCCCAGAGTATATCCTCCTCTTGACAAGGGACTCAAAAGTCAACTAACTGGCTGGGAAAATGCCCAAAAGAGTGAAAAGAAATAAGACAACAGAAGGCTACTTTCTTGGTGAGCAGGTATTTTCTTCCATCCTTTTGGATGAGGAAGAGCAATGCTTACCATCAGAGGAAGACCTAAAAGTCAAGGCTTCTGCATCCAAAATCTCCAAAATAAATATGCAATGGTCTCAAGCCATGGAAGAGCTCAGAAAGGACTTTGAAAATGAAGTAAGAGAGGTGGAGGAAAAACTGGGGAGAGAAATGAGAGAGATGCAAGAAGATCATGAAAAGCAAGTCAACAGCTTGCTAAGGGAGACCCAAAAAAATGCTGAAGAAAATAACACCTTGAAAAATAGGCTAACTCAATTGGCAAAAGAGGTCCAAAAAGCCAATGCTTTAAAAAGCAGAATTAGCCAAATGGAAAAGGAGATTCAAAAGCTCACTGAAGAAAATAGTTCTTTCAAAATTAGAATGGAACAGATGGAGGCTAATGACTTGATGAGAAACCAAGAAATCACAAAACAAACCAAAAGAATGAAAAAATGGAAGATAATGTGAAATATCTCACTGGAAAAAACAACTGACCTGGAAAACAGGTCCAGGAGAGACAATTAAAAAATCATGGGCCTACCTGAAAGCCATGATCAAAAGAAGAGCCTAGACATCATCTTTCATGAAATGATCAAGGAAAACTGCCCCGAGATTCTAGAACCAGAGGGAAAAATGACTATTATGGAAGTCTTCTGCAAAACTATACATATATAGCCTATATTGAATTGCTTCTGAGTGGGGATGTGGGGAAGGAGGAAGGGAGAGAAGTTGGAACTCAAAGTTTTAGGAACAAATGTTGAGAATTGTTTTTGCATGCAACTGGGAAATGAGAAATACAGGTGATGGGTTGTAGAAATCAATCTTGCCCTACAAGAAAAGAGAGAAGAAGGGGATAGGGGAAGGGAGGGGTATGATAGAAGGGAGAGCAGATTGGGGGAAGGGGTAATCAGAATGCACAGCGTTTTGGGGTGGGGAAAAGGGAGAGATGAGGAGAAAACTTGGAACTCAAAATTTTGTGGAAATGAATATTGAAAACTAAAAATAAATAAATAAACATTTTAAAAATTAAAAAAAAATAAAAATAGTGCTGGAGCATCATAACCACATACCAGGGTCCATAAGATTACTGTTTTATTAAAATACCACCACACATGGAAGGAGCTAAGGAATATGTCTTTTGGCTGCCAGATTTCTGGACTTATCTTTGAAGGCTTCACCTTTTTGATCTTGTCTGTGAGTCTGCAGCACACAAGGATAGGGCAGGTAGAAAGATGGGTGAAGGAACCCAACTGGGAGGCAAAACTGGCTTTAGAAGGAACTACAGGCCTAAGTAGGCCCTAAGTGTCCTATTGCCCAGAGAATTTGCTGAACATCACAGTCATTAAAAACCAAAGCCACCAGAGGTCTTCCCGCTTGTCTAGACAGAGTACAGTCTAATTTCTCCCTAGGAAGATCACATTGTGTTTATAAGCACCATATTTTGTTCTCAAAAACATGGAGCAAGTCTTAGGGCTGGCAACCAGGGTGGAGTCATACAAAGATTAACTGAAAGAGCAACGATTTGGGGCATATAGAAGGAAAAATATGTGGGGGGGGGGGGGGGGGGAGAGAACACATATTATAACAAGCAACTATGTGCCCTTTAAAATTTACAAAGCACATCTCACTTGAGCCTAACAAGTCTGTCAAGTAGATACCTGAATATAAGTTCCATTTTACAGCTGAGGAAATGAGATATGAGCTGCTGAATTTGAATCGGGACTTTCCTGGCAGATTGCAGCACTAGTGTGGCCTTATTATAACAATAATATCTAGTATTTACGTAGAACTTTAAGGTTTGCAAAGCACTGTACAAATATTATCTAATCTGGTCCTCACAACAACCTTAGGTGCCATTATTATCTCTATTTTACAGATATGGAAACGAAGCAGATAGCAATTAAGTGACTTGCCCAAGGTCATACAGCTTAGTAAGTGTCTGAGGCAAGATCTGAATTCAGGACTTCCCTTTCTTAAATACATAGAGAAATGAGTCAAATTTATAAGAACACAAGTCATTCCCAAACTGATAGATGGTCAAAGAACACGAACACGCAATTTTCAGAAGAAGAAATCAAAGCTATCTATAGTCAGATGAAAAAATGCTCAAAATCACTATTGATTAGAGAAATTCAGATTAAAACAGTTCTGAGGTACACATGACACTTCTATCAGATTGGCTAACATGACAGAAAAGGAAAATGACAAGCACTGAAGAGGATGTGGAAAAATTGGGACACTAATCTACTGTGGGTGGAGTTGCGAATTGATCCAACCATTCTGGAGAACAATTTGGAATTTAAAGTCCAAAGGGCTATAAAACTGTGCATACCATTTGACCTAGCAATACCACTACTAGTTCTGTATCCCAAAGAGATTTTTTTTTAAATGGAAAAGGACTTCTTTGTATCAGTTCTTTTTGTGGTGGCAAGAACTGGAAACTGAAAGGATGCCCATTCACTGAGGAATGGCTGAACAAGCTATTGTATATGGATGTAATGGAACGCTGTTGTGCTACGAGAAATGACAAGCAGGACGCTTTCAGAAACCTGGGAAGACTGATAAGAACGGGTGCAAAGTCAAGTGAACAGAACCAGGAGAACACTGCACATAGTAACAACATTGCACTGCACTCTTCTCAGCAATACAATGATCCAAGACAATTCCAAAAGCCTGAGCATGAAAAATGTCATCCACGTCCAGAGGAAGAACCAAGAGATTAAACCACACTTTATTTTTCTTTCTTTCTTGTTCTTTTTGGTCTGCATTTTCTTGTAGAACGTAGCTAATATGGAAATGTTCTGCATAATTACACATGCATAATCCATATCAAACTGCCTGCCTTCTCAAAGAGGGAGGAGGGGGAAAGGAGAATGATAGAATTTGGAACTCAAAATTTTTAAAACGAATACTAAAAATTTTTTACATGTAATTGGGAAAAATTTTTTTAAAGAAAATGCAAATAATAATAGCTATGGTTCTTACTGTTATTCTGCAGGCCTTGGAGATCCCAGGCCCTGGGCTCCACCCACTGTGTCCAGCTGGCTTTATGCCACGTTGCCTCCAGTAGATCTCTTATACTTCAAAATAGATCAGACGTGCGCTTAAACCCAGAGGACAGAAATAGGAATAAGCAGACAGAAGCTACAGAAGTAGATTCTGGTTCAGTGTACCAAAAACCTCCCCAGGAAGGACTGGGTTGTCCATAAGTGGGCTGAGCACCTTAGGCTGACATTCTTGTCACAGCTGTTACAAACTGCTGGGGCAGGGGCTGGACTCCATGGCCTTTGCCAGTCATTTCAATTCAGTTGGTAAACATTTAAAACCTCAATCTCGTGCTCACATGATGACCAAAAGGCCAACAAGTCTATGGACATCTCCAAGCCTGGCACTGAAAACATCATTCATCTGCTCTGCTACTAAACCACTGAACTCCTATGACCAGCAGGCTGGATGCAGTGGAGAAAAGGAAGGGGTTTAAAGGAAGGTTATGGAAACAAATAATAAAAGTTATTGCAAAATGAGGATACCACCCATCCCGAGGGAACTTTATAGACTGCAACTTCCCATCTAAATGTACTCATTTATTTCTATCCTTCTCTCCTGGCTCTAATCTAATCACCACCTGATTTATTCACTGACCTACCAAGCAATTCTCCTATTAGGCCATCTTGAGTAATTTGTACCAATCTGGCTTCCAACCTCCTCACTGCCCTTTCCAAAGTCACCAATAAACAAAGGCCAGTCCTCCTGCTTCTGGCCTTTTCCGAAGCCCTCCGCACTGCTGATCAACTGCACTGCTGATCAACTTTTCGTCGGGTTACTCTCTCCTCTCTAGTCTTGATTCTCCTCCCTATTTCCGTGGTACAATAGCCCCTGTCTCTGCTGAATCATCATCGGTGCCATCTGCCTTAACTGGGAATATTCCCCAAGGCCCTCTTCTTCCTCCATCTCTTCTACTCCCCCAGGTAAAGTCTAGAATGCTTCAGGGCTTAATTATCTTCTCTATGCAAATAATGCTGATGCCTATTTACCTGACTGGCCTTGGCCATGGTCACTTTAATGCGGAGGCCCCAGTTTCCTGTGACTGGACAGTTGATCAATCAGATCTTTTCAGGTCTCTTTCTGGCTCCGGATTTAGGAAACCGTGACTCCTACCAGTTCCTCTCCAGCTAGCCCTAGTCTCTCTCATGAGTTCTGGAAAAAGGCAATAGGTTATCCTGAGAGGGGGCAAGACTGTTCACCTGACTGATCCTTCACCTGGAAGACGGTCATCTACCCAAGGGCCAGTGTGGCTTCAGAAAGGACCAAAGCTTGGCAGACATGGTATCTGCTGCCCAGAAGAAAAGCCAGGGGCAGAAGAGAGAAGCCTAGAAACAATGTGCATTTGACCTAACCAAGACCTTTGATACTGTCAGTTGTGAGGGTCCAGGAAGGATCATGGAGAAATCTGGTTGCCAGAAGTTCATCAGTATTGTACATCAATTTCATAATGGCAGGCTTGCCAAGGTTCTGGATAATGGACAATGCTCTCATGGAACCATCAGTTACAGCAAATGGAGAAATTTAGAATGCTGGAGATTAATTCAATTACTTTGGCAGTCTACTTTCCAGGGATGTCCACATGAATGAAGCTGAGGCATCCATTGCCAGAGCTAACTCAGAGACTGGGAGAGTCCAAAAGAAAATGTGAGAGAAGAGAGGTATTCAAACTGCCTACCAAACTGACAGCCTACAGAGCCATGTGCTGACCTCACTGTTGTATGCCCATGAAACCTGGACAGTCTATCAGGGCCAAGCCAGGAGACAGATTCATTTCCATTTGAATTGTCTTAGGAAGATTCCGAAGATCACACGCTCTCCTTTGCAAGATGTTCAGTAGATGGTCTGGGTCCCAGCCTCTACCCTCTTATTACTTAAAGGCTTTACCTCCCCAGGCACTTTCAGCTTCTTGGATCCATCTTAACTCCTATACCCTCCACATAGCTTCCTTCATTCCCCTTGTCACTCACAGAGGTGGTCAGACCTCAAAGTGCTCTCACTGTCATCCAGAAACACTTCTAGGATCTGGAAAGCTGACATCCCTCTCCTGACTGGCATCAAACACTTGCTCTGCCTCATCTCTCCTGAACTGTCTTCACCACAGTCTATCGCCCCTCCCTCCTCCTTCTCAGTCTATAGTTCATCATAACAAGACACAGTGTTCACACCTCACTTCCACCATGGCCTCCTGTTCTGGCTCCTAGAGCTGCTGAACACTGCCTAGGGAAGTCAACAAAAGCTGCCAGATGCAACACAGAGTCACAGTATCTTATCTCAACCTCCCCATCCTCATACTGCTCTCTGACAGACTCTACCTCACTCCTGCACTTCCCAACCTTTCCCTAAAACTCCAAAATCACTCCCATTGGTAGTTACCATCGCTACAATGTCACACACATACACCCATCCTTATCTGTCTCCTGAACAAACTCCTGTGGGATATTTCCACAAGACTGTTCTGTCAGCATCTCCCCTCTAGAACCCAACTTCAGCACACTTTCCCCATCCTCTAAGGGCACTACCATCCAAACTCCTAGTCACAAAGGTAAATGACCTCGGTAGTTCCTGACCCTCCCCACTGCCTCACTGTCCGTAATCAATGACTTGTCATATCTTGTCTCTACAATCTCTTTCTCTCACTCCGATTTCCATTACCCCAGTTCTGACTCTCATCACGGCTGACCTGGGCTACTCTCAGATCCTCCCAATCCATTTCCCATCTTCCACAAAACTGCCCAGGTCTGTCCATGTAACTACCATGCTCCAAAACCATCAGGGAGTGGCTCCTGCCTGTTAATGCAGCCCGGTATGTGAGAACTTACACTCAGGTTTGGTCCGCAGGGAGCTGCCAAGAATGGAAGGTGAGTCAATTCTTACTTCAGCCCTCCATCGAGCCAGCCCCAGACCACACACCCCAACATTGCTTCATCCCAGGGCCTCGCCACATGGGCACCTTGCCGCCTTCTCTGCCACTGTGTGCCTATCCCCACTAGCAACAACAGCCCTTACACCCCACACCCCCTCCCCTCCAATACTGTGGGCTGAGTGGATGCTCAGCCCCCATCCAGCCAAACCCCAAACCAAGCATTACGCTCTCCAGGCATTTGTCCTACTACAGCCCCCCAGACGCCTGCCCTTCCGTCTCACCTTTCTCAGGGAACAAGAGTCAAATCCGCATCTCTCCTGCTTCAGTCCCCTCACAACCCGCTGGGCTTCCCGCTGGCAGGCACCCTCCCCTTTTCTCTCTGCAGCCCCAGGCCCCCAGCAGGGTGCCAGCCCCTTCCCTAGCCGTGGGAACCCTGGTCTACACCACGTCCTCCACGCTTCTGGCACTGAGCAGGAAAGAGTGCACTGGCACGGCAGACTGCCCCGGCGGGGTAACCTCAGCAAGCGCCCAAGAAGCGCTCAGAGAAGCGGCGGCACAGCAGGGGTGCAGGAGCGCGCTGACACCCACCCGGCGGCGCTCCAGGACCGACCTGGGAGGGGGTCCGCAAGCCTCTGCAAGGGCTGCCCAAGCCCCCAGCTTCGGGGCATCCCCGCTCCCGGCCGCGGGAGCCCCCCCACGTGGCTACAACCCAGGGAGCGGAGGCCGCAGCGGCACCGGGGAGGTTCCGATCCGCCCGGCCCGTGACCTCAATAGGCGCCTCTGTCTACGCCGCCGGCCCGCCCGCCCCTCCCCCTCCTCCTCCTCACCGGCCGCGAAGTGCAGCGGGGACGACTTGCGGCCGGCCAGGTCCTTGGCGTTCACGTTGGCCGCGTCCACGAGCCTCCGCACCCGGGCCACGTCCCCGTTGCGGCAGGCCTCCAGCAGCTCGCGCAGGGCGCCGCTCACGGCCGGCCCCGGGCCCGGGCCCGCCTCCGGGGGGCTGTCCGAGGGGCTGGGCCCCAGCGAGCCGGGGGACGACGAGGCCGAGGAGGCCGAGGAGGACGAGGACGAGGACGACGAGGAGGCCGACGAGGAGCACGAGGACACCGAGGCGGCAGAGGCGGCGGCGGCGGCCGGGCAGGACGCGGGGCAGGGGCAGGGCCCGGGCCCCGGAGCAGAGGCCGAGGCCGGGCCGGCGCTGTCGGCGGGCTCGGGGGAGCGCGGCCGCTCAGGCCCCGGCCCGCCCCCGCCGCCGCCCCCGGGCCCGGGCCCGTCCGCGTCGGGAGGCGCCGAGAGGCCTCCGTGGCGCGGGGAGGCCGCGGGGGACGCGGGCCCGGGGCTCAGCGAGGGCGGCGGCGGCGGCGGGGGGGCCGCTCCGGCGGGGCCCGGCGGCAGCAGCGGCAGCGGCAGCGGCGGCGGCAGCGGTGGTGGCGGCGGCGGCGGCGGGTGGTGGCCCCCGTGGTGGTTGTGGTGGTGATGCTGAGAGCGACGCGACGCCGCCATCTCCCCACTCCCTCCGCACGGTCACTGCGGCAACCGGGCCAGCGCCCACCCCCACTTCCGCCCGCCCGGGGCCAATCAGCGGCCGCGGCCGCGGAAGCGAGGACGCCGAGGGAAGCAACGGCCGCGGCCGCGAGAGCTGACGGGAAGGAGAGGGCGGGGCCCTCCGGGAAACGGGCGAATGGAGAGAGCTGCCTCTCCGGGGAGGCGGGCTTTGGGCCCTAAGGGGCGGGGAAGGAGGAGAAGGGCGAGGACCCCCTCCTCGAGGATGGGAGCGGTTTAGGGGGCGGGGCTGAACCAGGAGGGACGAGCCATCCGTGAAGGGGCGAATGGAGAGCCACCTCCCCAAGGATGGGAGAGATTGGGGGGGCGGAGCTTAAATCTGGGAGAAGTCGTCCCAGGAGGAACGAATGAGGAGAGTCTTCTCACCGGGGAGGCGGGACTTAAGCCTGGGAGGCGGAGCCAAGGAGGAATGAGCGAAAGAGGAGAACCGCTTCTCAGAGGAGGAGAGGCGGAGCTTAATCCTGAGAGAGGAGCCATACAGGGAGGGCCGTCTCTCTGAGGAGGCGGGTCTTAACGCTGGAGGGCGGGGCCCCAGGGGAATGAGTGAATGGCCTCTCGGAGGGAGGGGGCGGAGCTTAAACCTGAGGGCGGAGCCGTCCAAGCCGGGCCGAATGGAGAAGGCTACCTCTCTGGGGAGGCGGGGTTTAACCCTGGAGGGGTTAACCCTGGAGGACAGAAAGGAGACGGGCCGCCTCCTGGAGGATGGGAGGGGCCAAGAGGCGGGGCTTTGGGGGGAGGAGCGTTCCAGGGGCGGGGCCAGAGGATCACCTCCTTCCTTGCCCCGACGTCGCCCAACGGCGTCGGCCCGGCTCCGGGCAGGTGGTCCCCACCGGGCTCCGGGAGCTCCCACTCTCCCCGGACGGCTTCCTCTTTTGCGCCCTTCCCCTTGACCTTGAGCTCCCTGGGCTGGCCGCGGTCCTGGCTCCTGCCCGGCGCCCCACCTCGGAGGTCCAGCCCTTGCGGCCCCGGGCCGGGACTGCCCCTGACGCCAACGCTTACGGGAGGGCTTGGGGTGCAGGGAGCTGCAGGAAGCGGGCCGAGAGATCCCCGAGCGCCAGCGACGCCCCCCACTCACTGGGGGTCACGAAAGGCCTGGGGGCAGTGCCAGGCGCGGGGGGGAGGGGGCACCAGGCTTGCGGGAGCGCAGAGAGTGGCAGGGCTTACCCAGGACTGGTCCAGAGAGCCAGAGCCGCACCTGGCGGTGCTAGGAGCCCTCCACGGCTCCGGAGGTTCTGCGCCCCCCAGCCCCGGGCATCCCTCCCTCCTCCCCGCCCTGCGGCTCCCAGTACCCCACACCAGACTTTCCTCGCCCTCTTCTTCGTTCCCTTCCATCTTTGAGAATGGAAGGAGTCTTGAAGGTAAAGAAAAGGCCTTCCTGTCCTCGTTCTGCTCCATCCTGAATCAATGACCCGACCTGGGGCAAGTCAGCGGGAGCTGGGGCGCCCAACGCCCTGTCTAGAGCTTAGCTGCGTATGGTCCGGCCCCCCCCCCCCCCCATTAGGGTATCAGCTCCTCAAGGTCGGGGCTGGCCTTTGCCCTCCTTGGAATTCCCAGGCTCAGCTCAGTGCCGAACGTGCTTGCTGGCTAATTTATACAGAGCAAAGCGCTTTGCCTGCTTCTCATCTGATCCTTCCCACCCCTCGGAGGCAGGTACTGCCCTTCTGCCCTCTTTAGGGATGAGGAAACGAGGGTTCGGACAGCTTGTGGCCGCTCAGACATCGCTAATAAGGATCCGAGACCCGACCTTGCACCCTCTTAAATCTAGGGCTGTAGCCATTACATCATGACAACCCCTCCAGTCAAAAGAGCAGGAGGGAGAAACTGAGGGCCAGAGAGGCTGATCCGAACCGATGCCTCCCAAGACATAAGCTGGAAAGCCAGGATTCAAGCCCAGGTTTTCTGCCTCCAGTAAGGACCTACTATGTGCTTAGATCTAGAAACACGATGTTTTGTGATTCAGTCTGCTCTCAGGAAGCTTACACTCCACTAGGATGCAACAGGTACACAAATATGAACAAAATAAATTTCAGGCAACTTCAGGGAGAGGATGGCATTAGCAGCTGGGAGGCTGGTTTAAATGGTGAATCTGACATAATCCTAGACCAGGCCATCAACTGTCGGAGTCATTCTGCATGATGTGCAAAACAAAGGGCCTTGTATACATGCTTTCTGCATAATCAAACTTTTGTAGAGACAGAGCAGGTCTTTTGCTTCCATTTTGCAAGGAAGAAAACAGGCTAGAGAATGAGTTTTTGTGCTGTACTGGAATGAATGGCCTAAGGTCTATGTGTGTGTACATTTTTGTACATCAGTTCTCTCTCGATCTCAGTCACTAGTTTTATATGTAATGAGAGTCTTCCCAATGAGTGTCTAGTCCTCTGAGCAAGCACAAGATCCCAGACCCTGCTTCATCCCATCATACAGAGTCTTGAGGAGCCACCTTTGGGAGGTAACTAACAAAGAGTCTGAAGGGTTTTCTGGTTGACTGCAAAGCTGGAAGTATTAATGACAGAAAAGGAACTTAACTGGCTTAGGGAAGAATCATCCCTTTCTCATCTTTCCTCTCTTCCCTGGTGACTTTCAAGTGGAACAGAATGTTGGGAGCTTCTGGGTTGAGGAGGAATTGTGTGTGGCTACCTCATCTCCCTCCTGACCACCACGTGCTCCTGAGCACATGGTGTCCCTGCTTCTGTGACCATTAACGCCTTGGCTAATAGTCAATTCATTTCCCTGGAGCTGGTCCTTGCTCTATTCAAAAGCTTCTCATTTACATCCCAGAACAAAATGTTTACCCTAAATGAAATGTAGCTCATTACAAATGACTGTAACTCCCTTTCTTACTCTCATAATACAATGAGGAGTCTGTCTTGCTTTCAGTCCCTACCCGACAGTCCTGTGGGGCAGGCATGCCAGGCCAGACTGCTTTTGGGTTCAGAATGTGGGCAGATTGGAATGGACTCCTGCTTCTTTAGGCACCTTTGAGTAAAGAGGCTGAAAGCAATGCTTCTCTTCCTGCTACTCATGCCCCTGTCAATAACAAAGAAGAATGATCAACCCAGCACATTGTGAGATGAAAAATATGATGTATGAAGAGAACTGGATGCCTAGCATTCCCCGAAAAAGCCAATGGTCCATTTCCCAGATCTGTCTTTCCTCAACATGCTGCCGAAGGTGATGGATAGAGGCTCCTGTCTCTATCTTTGAGCACCCCTCAAAGAACAAGTCCAGTTCTCAAGAAGGAAGGACACACTGTGGTCACATAAGTAAACACAGAATAAATACAATGGGGTTTGGGGAAGGATGGCAGTAGCCATGGGGGATCAGGAAAGGCCAGGTATAGAAGGCAGTGCTTGGACTGAGTCTTGGATGAATCAAGTAGTTTTATGAAACAGAGGAGAGTGGGGGAGGAAACATATGCCAGGCATGGGGGGCAGTCAAGGCAAAGCACAGACATGGGAGATGAGTGAATAAATGCAACTTGTACCATGGGCTAAGTGATGGGAACATAGAAAAGCACAGTGTTGCTGCTAGGAGTAGTGAGAAAACCACTGTTGGTGACAGGAAAACACTGAAGCTTTTTGAGCAGGGTAGGAGTAGAGCGAGAAGGATCTCCTCAGAAGATTATGTAGCAGCCCTGGGGAGAACTGACTAGGAGACACATCTCCTGAAAAAGGAAGGACTCTTCTGGGATTGTTAAATAATGTGAAGTCACCTTAGCCCTGTGCTGCTATTTACATGTCTGGGTGGTCTGTGCCCTGGCTGGCTGGCTCACCAAACCTGCACCCATGCTAGCAGTGTACACTGCATTGACACAACTCCAGACTTTCTCAGAGTCCAGGGACATCCTTGGTGTGTGGGGGGTAGAGTGGGCTGGGGAAGGGTCCACTCTTCCTAGTGGCCACAGTGGGTACTGAATCCACACCAGAGGGCTTCCCACTTTTGCCACATCAAACCTTAAACCTAAAGCATTTACTAAACAAGGCAAAAGCAATAATCATCATATCATCTGTTCAACAGAAGGCATGAAGAAGAATAAGTAAAATATGACAGTCTCCCACCTATGGGTGCAGGCCGACAGAGGGTGGGGAGGGGCAGGACAGGACCTGTACTTACGGAAACCTAACAGGGAAACACATAAGGAAACCCCACAAGTCTGGGACTGCAGGTTGTTACCTGTTCAGGTCCTTGGTCTATGTAGCAACAATCTGCAGTGGTGGATCCATTTCTCCGCTTCTGGTCCTCCATGCTCTCTCGCTAAACAAAGCTGCTCTTGTATTTTCAAGCAAATGAAGCACTCTCCCTGGAGAAAGTGTTGCTTTGTTGTAGTGACAAACCCTCTGTGAACTTCCACTTTCAGGGGTTTCTGCTTCATCCAATAATCTCCAAGCCTTTTCTCACAGAGAAGCCCAGGTCACCACAAGATGCAAAATGCATCTCTCTGTTTCTTGTTCTCCAACCAGAGCCATGAAGGCACCTTGGAGAGGTTTCTCCTTCACCTTTATATGGCACTGCAGCGCAAGAAGCCCATACAGCCCTGCGCCGGTCAGTCAATGACTCCAGCCTTTCCTCAACAAGGCCATCAGAAATGCATTGCCTCTTCTCCAATCCACAGGTTCCCAACACAATATTCAAAGGTTCAGAGGTCAGAGAGGTCAGGAAGGATGAGGACTGAGAAAAAGTCATTAGATTTGCAATGATGAGGTCACTAATCATGAATGATTCAGCCCCCAATTAAAAATAAACTTTCCAAGTCTTTTAGATGCTAAATGAGGTTTTGGATTATATTTTTTAAAAATTATTCAGACTATTGGGTTGAGAGAAAATTGGGTTGCGAGTTAAAGGGGGTTTTAAAAGAAAACACAGACACACAGGTAGAGACCTTCCCTCTCCCAGACTGGAGCTAAATGAACTTGTCTTCCTTGGATATGCACATCTTTCCTTCTCAAGACACTGGGGAGTTTAGTCCAAATTAGTAAACACAAACCGCTGCTGTCTCTCATGATTTTCAGCATTTCTGGTGAAGGACCTGGGTTCTGTTCTGGACATGTGTTTGAGCTGCCTGTGGGATGTTCAGGCAGGGATGTTTGGCTGGCAGTTGGAGATGTGGACTGGGGTTCAGGAGAGACACGTGAGCTGACTATATAGACCTGGCTGTCATCTGCATAAGGATAATGAGATCTCTGTGGAAGAATGTGTGCCAAAGGAGAGAAGAGCCAGGATGGAATCCTTGGGGATAGCACACATAGCAAAGCAGAACAGGGGTGATGCCTGAGGAGTGCTCAAACAAAGTGAGACGAGGGTTTTTCAAAGTCCATTCTGTGATTCCTTCCCCAGGAAGCCATATCTCCCTGTTGCTATGTCCCCCCCTCAATGGGGCCTCCAGAGACCATGCCCAGCAGGAGCCAGGCCCAGTTGGAAGATCCCACTCCATCCAATACCCCCCCCCCCCCCCAATCTCCCCAGACCCAGCTTCTCCTGGGCCATCCTGTTGATCACTTTATTTCATCCCCTCCTTTCCCCTAGGACATCTTGCTCTGGGCACAACAATCAGATCAGCTCTTTCATCCCTCCGGAAGGAGCCTGTCAGTCAGTTGCCCTATGATTCATTCATTCCATTCTTGGGACACCTTAGACCAAAGTCTCCTGTCCTCCCTCATTCCAAAGCAAGCTTTTAAAGCAAGAACTGCTTTTTCTTTTTTTTTTTTTTTTTGGTCTGACTTTGCATCCCTTGATCTTAACATACCCTACCTGGCACATAAGGGCTTCACTGGTGTGTTTGCCTTCATTCAATCAGTCATTCATTCATTCCTCATTTATTCATTCATTAGCTCTCATCTTTTCAAAGGATTCTTTTTCCTGAGCTCTTCCAATGCATCCTTATCCTCCTCCCCCTCCCCCGTTTTCCAGACCAAGATGTTCTAATGCCAGATAACTAGTCATCCAGCCTTGACAGACTGTCACGCTCTATATCGAACAAGTGTTTCAGAGAGAATGAGAGAACTGTCTGCCCTGCTTCCCTTGGGCTATTTAGTGCATTCTCAGACTCCTGACTAATCCCGTGGCCCTTGCCCATCCCTGCCTCGGTCAGCCTTTCAGTCAGCTTAGCCGCTGGGCCTCGGCAGCAGCCAAAACCTCAGACATTCAGTGCCCACTTCCAGATTGCCTTTGGCCCAAGACCTTGTTGCCCTTTAACAAGCAGGGGCATCCTATGGCATTCTGCCCAGAGCTCCAGGCTGGGAACCTGGGGACCCAGACTCTCCTCCTTGACTTTGTGACCTTGGACAAAATCCTGACTGTCTCTGGGCTTCCCTTCCTTCCTCTGGAAAAAGAGAAGTGTGTAATTGTCTGGTTCCATCTGAGAGATATCTTCCTACATCTGTCCTCTTGTTCAATGTAAACAAGATGGGCACCCCCAAAAGAGCCGAGCTGCTTCCCCTCTACGGCAGAGACTTTGTTGGACAACCAGCCCTGACAGACAAAACCAGTGTCTCTAGGTTTGAGTTACAGGAGAAAGCTTTTGTTTGGGCTGGGGGAGGTTAGGGGAAAGTGATCCAAGAACAAAAAGAAGGAAATAAGTATTTACGAGATGCCTCCTATGTGCTAGGGATGTGCACTTTATACGTATTCTCTCATTTGATTCTCACAATAACCCTGGGAGATGGGGGCTTTATGATTCCCATTTTACAGATGAGGAAACTGAGGCACAGAGCGGTTAGGTGATTTACCCAGGGGGTCATGCAGCTAATAAGTGTCTGAGGCTGGATTCCAATTCAGCTCTTCTTATCTCCAGATCCAGAGCTCTATCCACTGAGCAACCTAGCTGCTTTCCACCTGCCAAAAGAAAAGAGACTCAATTCAGCCTTTTAAAAATATCCTGAAGAAAGCAGAAGAACATTGCAAAGGGTATTTTTTTTTTACTGACCTGTTTAATTTAATGTCTTTTTAAAGAAACACAAGAGACATGCATGGTTTCATACATAATCCTCTTTACTGAATTTTTGTCTTTATTAAAATCTTCAGGTTTGTCAAATTTCTAATAAAAAAGAGAAAAAAGTGCAAGTTCCCCTCCTGTGGTTGACCCCCCAGAGACCAACAAGTGCTGCTCCACAGCCCTGGGCCAGGCTTCCACAAGCCTGGCAGCCAAGTTAGTAACACACTGTTTATTGCGGGAACACGTTTTCTATTAATTAGCCTCCATCATTTGGAAGGCAACAGCAGAAATGCCACATGGAACATTCATTCCCCTAATGAAGCTGAGGCCAAGACTTTCCTTGGCTTCTGATTACAAACTGAGTTGGGCATTTCTGGAAAGGCCTCACGACCTGGGTCAATTCACGGGCAGGCCATTAATCTGCTGGGGAGCTACATGCTACACATTTACTATTACCTCATTTTATCATCTTGTAGTTAAAGCAGACTGCCCATAGAGACATTTGGGAATGCTATGCAGAGATCTGAATCTCTGAATCACCCAAGGTCCTCAGAAGTCATCCCACAGCCTGACACAGTCCTCCTCCAGTTCAAGTCTGTGGCTGTGCAAAAAACAAGGGGAGCTCGCCTCGACTCTAGGGGTCCCGTCATGCCCACTTGCCCTGGCCAGCCAGATCCCCACGGTGCAGCTAGAGGCATCTCCCTTAGGTTCTAGGGGTACCCTGAGAGGGATTTAGGGTTCTCCTTGTAATACCCAAGTTCAAGCCCCCAGTCTGTGTGTGTTCCTCACCAGCAATAACCAATTCCACTCATATCTTCCCTCTCTCATCCATTGAGACAGTGATGAGATCCATCTATCAATTTAACCAGTTATCTCTGTGATAACATTAAGTAATTACCATAGATTGGAGACATTTACTGAGAAGATCTAGCAAGAACAGAAGTGCAAACAGATGGCCCCCAAACCACGGACACTCTACCCTTTATCGCCTCAGTTCCCTCCAGCCTTTGCCCATTCATATTCACTTCCAAACAATCAGGTCTGTGGATCCTCCTTTTGGCCTCTAGACCCTAGACGCATCTGCCTGGATGTCCCCAGACAGCTCAAATTCACCATACCCAAAACAGAACTCCTTATCTTTTCCCCCAGTCCTCTCTCCTACCTACCTTCTCTGTCACTGTTAAAGGCGCTACCATCCATCCCAGTCACCAAGCCTCCAAGAAAGACTCCAATGTACCTCATCATAGTTCCCCACCTCCCTGATAAAATCAGCTGTGAATCTTGCCTGCTCGACATCAGGACCCCTCATGGATATGGTGCCTTCACTAGGCTGTTGTCACGGCTCCCAGGCTCTAGCCTGTCCTCCCCTTAGTTCCTCTGCCACCATAGATGCCCTGAAGCCCAGCTTTGCTGTATCCCTTCCCTGCTAACATCTTTCTCAATTTACTTATCAAGGTCAAGGACCCCAGTCTGGTGATGCATGTCTGCCTTACCTTTACTTCTGCTGTTCCAAATTGTGACCATCCCCCAGAGAGCAACTCCAAAGCTCCCCGTGACTCTCTCAGATGGAGAAGATATCAGGGCTCCTGTCTTTGGACATACTGAGTCACTTTGTGCCCTGTTTAGGGCTCTTCTGATATTGTATCATCGCTGTGTCAATGTCAGACCCTGCCTGAATGCCCTTGTAGCAGATATGGTCTCTCTCCCTCTCCCAGAGCTAGGCTTAAAGTTCTAGGGGTGCCCTGAGAGGCTTTGGGTATCTTTCTCTAATGCCATTATCTCAAGCACTCATGGGTTGTCTTCTTTCTACTGGTAGCCAATAGAGACTGACTAGGGCCTCAGTTCCATTTAACCACTTAATATCAATTAGCTTTCAGTGAAGGAAAATGTTTTGGTTGCTTTCATAGGTCTAATGGGTTTTGGATTTCTTGCCTTCTCCATGGGTGAGGAAGTGGTTGGAGGGAGGGACAAAACTGGAATCTGAAAATAGAAGTTAAATTAAAACTTAAAAATCAATGAACTCTCAGGAAGGGATATGTACTTTGAAGCATTGCCCCACAGCAGCTTGGGAGCACACCATCCCCTTACCCTTCAGTGTCTAGTGACAATGAGTTTGGGCTTAACACAGTTTCTACACTGCATTAGTCCTGGCAAGTTCACATCCAATTGTAGCACGAGGTCTTGAGTCAGTTGCCACTGGACTGCATCCCAAAGATCTCTTTGGAAGCAAGGTTACTTCTTGTTGGACTGGTTGCAGAACACAGCATGGACTCTGACCCCCAGACTTCCAGAATACTGGACCCCAGGAGGGCTGTTCTTCTCACCTTCCAGAAATCACAAGGTTAGAGCCAGGAGATTAATCTTGTTTACCTAAACAAAAGAACAAACAGCAAGTCAGACAAAGGACTGAGGCCCTTTTTATGGGATCATACATCAGCCTTGTAGGGAAGGGACCCAGGCTTTTCCTTTAGAGTTGTGGGTGAAGGAGTGAAGACAAGAGTGGAGATGCCCAGGGAGAGCCAAGGTTGTCTAAGGCCTGGGAGCAGCCCCAGCTAGGTTTCTCCAACTGTGGCCAATGAAAAGACTGCATGGGCAGCAGACTGGACTCAGATGTGGATGGTCTACACGTGCTCCACAGTCTCTCCAAAGGGCTTCCACAGCTATCATGACTTTCCCAGAAGCGTAGTTCTCCAGACCTCTTCCCAATGGGCAATCACATCACTAATGCTCTGCAGATGTAGGAGCCAGTCTGGTTCACACCTTCTTTTGCATTAGCCAATCAATCAGCTAGTCAGCAAGCATTCCTCATGTACCTGTTGGGTGGAGGTGTTCGGGTGCTTGGACAGAAGTGCAATGGTCCTGCCCTGCGGGAGAATACAAATTCTGACATATATGTACACACTCACATATCCCTGAAACCCAGGTAAAATCAGAGACAAAGGGACCTTGGCCAGGAGGAGGCCCCAGGGACAGAGAAGGAAGGCTTGATCTAGTGCTGCGGCCTGAAGAAAAGCAGAGATTCCATGGAGCCAGGTAAGCAGTGAGGCATTTTCTCCAGGTATGAGGGACAGCTGGTTTGAAGGCACGAAGATGGGGGTCAGAGTGTCAGGTATGGGACACAGCAAGGAGACCAGTTTGGTGGGACCAAAGAGTATGGAAGGGGGTAATGTGATGGAAGACTGGAAAGGCTGGATGGGCCAGGCCAGGGAGAGAGCCTCCCAGAGTTCACCTCTGATCCTAGAGATGCTGGAAAGTTAACACTGAGAAGGGAAGGGGCGAGGGCACAGATATGCTCAGGGAATGAGCTCCAAGGTCCAAGCAGAAACCTGAAAATTTGTAAAAGGGAATGATAGAAAACTGATTAGGAGGGACATTGACAAACTGTTGAGTGTCCAGGGGAGAGAGAAGGATGGCAGACTAGGTTTGATAGGATTCTGTTGAATAGAAGTCAGTCCAAAGGCTACACTTGACCTCAAAGTTATTCATTTCACAAGTGCTAACTGGGGGAAGGGTAATGAAAAAGATCTGGTGGTTCCAGTGGACTGCAAGCTCCAGATGGGTCAGGCACAGTATGACACCTAGCCTCAAAACTTAAGGGGTCTTAGGCTGCCTGATGAAAGGGAGATGAGGGCCCTGAGTTGCTCTGATCAGGCCTCCTCTGGGACAGGAAGGTCAGTACAGCGGTAAAGGGGAGAGCCAGGGTATGCTGGTAAATGTTTAATAACCGACTCTGGGGGGCAGGGGGAAACACCCCTTTACATTTAACCTGCCTCATTAACATTTTCTCCACCACTTTCTTAGGTCTAGACAAACAACAAAGCCTTGAGCCAAATCCTCACTAGTAGCTATTTGCTGATTTCCAGAGCGTAAATGCTCATACTGAAATTTTAACAATTTAAATTTTAAATTTAAACTCTTTATTTTCCCTGAAGAAGCTAGTAAGCATCTGAGGCTGGATTTGAACTCAGGTCTTTTTGACTCCAGGCCCACTCAGTGATCTCTGCAGGGATTCCACTGTATGTGTTCTGGATCCCCTTGGCAGCCTATGGCCCCCTTCTCATAAGCATGTTTTTCAATGCAAAAAATAAAATACACAGGATTACAAAGGAACCCAATTCTATTGAAATAGACTTATCAAAATATTATTAATGTCAGTAATAAAAACAGGCTCCCAGGCCCAGGTTAAAAACCTTAGCCTCGTGTCTAGATATACTTCATTTGCTTGATTTACAGATGCAGGGCCTCCCTGGACTGGGGCACAGGAAACAAGGCTGCCAATTCACAAGGGCACTGTGGGCTAGAATCTAGCCCAGAGCATCAGTCTACACTCTCAAAGCACTCAGAGGTCTCCCTGGTGCTCCCTGACAGGTCCCTCTCCCCCAGCAGGCCCTGGGAAGCAAGCAGAAGGGATAGAACTGCCCTGAATGGAAGTACTAAGGGAGGAGGTAGAGAGGGAGAGTCCCTTAATTAAGACAGTTTAATTATGGCCATAACTTAGGGAAACTTGTACATGCTCACAGCAGTGATTTGGGAGTAGAGAGGTTTGGGGCCTCGTAGGAGAACAATTAATTTGGAGACTGTTGAGCGGGGAATGAGATTAAATACAGAAGCATGCTGATGAGTGGGCCATGGAGAAAAGCATATTTAATAAAGTAGGAATGAGCCTGGAGCAAAAGGAAGGATACCCTGTTGGTCAGAACAGCGAGAAGATGAATGACTATGAAATGGAAAGGCAGCGTGCTCTGATCCCTGGCTCCTGGCTCAGGGCTGGGGCCAAGGATGGCCAAGCCCGCCTTAGCAGGGCTTAGCGTGCCTTGGCTGGCCCAACAAAAGGCTTTATTGGTTTATTGGTACATCCATCACTTCTGGGTGGGAGCAAGGCTATGGGGCCATCCTGTTCAAAGCACCATAATAATTTCTATAAACGTTGATGTTTATTGGAGATTTCTACATTTAAATTACGTCCCTCCCAACCCTTTTTGGATGAAGAAGAGCAGGTATGCAGACCCAGAGAGCGCACCTAGAAGCACATGGGCTGCTCTAGGCTGTTCTGGGCTGTCCTGGGCCCATAAGCCCAGTTTCTCAGCTCAGCCTGGGAGCTTTGCCTTGTTATCTGCTCCCCCAACCCCCCATCAGGCCTGGTTTGCCACATGCTCAGTCTCCCTTTCTCTAAAAGATCTCCTCAGTGGGGTGGGTCATTGCTCTGATGTCTGGGAGCTCCTTTCTCTCTCACTGTATAGCCTATGCTGAGAAAGAGGAGGCCCAGAACCGCTGGGCCCCCCTTCACCTGGGTAGATGGACCAGCTGTGACCAGAGCTCAGGGGTTTCTGATCACTGGGCCAGAATCCAGGCTAGAGGAAAGACCTTTCTCCTTCCCCTCTCCCTTTCAGTCCCAGAGGACACATGTAGAATCTTGAGTTTTCTGCTCCTTAAAGTCATTTATTGGCTCATTTAAGTAGTAGTGTTAAAAACCGCCTCCCTAGAAATAAAGGGGTCCATAGCTTTGTTGTTGCTTTTGAAAAAATTATTCTGACGACTGAATTTCAATAAAATTGCCCTCCTTTGTAACTTTACAAATGATATTTTAGGCATTGAAATGCATGATTCTGACCAAGAGTCCTTGGTCCTTACCAGTCCGCCCAAGCCAGCATGCAAAGGTTAAAGCACTAAAATCTGACCTATTTGAACTCGTTTTGATTCATGCATATGCATAACCAAGACCACGGGTGGGAGGAGGGAGGTATTGTGTTTAGTTATGGAAAACAGAGAGACAGAAAGAACAAGGTATCAAGTATCTTCCAAAAGTACCAGACTTGCTCCTGGCTGGTAAATCAAGAAGGAATCTTACAGTTTTCATTTATTGATTTTAGATAAACTTCCCAAAGGCCAGACTCTAACTGTATCCTGGAATTTCCTTCTGCCTCCGAGGATTCAATGAGTCAGAGCTGCTAGGGAGGAGGCAGGACTGTTAGGTCACATGGCCTCACTCCCCCACCATCTATCTCCATGCCCCATGCATGGGCTGGGGCAGAGAGTGAGCACCAAAGCAGGGATGGATTATGGGGCTGCCTACCAGAGAGGGTGTACCCTAGTCTGACCAACTGACTCTCTTCGTGAAAGTCACAGAGCAGTGGTGAGAAGGTGGAAACATGAGCAGCAAATCCAATTCCAAGAACCTCGCGGAAGCCTGCCTGGGGAGGTCTGGGTCTGCTTTCCTTCCCCTCTTCTCCAGTGTTTGGATGCACGTCCCTGGCTATTGGACTTCTGCAGGGAACCATTGAGAGCTAACCCCCTATGTCAGGGCCCTGCAGAGCTACGGGGATGGCATGTGAAGCCTGTTTATAAGGGGGGCCCCCCAAGTAGTGATGCCACATGTTCTGGGTTTTCAATTGAAGAGCTGCCTTGTTAAGCTTCCCCATCTGAGCTCAGCCCTTCCTCCCTGGGAAAGGATGCCCAGCTGGGGACACCTTTGTGACACCAGGATTTCATCTTTTTCTATGAATTTCATTTTTCTGTAGTTAAAAGAAAACTCAGTTTGAGACCAAAATTTTCATGAGAGGTTGTTAAGGTACCTTGGCAACCAGTCAGCCAATCAAATGAGATGTGGTTCTGAAATCATATTTCCACTTGACTACAGAAAACTCTTTCTCCTCAACCTCTGTGCCCACGGATATCTTCACCCAACACATCACCTCACAGTCTCCCCATATTCTTTCAAAAATCAGGGAATTCGAGGATAACCTTTAAAGTCCTTTGCCGTTCTGATACCGGATGATTCTATTGTCTTAAAAATTGAGGTCTTCTCTTTTTTAATCAAATTTTCTTTTTTATTGTGAGTTTGACAACTGTAAAATACCTTCATCAGACAAAGAACATGAAAGAAGCTTATATTGTAAGACCGTGGGAAATTCCATTCTGCACCACTTTTGTGTTAAGAGCTCTGTCTGGATAGGATATTTAGGAGGATAGGAACAAAACTCTATTGTTTGGGGTTTTTGTTTTGTTTTCTACTTTATTGATGCTTTGGGGAGTGCTCAGGGCAGTCCCCCAGCCGGCGCCTGGAGGCTTACCGTTCCTGGTGTTCGGAAGTCTCCGGCCCCTCCGGTGGGGGAGGGGAATAACCACACAGAGCACCCGAGGAGACAGCTGCACTTCACTTTATTGGTTACCTCCTCCTCCCAACCTTCCCTCGCTTGGTGGGGGCTCCTCCCATGTTCCGTTCTGGAGGCAGAGCCAGCTCTGTAAGGGTGTTCCCAGCACCTGGAGGCGGGTTCTCACCCTAGGACGGCTCCAGACTCACCACGGGGCCATGGTCCAGAGCTCAGCCCTCTACAGAGGAGGACATTTCTTTCACCATCCAAGGACCTGTAAGGAAGACCCCTCCTACAAAATAAATAGATAAGCTCTAGCAAAAACAAACCAACACCATGGGGTCTTCTTTTGGGTGGGCTCAGGGAGGTCTGAGGAGGATCCGATTTCTAGGCTTAAGGGTCCTGCCTAAGCCCTGTCAATCAATACTGATTCAGCTGTTCTGGAATTCAGTTGGGTAAGTTTTCAAGGCCTTGAAAAAAGCTAGGCTAGGACATAAAAGAACTCGATCATAGACGGTAAGATGGGGGAGACATCATGGTGATGTTTCAGCTCGTCCAAGAGTTGGAATGAAGGGAGGTGGAGCTGCATAAAGTCATCAGGCTCGCTCTCTCTTCCAGAATCATCACAGTCCAGTGTCAGGACAGAGTCAAGAGGATTGGGCATAGCTTGGGATGCCAGCTTGGGATAGCTTGGTGTCTTCCATGTCTAACCAAGCTCCGAGTGCTCCACAGCGCCTGCTTCAGCTGCCTTCATGGCCATCGGGACAAATTATTCTCATCTGCCCATTCTGCTGGGAGAAGTCCTCTCATGCTTGGGGTAGACACCCTCCTAATGCACCAAGTTTGAGGCCCCTGGGTTACTCTCAACTTGGTTCAGCCCATTTGCAAAGATGGTTTTACCTGGCGAGGTTGTTACACATGCTGCAGCTTCTTGGAGCCTCAGGTGAGAGTTGGTGACAGATGGATTCCAAAGGTGGGTGAGCAGTCCTGAAAAGCTCTCCCTGAGCCCTCCCACCAGAGGGGCTGGTCCTCCCTGAACACACCTAGAAAGAACTTTAGCAGACATTGCATCTGGAACCCAAGGCAGCATGGCTGCTGGACCTTCCCCTGCCACCAGGGCAGCCTCATGGTGTATTAGGAAGGAGACAGGCTACAGAGTCAGAGCATTTGGGTTTAAATCTCAGCTCAGCTACCTCTGCCCACCTTGGACAAGTCTCAGTTTCCTCCTCTGTAAAAGAAAGGAGTTGATCTAGATGATCTCTGTCCCTTCCATCTCCAAATCTTTCATCTATAAATCAAGGATTGTTGAATGCCTTCTATGCACCAGCACTGTGCTGGGTGCCATGGTCTGCTGCTAAATGTTTAACAACCATCTTTCCAGAAAAAAAAAAATGTGTCAATGATACGTGTCTGTTTCATCTGCATAATTAACATTTCTTCTGCCCCTTTCTTGAGGCCAGACAGTCACCAAAAAATCAGCTCCATGAACAGTGGCACATGAGAAATGTACACGGAGACACGTATACACATGTGCTTATGCTGGGGGGGAGAGGAGAAACATGAAATCTTCTTCATTATTCCCAGAAGGATTTTCTCTCTACCACCAGGGAGTGTGACTGTGCTGCTGGGGAGTGATATCACAACCCACCAAAGGACTTTCCCCAGCTGAGGGACGTAAGGATCTGTCCACAAAACCCACAGAAAGAAAAATAGATCAGTGACTGGTTAGTCCAGGAGCAGTCTGGTCTCCCTCTTGAGAACAGGAAAAGCAGGGAGTGAGGAGGATATGAGGGGACTCAGAGGGCCCCTCTCCCCTATTCCTCAGGAGAGCTTTTTCCTTGAAGACACAGGTCAAGTGAGGGGCTGGTTTTCATGGACTTTGCCCTCCCAATGCAGCTGCTCCAGAATTCACAGATCTGTGTTTAAACTTGTCTAAGAGTACACTTTCCACTCCCAGAGAAAGAAGGGCATGAGGACTCCTAGAGACACATAGGTACACATCCCTCCTTCGAGGTGCGCAAATTCCCATACAGACACACACACAGACACACACACAGACACACACACACACACACACACACATACACAGACAGACACACACACACCAGGTTATCAGTATCTCCTCAGAGTCATTGCAAGACTGAAAATAAAACATTCTGTCACGTTGAGTCATAAACCCTGAGAGGGCTCTTCTCAGAAGAAAATGAATCAACAAGGGAGGAAGGGACCTACTAGAAACCATAAAAAACACAGGGGTTTTGGGTTGTTATTCTAACAAAAAAAATGGCCACTGGAGCCCTGACCTCCTTTGGACTGAAAGAGTTGATGCCCTCTGTTTAGAAGCCTTTAGATAGCATTGCTGTCTTTGGTGGTACCCATACCTTCATTTACAAACACATTCCTTTCCCTCTCCTGCCCCATGAGTCTGTGAGCCTCCATCACCTGTGAGTGACAAAGAATGAAAAAGAAAGAGAAAAAAGGACGTCAGGAAAATGAAGAGGCACATCATCCTCATCGGGCAGGACATGCTGTGTCCCACACCCATAGCCCCCCACCTCCATAGACAAGCAGGAGGTTCGTGTGCTTTCCCCTCTTCTCCTTGGGCCAGCATGGGTTATTAGAGTTGGCTTTGTTTCTGTTGTTGGACTTAGGCAGGTGTCATCGCTGGGCACTACTGTAGGAGGGCATGGTTACACACCAATTTCTGTGCCCCTTCCCTGTGCCCACTGCATGCTTCATTTCCAGTCACCTAGTGTGCAATAATACACTCGGTTAGTTCCAGTTTGTTCATTTCCTGATCAGCAGGAGTCAGCTTTGTCTCCAGTCTTGCTACCACATTGATGAGGGCTGGCTTTTCCTTTCTTTGGCCCCCTGGCGCTGCAATCCTGGCAGTGGGATCTCTTGGTCAAAGAGAGTGGGGAGAATTTTAGTGCCTTTTTTAGCATATTCCCCTAAGGATGATAGCATCTCCACCTGTGAGAAGGAATGAACTCAATGGGGAGTTGTCTCTACAAGTCATTGGTATTTAAGTGTAAGAGACAGTGGTTAGGTGTTTCCAGCTACGTGAAATCCTCACCTGCTAGCTAGGAAGAGAGCTCTATATGGAGTGAAAGGTGTGTATACCTGCTCCTGTGGGTAGCCAGGTGCACTAAGCATTGGACTTGGAGTCAGGAAGACTCTTCCTCCCGAGTTCAAATCTGGCTGCAGACTCTTACTTGCTGTGTGACCCTGGATAAGTCACTCAACCCTGTTGGCCCCAGTTTCCTCATCTGTAAAATGAACTGGAGAAGGAAAGGGCAAAGCACTCTGCCGTAAAACCCCAAATGGGATCACAAAGCATCGGACATGACTGGGCAAAAACATCAGCCACTGAGAAATGGGAACTCAAGTTGGGGCCCATTTGGGTCAGTCCCCTTTCCCTGGCCCAGGGCTGACTCCCAGAAGGTCTTCACATTCACAGTTGGGTTGTTCATCTCTCTATGCTAACCACTGCCACCACAGCTTGTGTTTCTATATCCCTTCAGGGTCTGCAAAGCCCAGTAGTGGCTCTCTTGTCTGTTCCTCAGGAACCTCCCTGGGAGGTGGCCCGAGTTCTCCCCTGTAAGTCACCCTCAAGCTGATGAAGTAGCCTGTCTGCGGTTCCTGAGGTCCCCGCTGCTCCCAGAGGGCTCGTTTCTTCTCGGTCTCCTCAGGTGCTTTGAGCATTAAACACACAGTAAGGACTAGGGGCAGCTGCTCCTAGATGCCCCCTGAAGGACACAGGAGGGCCATATAAATGCTTGTCCCATTCTTTCCTCCCCCTCCTCTCCTTATAGGGAAGGGCAGAGGAGAACATTCCAGAGACCTGGCCAAGGGCCAAAGGCTCTACTTTGGAGAGTAACAGGACACCAAGATGGAGGAGGAACTCTGATGTTCCAGTTTCTTCTGGCGCTTTTCTTCCTGAAACCTCCACAAAACAATCCCAGGAGCCTTCACACAGTCCTTCCCAAGAGTCCCAGCTCTAAAGCACCTCTATCTGGTGGATTGGGAATGGGGCATGGGGTGGAGCTTCACTGCCATGCAGGGCTTTGCTCCAATTGCTTTCCCAAGTGGTTAAACAAGAGCAGTGCCTTAGCCTGCCTGCCTTTCCACAGCTCCTCCAACATTGACTTTCATTCTACGACTTTTATTACCTTTGCCAATTTGCTCAGTGAAAGGTGGAACTCCCAGCACCATGTACATGCCTGGCACATATAGGAGATGCTTCATAAACGCTTGTTGACTTGTCTTGGCTGGCCTTCAAAGTCCCACTCCAAGGACATCTCATCTACAAAGCCTTCCCTCATGTGTCCCCAAAACAGTAATCTCTGCCTGCTTAGAACTCATGCTTTCCCCTCTGGGACTTCTAACCCCCATGGCATAGAACATGTCTTGTCTCCATGCTAGTTTAAAAGCTCCTTGAGGACAGAGACTTCTCCTTTACACACTTGGGTTTCTCTAGGGCCATACATACTTCCACATTGCAGCAGATGTTCCCTCCACCAACGCATATAGTAGCCCATCCAAGCCTGTCTGTCTATCTTGTCCATGACCTCCTCTATGTCTCACACAGTCCTTCTGTCCTCCAATGTTGGGAATCCTCCCCTGGGAATCACAGGTGAGTACCACAGGAGCATGGGAGCTCTCTCTCCATCTGTCATCCTTTCATCTTGCAGCTTGGCTCACTCATCTTTTCCATCACACATCTTTCTGATGACGTTTTACATGGAGTTCTTCATTACTGATAAGGTACAGTCTAATTAGCCCCACCTTACCTCTCTCCATCCCTGGGGAAAACCTACAGCTGACATCACATCTGGTTCCTGCCCTGGAGAGTGTGTGGTCTAGTAAGGGAAGGATGGCACCTGGCTACAACAGGACCTGATGAGAACCTTTGAGAGGATTCACAAACAGACTCAGAATTGGCTTCCTGGCACTGCATCAGCCTCTCTCTCCTCACCTAGCACTTGGCATGCTGTCTTCACATCCTGTGGGCACACTGCTGCTGTCTCGAGCTCACTCATTCCCAGTACCAAGCTCCCTGTGTACCCTGCAGCACAGAGGTCCAATGTTCCTTCATGGGAAGTCATTGTTCCATGAGAACAATGTGGGCTGGATGTCAGCCTGCAGGGCACTGCCCTCTGGGCTTAGGACAACCAGCACAGATGGCCTCAATGACTAGCTTAAAGGAAGCTGTCTGTTCTAGATAAACCACTCTCGCCAGGCAAGCCAAAGTGATGTGGAGGCTGAGCTGTCCATTAGGCAGCTGTGGTCTAGAGATGATGCCATGTTCTGTTTCAGCTTCCATGGGGATCGCCCCTCCTTGGGAAAGAAGACCTGCTACGTCCACATTTTCTAGAGATTATGTGGATTTTGTTTTAGCATCCATTGGCCAGTGTAGGTAGGTATTCATATCCCCGAACAAGGACGATTTCTTCATTGAAAACCATGGTGGCTCCAGCTTTTAAGAATATTCCCCTGAAAGACTTCAGAAAGACCTGGAGAGACTTATAGGAACTGATGCAGAGGAAAAGGAGCATAACCAGGAGAACTTCATACATAGCAACAACCACAGTGTGCAAGGAATTTTTCTGGTAGACTTAGCCCTTCATAGCAATGCAAGGACCTAAAAATTCCCAATGAACTTTTGAGGCAAAACACCTTCCACATCCAGAGAAAGAACTATGGAACTGGATCGCAGAATAAAGCAGACCATTTTCTTTTGTATTTTGTTTTGTTTTATGGTTTCCCCATTCATTTTAATTCTTCTACTCAACATGACTAAGGTGAAAATGTATTTAATAGGAATGTATGTGTAGAACCTACATAAGATTGCATGCCATCTCTGGAAGGAGGGGGGAGGGAAGGGGGAGGAGGGAGGGGGAAAATCTGAGATATATGGAAGTGATTGTAAAACACTGAAAACAAATAAAATTTTAAAAAAAGTATATTCTCCTGATCCTTCTAAGGATGGTCTACAGTGCCTATACATTTTAGGATTTTTTTTTGACACGGATTGGTTCTGAGTTTGTCAAAAACCTTTTATGCATCTATAAAATAATTATCTGTTTTTAGTCTTTGTTGTTTATATTAAGTATGCTAATAGTTATCCTAATGTTGAACCATCCTTTCAACCCTTGTATGAATCCAACTAAACCATAATGAATTCTTTTTTATTTTCATGTTTTTTATTATGAGCTTAAAATATAATAATATAATATATTGTTAACAGCTACAATGTGTATGGCACTTTAAGGTTTACAAAACACTTTACATTATGTTGTCTCATTTTATCCTCACAATCACCATGTGAGCTACTTGCCATTACATCCCATTCTATAGGGGAAACTGAGGCTGAAGGATATTAAGTGATATACCCAGTGTCCCACAGTTAGTGAGTGTCTAAGGCAGGATTTGAACTTGAGTCTTCCTGATTCCAAGTCCACACTGTATCCATTTCACCACCCAGCTACCTCCTCACACGCAGGTTAGGTCTAAAAAATTACGTGTCATTCTGCACCTACAAGGCCATCATTGTTCTGCAAGACGCTGGAAGTCATGTTTCATCATCAGTCATGAATAATCACTGAGTCCTGGATAATTGCTGCGCTGATCAGGGTTCTAAAGTCTTTCAGGATCCTCTTCCTTTCCACAGTAGAATCATTGTATACGTCGTTTGCACTCTGCTCCCTTCACTTTCCCTCAGTTCATACAGATCTTCCTAGATTCTCTGAATCCATTCTTTCTGTCATTGCTAAGGGCACACACAGCAAAGCTACACAATAGTCACACACAGATCATGATTTATTTGGCTACTCCCCAAGGCGTGGTTCCTCTCTTTGTTTCCAGTTCTTCCTGTAATAAAAGGAGTTGCTCTAAACATGCCTTTCAGGCATGCGTCCTTTTCCTGTCTTTGACCTCTTGGGGCATGTGCTGGATTATGGCACTGACCCCAAGACATGTCTGATGGAAAGTATTTCTCTCCAGTTTATGGATAAGGTTGCTTCTCAATGGGCTTTCCCTCCAAGCTGAATGGGGAACGTGGCAAGGTGCTCAAAGGCCCTTTCCACCTCTAGATCTACAAATCACAGGATGTCTGCTTTAAGATTTTGTTCTTCTGAAGGATGGGAGCACTAATGCCCGTACCTGTTGGAGAGCTGGCTGGAACCCCTTCCAGGCTGGGCTCTGGGCTAGACCCCCTCAGATGCTGCTACCTGCTGGTGAAGGTCATGCATTACCTCCCCTTTCAGGAGTTTAGAAACCTAGTGGGGTCTGGAGCTGCCTTCAGGCCTGGTGACACGTCTAGTGAATCGTGGGCTCAACAATGGTCAATTATGGTTGTGTCTGGATCCATCCATCTCCTACATGTGGAAAAAGACTGTGTGTGTGTGTGTGTGTGTGTGTGTGTGTGTGTGTGTGTGTGTGAGCTCCAGGTCAGCCATGGACCCACTAGCCCTTTCTTTAGGCTTGAAGGCTTTCTGAGGACTAGCCTTCAAGCACCAGTGCCCACCCAAATACTTCAGCAAAATGCTTTTTGGCACCAGAGTAGAGAAAGGAGAGATTATGGACACAAGATCATAGGTGTGGAGTTGGAAGTGACCTTAGATATCCTTCAGTTCATCTGCCTTATTTTATAGAGGAGGAAATTAAGGTTCAGAGAGCGGTGACCTACTCAGGGTCACAGGGCGGTTGGCTCCAGAGTTGGGGTTCCAGCCCAAAGTCCGCTTCTCACTTTAGTCCCTTACCATCTCCCCACTTTCCAGGGTCTTGCCCACTCACCAAGGACAAGTTTTGCAAAGGGCCAGACCTAGAAACTTTCCTCAGAGTGGGGATGGTTGCTTCTTCATTAGGCACGGCTGGCCAGGAGGCCTCCACGGGAACAAGGTGGGGATGAAGGTGGGTTCAGACACCCAGTTCTCCTCCTCGACAGGCTGACCACCTTGTGCCAGTGGGCCAGGACGGATGATGTGCTGGTCCCTGGATCAGATAAGCTGCATGCTCAACACCAAGTTCAGTTTCCTGACTTTTCAGGGAGATATGTGCCCCCTCTCTTGTGAGCCCACAGAGAGCTACTGGGCAGCCACCATCTCTCCCATCCATATGAAGGACGAGTGGAGGGAGGAGATCCCCGGCTTTCATCAGCTGTACACGCTTGCCCAGGTAGACAAACAAAGAGTCAGAAATGACCTGACCATGGAATTGATTGCTCAGGGCTGGAGGTGTGTCCTTAACATCAGGTGATTTTAACTTGATTCTTGTGTGAAATCTGGTATCAGGGAAAAGTTATGGAGAGAACTGACTTCTCCCCAACTGCCTCCAAAATATTAATTCTATTGAAAAGTGATTCGGTAGATAACGGCGATGATGCTCATTACAGCCCCTTTAAAGGTTAGGCTTGCCGGGGCAGCAGGCAGATAATGACTTAGATCCCTTTGTTCTCAAACCTTATTATCCAGAAATTGAGCAGGATGGGTGGCCGGGGCCTTGGGCCAATGTGACCTTGTGTCGGCTTGCAAGAACACGTCCCAAGAAGCAACTCCTGAAGCTCCAAGGACAAACATCAGGATATTGAGGGAGCCACAGAATGAGTCATCAGAGCATTCAGCCACTCCTCTCAACATGTTCATAGACAGAATTTCCCCCAAGATGTTAGACAAGGTCCACTGGGAAAAGCCCTCGATCTGGAGTCCAAAGACCTGAGTTAGAATCCCGGCTCTGCTTCTTCCCTCTTAGGAGACCATGACCAAGTGGGTTAACTGTTGTCAAGTCCTCAGAGCACTGGGCCTGGAGACAGGTGGACTTGAGTTCAAATCTGGCTTTAAATATTTACTAGTTGTCTGTCCTTGGGCAAGTCACTTAACCTCAGCTTCTTTATCTGTAAAATGGGGACAATCCTACCAGCTCTCTTCCAGAGTGGTTGTGAAAGTTAAATGAGTGCACACACACACACATACACACATACATGTATCTGTCTATATCACTTTGCAAAACTGAAAGCATGATATAAATGCAGCCTGTTATTAGCTAGCTATCAGTTTCCGTATCTGTCAAATGTACTATGAACCCAACGCATTGCATCCACCCAAAGGGTGCCCCTGACTGCTGGTTCCTTAGCTCTGTGGGTAACACCTTCCCCCTTTCCAGGTGAATAGGTTTGTAAGCTTGAAGTGAGCTTTGGCTCTTTTCTCTCCTGAGAGCCTTGCATAGGAAGGACCAAACTTTCAGCTAGCGAAAGGAGCAGGGGACATTCTGTGGGATGCCCACAGGGTGCTGGAAGTCTATGCCTCTGCCTCAGCCAGGGTGCTGATATCACAGGGCAGGAGAACCAGTTGGCCTCTGTCCTTAAAGAGCATTGAAAGAAGTCTGATGGGGGGCCTCTCTTCTACTCTTCAGAGTATTAGGGGTTTGTGGTGATGGACATACACACACGTACACACACATACCCCTTTATTATTTGGGGAAACTAGAAGCATCTGCAGAGAAAGAGGGGGATTGTGACCTGTATCAGGAGGTGGGAGGGAGAAGGATGTCATACAGAAGAGGAAAGAAAGAAAGAGAACCTTTGAACCCTTGGCAATCTGGGAAACAGCTGTAAGACTCTTCCCAAAGAGGAAAAGGTGGGATGGGTACTCTGGGGAGGAAGCAGCCACCTGTCATTACAGGAATAATGACATGGCTCCTTGGATGCTGTTTGAGGAATATTCACTCCATCAAGGTCAGAAGAAGAGGTAAAGAGTGCTGGTGTGCCAGGCCTAGAGGCCTGTGTGGGCTACCCGAGTCTTTCTTACCTCACCTCCGAGGTCTTCGGCTGGCCACGCCGGATGCACATATGAGAGAAAGGACGTTCCAGAGTCGAACAAGGGTTGAGCTTTATTTCAGGGTCTAGTTACAAGTGCAGGGAGATCTTCCTTAGGAGGAAGAGGGGGAGATTTCCTAAGGAGGCTAAGATCTTAAGGGATTGGAAGTAGAAGTACAAGCAGGGAGAGAGGGGGAGGGGAGAGAGGAAAGAAGAAAACGGAGCCTACTGTCCTCTTGGCTCCTTACGTGCTAAGAGAGCTTTCAGGCTTCCTCAATCCTACTTAACCTTCAGCCACACAGTTTGCATCTCAATACCGTGCTGTTAGATAACAATAGTGTGCCCAGATCCGGGATGACCTCAAGGGCAGGGAGACTCCACCCATCATGTATCTCCCGTGGAGAGGTGGAAATACCCGAGCTAGCTCGGTTCACCTCGATCCCCTGCCGTTTCCTGGGGGGGGTCTCGTGAGAGCTCTAAGATTTAGAAGCTCCCACCTTTACCCGCCCGAGACTGTCCACACGGAACTGAGCTTCCAATCCCAACACTGGTGGGTGAGTGATCCCCTCCTGAAGGGAATGAGGCTGTTACCTGCTGACTTGGTTAAGTCAAGTCAGTAAGCATTGATTAAGTGCCTACTATGTGCCAGGCACTGTGTTAAGCCTTGGAGATATTTTTAAAAGGCAAAAACCAAAACCAAAACCAGTCCCTGCCCTCATGGACCTCAGTGTCTATCGGGGGAGACAACATACACATGACTGTATACATACAAGGTAGAGTCAAGGTCAGTGGGAGTCGTCTCAGTAGAGAGGCTGGTTACCTTCTTGGTGCACATGTCCATTAAGCTGGATGGCGGTGACCCTCTTCTGGTGACTCACATGGGCCCAAAGGACATTGCCAGGAGGAATCAAGGAGTAAGAAATCCTGGATGAGAAACTGAAGACAGTGGGATCATGGGTAGCATCTTCATCATTGATTCCCTTCAAAGGCAAGGATTTAAGGTGAAACAAAACAGCTGATTAAGAAGCTGGTGTCTGCTAGTAGGGGTTGGATTTCTGGATATAATTTAAAATGGAGACAGGAAAAAGGATGGGTTTGGAGGAAAGGTGAAAGAGCAGGGTTTAGCAGGATCTGTGAAGGACATATTTCTTTAAGTGCTGAAATGGTTTTTAGTGCAAATAAAAAAATCAAGAAAATGGTAACTGCAAAGTATAGACTGGTGAGCTTAATGTTAAGCCCCAGGACAAATCTAGATTGGAATATCAAAGTTATCCTAGTGAATGTAGCATGATTATGTATCGATACACCAAAAAAAAAGCAAAAATCAGATAAAATGGGGGCAGAGAGCCCATGAACTTGGATGGAAAAAAAAAATCTAGCATGTCCTTCAACTTTGTGTTTTAAAAAACAACACTCTTCTTAGAAGAGGTCCACAGGTTTCAAGGATGGCTAACAAAGGGGTCCATAACACACACCAACATTGAGATCCCTTGTTTTAAATAATAGGAATGATCTACTCCTGGGCAGGGATGGAATACCCTGGACAGGGCCTGGTAAGGATACATTTGCCTATCATAGTAATCAGTCCAGAGAGGCTTGGCTTTAGTGGGGAGAGAGCTGGCCATGGTGCTAGCAGGACCTTCTTTTGGGCACTGCTTCTGACCCACCCTGGCTCCATGATCTTGGGCAGGCTGCCTCACCTCTCAGCACACTAAGCAAGTCTCTAAACTACATTTCAGAGAAGATGATGATTGCATTGGTAGAGGGAGCCTTCTTATCTGGGAGGTCCCTTTTGCCTCTGGTCAGTTATTCCCAGCAATAACAATTAGCATTTGTAAAGTGTTTTAAGATTTACAGATTGCTTTACAAATGTTACCTCATTTAATTCTCATAACAACCCCAGGAAGTGGGGTTTGTTATCATCCTCATTTTACAGATGAGAAAACTGAAACAGGTTAAGTGACTTGCCCAGGGTCATACAGTTAGTAAATGACTGAGGCCAGATTTGAACTCAGATCTTCCTGACTCCAGGCCCAGCACTTTGCACTATGGCACCACCTAGATGCCTTATTCTCACAGAGGATAAGCTGCAGGGTTTACTGGGGCCTTGCGACCTGGACATCACAGGTCCAGTTTCTATTTGTAATCAGTAAAAATCTAATAAAATGAGCATTGTTGACCTGAAAACTTTGTTAAGAAAAGGCAATATGGCTAAATGCATACATTTTATGATTTAATTAATTAATTGATCAATTCCCCATAAAGAAAACAGTTACATAATGCATTATGGAGCCAGAAATGTTCTGGCTACCCAGTGCAGAAATCTTCTGGCTTATATACATTTTGCCATGAGAAAGGAACTCTCCTAGTTGAACAAATCATAAATTCAGCAAGACAGGACAATTAACAAAGCAATGTCAGTCAAATCTTGAGATTCCAAGCTGGGTAAACATATGTTCCAGGTGGTAAGGAAATCCCACCACTAGTAAGTGGCAGGCTTCCTGCCCCAAACAGATAACTGACACAGGAAAGGGCAAACAATGTTCAATAGAAACCCAGGATGCCTATTTTTTCTTTACCATTAATATGCCATAACATAGTATGTGTCTATAGATAATAAGATACAAAGGAAAGTCCCATTATTCAAGATATGTCATAGGTTAAAGGTCTCCCAAGGAGTGCAGAGCCAGCTTTGGCTGGCTTTTGCTGACATAGGAAGAGGCATTCTCTGAGTTTGCTTCAGAGAGAACAAAGAGATTATTCCAAAATTTTATATTAAACATTATCAGCATTAAGCCAAAAAAGAAAGGGGAACGTAATGTGACTGCCAGGATGGCAAAGTGGGGGCTGTCAGCAGCCCAGACACCTTGAGAAAGGACTGATGAATGTGATGGAGAGTAGTTGAAACAGCTCACATAATAACAAGGCAAGGTTCTACACAAGTTATGGACCTCAAGAAGTAATGGCAGGGAACTCTAAATTCTTAGAGCTCCCCCCCTCAGTATCCTCACCCATAACCCTCAGCCCATCATTTGCTGGGCAAAGGCAGTAGTGGTTTGGGATTCAGTGGGGGCACCTCTGCCCACTCCCCAGCAGTGATTTAGCCTGGATCCCACTGTCCCTCATTCCATAAGAAAAAAGGCCATAATGGAAATTCCAGAGGATGGAGGTCTTCTGATCTACACAGAATTGTAAATTTTTTATACAGATTATACAGATATATAAGTGAGCTTTATGAAAAGCTTAAAGTGCAGAAAATACCTACAATGCACAAATTACTTGCAAAAATTTGGAAAATTTTCCACCCTATCCAACTCTTTTTATGAGATAAATACAGTCATATCTATATGAAGACGCCAAATGTGAAGGGAAAACTTTAGACCCTATTAATAATAATAAAAAATCATGACAGAAAATCAGGAGCCACTGGCCTATTGGGCTGATCTTGCATTTATATAAGTCGCCATGAGAGTTGTCTGCCCACAGACTGAGGGTGTCTTCAAGGATGGCAGGAGCAGGGAATGAGCAGCCTTTCACAAGTGATGGTCAGCAGTGGACCACATCTGTGCCACTACAAGATAACAATAATGACAGCTTACATTCATATAACACTTGGATGTTTGCAAAGCTTTTTAGGAACATTATCTCATTTTATCCTTCCAACAACCCTGGGAGGTAGGTGTCTCATTTTACAGATGAGGAAACTGAGGCAGATTTGCCCATGGGGTATGCTAGAGACACTTCAAAGGGCCCCCCCCCAAAGCAGCCTGTTAAATTTTCAGTGGGATCATTTGCATCTCAGAAATCGGCAAATGCCACAAGTCAAAGCTTGAGTTGTCATAGTCTATATTGAATTGAAGAGGGAAGATCTCTTTGAAGAAAGACAGGAGTAAAAGATGCTCTCAATGAATTAGATGATAGGAAGAGAAGGCAGGCTGTGGTCAGCATGAGGGATGACTGGGCGACTGAGGCAGACAGAGTCAAATGCCTTACCAGGCATCACACATGTAGTAAGTGTCTGAGGACAGATTTTAACTCAGGAAAATAAGCCTTCCTGACTCCAGGCCCAGTCCTCTATCCACTGGTCCACCTAGCTGTCCTACACCTAGAGCCCCAATTTCCTGATCTGTACAACATGATAGACATCCAAATCTTATCTAAATGTGAGTTATTATGTTGGATTATTGATGAGTGGATGGGTGGGGAAGGGTGTCACTGAGACAATCTCCTAGGCCCATTACCAGGGCTCAAACTAGTTTCCAAGATGTCAAATGATAAGGCAATTTTTTCTAGGGTTGGGACATGGACTTCTCCCCCATACTGGGAAAGGGGAGGGGTTAGTCCTGATACAAATGACTCCTGGGCAGAGCCCTGCCCAGAGCACGGAATATAGGACTACTTTTATTGCAGGACCTCCAGATGTTAGAATTTGAATCCTGGGAACCCCAAGGCAGCCTGCCAAGGGGTGAGGATCCCAGGAACAAGGAAGCCTGAGGCTCCAGGTCTCCAAGCCCTTGACTTCTTTGCTGTCTGCCTATTGTCCTTAGCCCTGGGGAGGGAGACGGGGTAAGCTGATTTCATTTTTGGATGACATGATTTATTGCATTTGTAAAGTTAAGTGAAAGTTGACCTCAGCACTCAGCAAGCCAAGGAGACTGGCACAAATAACAGGTGGCATCTCTCCCTGTAGCCCCTTCTGAGTCTATGAGCAGGAATAGACTTCCCACTCTCCCATTTTACAGAGGAGGAAACTGGGGCCCAGGGAGGGACAAGGTCTCATCTAAGATGAAAATTAGTGGCAGAGCCAGGCCTCAGAGCCTTCAGAGAGAACACCCAGAAGAGGCTCCTTCCCATCAGTGTCCCACAAGCCTTGGTTTGGGAGATCCTGGCAGTCTCACTCTATTACTCACAGACATCCTTGAGATTAACCTTTTGGAGCAAAGGCTGAGAGTCCTAGCTAGTAAATGGAGGCATGGGGGCAGGAGTGGCTTGTGTCATCTTTCATCTGGAGAAGTGAGCCGAACAGTGGGATGGATGCCTTACCCTTGCATTTGAGTCTGATAAAAGAAAGTGGGAAGGCAAGAGCCCTTTGTGACTCTCCTCCAAACTCCCTCTTTGTAATTCTCACAGAAAAGCCAATGGGAGGGTATGCGGGGAGGGGGGGGAGCAGCCCTAACTAGCCTTCTAGCCAGGCCTGCCCTACACTTACTCAAATCACTTCAATTCGATTCAACTTGCTACTGTTTGTGGGCCAGGCACTAGATACACAAAAACTGAGGAGAAAAACACTCCCTTCCCTCAAGGAGTTTATATCCTAGCAGTGAGGTGGCTTAGTAGATAGATCTGGGTCCAGAGGCCAGAGTCAGGAAGACCTGAGTTCAAATGTGACTGCAGACACTTCCTAGATGCTCTGTTTGTCTCAGTTTCCTCACCTGTAAAATGAGCTGGAGATCAAAATGGCAAGTAGTTGCAGGATCTTTGCCAAGAAAACCCCAGATGGGGTCATGGAGAGTCAGATTCAACTGAAATGACTGAACAGCCATACTCTAGAATGCACTCCCCTACCAGCTACCACAGGACCAGTGGGGGATGGAACTCGTACAGGGAATACAGGGAACACCCATGAAGGGGCACACATGTGGAGGCCAGGGCAGATGTACCCTGGGGATCTCAACCTCCCAGGTGGTGTTTAAGGGGCAGCCTTCTCCCGACCATGCTGGATAGCTCTGCTGGCTTGCTCTTTGCTGCCATCTGCTGGTTGTCAGTGATGCCATCTCTTTGAGCCCTGTACTATTCTCATCCTCTTGTCTCCAAGGGGAGAGATCAATCAATTCGCCATTCATTATTTTTTAAAATATATTTTATTTTCCCCTCAATTACATATCAAAACAAAATTTTAACTTTTTTAAAATTTTGAGCTCCAAATTCTATCCCTGCCTCCCTCCTCTCCCCCCTCCCTGAGACAGTAAGCAGTTAGATATGTTATACATGTGCGATCATGTAAAACACGTTCATGTTAGTCATTCTGTACAATAAGACTTGAAGAAAGGAAAAAGATGGAAGGGGAAAGCAGCTGCTTCAGTTTGCATTCAAATAATATCAGTTCTGTCTCTGGAGGCGGAAAGCAGGCTTCCTCACCATTGCTCCTTTGGGATTGTCTCTAGCTATTTATTTTAATTGAATTCATTTAGCATTTCTTAAGTATCTACTGTGTTGGAAACGAAAACTTTGTGGTAGGACAAAGACAAAATCAAATGTGATCTGCCACCACTTAGGATGCTTTGGCCCGGGGTGTTAGCAGCACTCCCATCAGGTACAAAGGCCAGTGGAAGTCTACCGAATAAGACTATCCTGGCAATTATTTTACATCTGGCTTGTTGTAGGCTCCTTCACCTCAGTCTGTCTGACTTGGACTTAGAAAATGTCTTTGAACCCCCATCATGCCCTGGTTATTTGTCTGTGTTCCTCCAAAATATCCCAGGGATCCCACTTACCAACACTCTGTGGGTCTAGGTTCACTGGATTCTTTATAGCTGTCCCAAGGTCAGCTGGAAGGACTTTGGGGAGCTGCTTTTTAGTTCACTTTTTTCTTAGTTTCTGCCTTCATTTTGCATTCTTAATAGCAAAAAAATGACTGGTCTCCATATACTCTGTCCATTTGTTGCTGTTGTGTCCGACTCTTGGTGACCCCATGGACCCTTCTATCTTCCATTCTCTCCCAAAGTCTATCCAAGCTCATGTTCATGGTTTCCATGCCACTGTCCATCCATCTTAGCTCCTACTGTCCCCTGTTCCTTTTGCCTTCAATCTTTCCCAACATCAGGATCTTTTCCAAGGAGTCCTGTCTTCTCATTATGTGGTCAAAGTAGTCAAACTTCAGCTCCAGTATTTGATCTTCCAGTGAATAGCTTGAATTAATTTCTTTAAGTATTGATTGACTTGATTTCCTTGCCATCCAAGGGACTCTCAAAAGTCTTCTCTAAAATTGCTTAAAAGCATTGATTCTGCAGCACTCCGCTTTCTTTATAGTCCAACTCTCACGGTCATATGTTGCTATTGGAAAAACATAGCTTTGACACTACAGACCTTTGCTGGCAAGACGACCTCTGCTTTTCAGTCCGCTGTCCAAATTCGCCTGAGCTTTCCTTCCAAGGAGCAAGTGTCTTTTAATTTCCTGACCGCAGTGATCTTTGAGCCCAAGAGCATAAAATCTGGTGCTGCTTCATTTTTTCTCCCTCTATTTGCCAGGCAGTAATAGGACCATTGCTAAGATCTTAGTGGGTTTTTTTGAGGTGAAGCTTCAAGCCAGCTTTTATGTTCTCCTCTTTCACTTTCATCAAGAGACTTCTTCATTCTTCCTCACTTTCTGCCACCAGGGTGGCAGAATTTGACTTTCTGAGACTGCTGACCTTTCTCCCAGAGACCTTCATTCCACCTTTTGATTCATCCAGCCTGGCATTTCATGTGATGCACTCTGCATAGAAGTTAAATAAACAAAATGACAACATACAGCTTTGCTGGACTCCTTTTCCAATCTTAAACCAATCAGTTTCTCCACGTTTGGTTCCAGTCATTGCTTCTTGGCTCATATGTAGGTTTCTCAAAAGACAAATAAGATGATTGGTTTTCCCATCTCTTGGAGGACTCACCACATTGTGTTATGATCCACACGGTCAAAGATTTTCGAGTAGATACTACAGACATGTGTCTACACCTCCTCCATTTCCCCCCTTACTTAGTGGAATACCCTACTTTATATTATGGTCACTCAGTCATTTTCAGTCGTGTCTGACTCTTTGTGACTCCTTTGGGGTTTTCTTAGCAAAGATACTGGACTGATTTGTCATGTCCTTCTCCAGCTCATTTTACAGGTGAAGAAACAAGCAAACAGGGTTAAATGACTTGCCCAGGGTCATACAGCTAGGAAATGTCTGAGGCCAGATTTGAACTCAGGAACATGAGTTTACTAGACTCCAGGCCTGGTACTCTATCCACCTTGAGGGTAGGGTCAGTCAGCAAACATTTATTAAGCACTTATTATGTTCCAGGCACAGTTATAGGCACTAGGGATATAAATGCAAGGAAAAGAAAGTCAGTCTCTGCCCTTAGGGAGTTTCTGTTCTAGTGGAAGAAGAGAGTGCATAAAAGGGAACTGAAGTGAGAGAAGGCATCCTATTGGGTGAAGCCCATGATGGGCAAGTCCCATTGACCTGGCTGACCCCTTCACATGGAGCTATACTGTATAGTTAATCCTTTGTATCTCTGCCCCTGGAGATCTGGAGAGCTTCCCAGAGCCAGATGTGGGAAAGTGGCTCCTATTTTCTAAATTAAATTATTTTATTTTTAATTTATGGAATAAAACAATCATTTCCATATCATAGTATAATTAAAAGATGTTTGCACATGAAACTGCAAATCTGCTATGAGCAACTTATTATTCTGTTTAATAGATAATAAAGTTATGATGTAGATTTAATTTTTCTTCCCTTTCCCCCTTGCCTTGACCTAAAGATGGCTACCATTAGACACAAATATATATATGTATATATATGATGTATATGTATAATCACTCTCGACATACTTCTATTTATCAGTTCTTATCGAGTCTTTCTTCTTATGTCCTTTGGTTTTAATTTGTTTGCTTATAATAGTTAAAATGACTTAGTTGCAAAAATGCCCCTTTTTTGTTCTTCGGTCATGTCTGACTCTTCATGACCCTGTGGACCATAGCTTGCCAACATGGCCATGGGGTTTTCTTGGCAAGGATAATGGAATAGTTTGCCATTTTCCTCTCCAGTGGATTAAGGCAGACAGAGGTTAGGTGACCTGCTCAGTCACACAAGCAGTCAGTGACTAGAGCTGGATTTGCATTTGGGTCTTCCTGACTCCAGGTGGGGTCACAAAGAGTTGTAAATGACTAAAATGATTCAACAACAAGTAAGCAGGTGAGAGTAAGTTAAATATCACCCTCCCCTAGTGATCAGGAAAGGTGACTCTGAATCCCTATTGTATTTCTAGGCTATAGAGCAGACTTTCTGATGTGTGGCAGATGTATACTGTTGTAGCCTAATAGTCCTCTGGGGAATATGAACGTGTGGGAGAGATTGCCCAGCCTCCACGGTCCAGGATTGTACCTGTCCCTCCCCTGAGAGGCTACTGGTGCAGGCGAGTCCCTCCTCCCACTCTCCTCAAAGGTAGAAACTGTAGACTCCCTGGGAGATGAGAGTGATCACACACACATGAGATATCTAGTCAGGCTACCTATGGGCCAGCTGTATGTATATGAGACAGCTACCAATCACACATGCCCTGTATCTACATTATATAGATATAGAGGTGGCCTGGGTTCAAGTCATATCTTTGACATGTCCTGTCTGTGTGACCCTGGGCAAGTCACTTAGCTTCTCAATGCTCTAAGCAACTCTCAAAGGCCATACGGTAATAGAAGGAGTGCCAACCATCATTGGAGGAGTTTTCTTACTCAGGAATTCTCTATTCTAGAGACTTCATGGACCCAGCCTTTATCCCTACATAAATAACAAGGGCAGCCAAGTGGTGCATTGGATAGAGCACTGGGCTTGGAATCAAGAAGACTCCTCTTCCTGAGTTCAAATTCTGCCTCAGATGCTTGCTAGCTGTGTGACCCTGGGCAAGTCACTTCACCCTGCTTGCCTCAGTTCTTCATCTGTCAAATGAGCTGGAGAAGGAAATGGCAAACTAAGCAAACTCCAAATGGGGTCACAAAGAGTCAGACATGAGTAAACAACAGTAACGACAAATAACACCAAAGGAGCAGTCCCTCTCCCTGGGTAATGACTTCTTTCTCATTCTCCCTCTACTACCTTGACATAATGGACTCCCAGGAGAAGGCAGATCTTTCCTTCATTATCTCCCTGCTTTGGAGGTGGGGAGGAGAGGTCCATGACCCCAGTGACTGGCTCCTGAAAGATCTGAAAACTGGGGAGAAAGACTCGGGCAAGTACTCGGGTAGGTGGGAAATACATAGCCCAGTGCTTGAAGGAAAGAAGATCGGAACTTTCATTGATGATAGAGACTGGCTTGGAGATGAGAGGGGTAGGTGTGTTCAGGACTCCTGGGTGCACCTCTATAAGGCCAGCAGTTGGAGCAAAGAAGAAACTCCAGAGTTGAGATGGCTTATGTCTGGCGCCATGTTGGATGGACTCATAAGAAGAAAGTTCTGAAGTGTACCCTCTGCTCATGTCTGAGGAGGTTTTTCTCTCATCTAAAGGGCCAGTGATGCTACCTCATGAGAGATGCAGAGAAAAATGAGGAAGGATGATGGAAACATCTCCTCCTGGGAGCTGTGGAGAGATGTAGGAGGAACACTGCCACCTGCTGGGAGCTACTGAGGATGATGAGTGGAGCTCCTGGGCAGAAACCAGGAGAGGGTGTGTGTGATGGGGAATGATGGAGGCCATTCAGGTCTCAGGGAAGAGTTTGCAGTGGGCAAGTGTCAGGTTGAAGGAGACCTTTCCAGGATTGCAGTGCCTTGGTGGAAGGGACCTCTGAGGTATCTAGTCCAGCAAGAGTCTCTTCTACAACAGAAGCCCTCCAGCCCTCATGTGAGGCTCCAGTGAAGGACAATCCATCATCTCCCTAGGCAGTTCCTTCCATTCTGGACAGCTCCAATTAGTGTCTAGTTTTTCCCCACATCAAGCCTCAATTTTCTTCTTTTCAACTTCCCCCCATTATTCCTGGTCCTTCTCCATGGGGCCAAACAGATTGAGTCTGATTTCTCTACCTTATGGGAGCCCTTCAAAGACTTGAGCACAATTATGTGGCCCCCGAGCTTTCTCTTCTCCAGGCTAGCCATGAACTCTAGACCTTTCTCCATCTTCTTTGTCCTCCCTTGGACACTCCAGCTTAGGTGCCCACCCAGAACTGACCACAGTATACAAGAGGATGGCTAATAAAATTGGAGATAGTGGGACTTCCACCTGCATATTCCAGGAGGCCAAACCTCTTAATGCAGCCCAAGACAGCTTTAATTCCTGGAGAGTAGGCTAGAACCAGATTGGAGTGGGATTCAAGTGCTAAAGTGAGGGATTTATGTTTTATTCTAGAAGAAATATGGGAGACACATTAGAAATTAGGTTCTTAGACAGTGTGCCTTAAGAATATCCCTTTGGCATGTCTGAGGATGACAGATTGGTGAGGGAAGAAAACCAAGGCAGGAATTCTAAATATGAGGGCATAGTAAGAGTCCAGGTACGAGGTGATAGTGACCTGAAATAAGGGAGTCTTGGCTGTGTGAAGGGAGTGGGATGGGATGGATTTGGGAGATGTTCGGGAGACTCAGGGGTGTGAACCTCAGTGATTGGATGATGCCCTCCTGGTGTGGCACACAGGATGAGGTCACTTAGTAGTCCTTCAGTTAGTCAAGAAGCATTTATGAAGAGTCTACTAGGTTTCAAAGAGTGGGGGTGATTCCAATCCTTGTCTCAGGTTTAAACCCTTAATCAGCCCCTTCTCGGTCCTTCCTGTTGTCTTCTTCTCCAAGTCCCAGCCTCTACGGCTTGGCTTCTTCTGCCCAGGACTCATTCCTTCTCCCTTCTTCCCTTCTCAGATTGGTTTCTGGAGAAATAAGGTCTTTTCTACGCTGGGTCCTCACTCCATAATGGCTCCTACTCTTTTTTTGTTTCTGGTTAAAAGCACTCCATCTATGACTTCACTCTCCCCTTGAGCTCTGACTCAGGGTCCTCCCTCCCTCAGAAGATCACTTCTGCTCTTCTCGGTCTTGCCACTGGTTGGCACTCCCCAACCAGAGTGCTGTAGGGAGGCCTCTCCCTGCCCTGACCTGAACATCCCACTCATTTCCACTCCCCCCCTTTGGGGGGACCTCAGCACACCCTGGGTACCCACAGAGAATGCCTCTTTTCCCTTAAATTTTGTTTCATTACAGGCTCGACCCACATAAACAAACATGAACGTTTCAGTACTCAGAGAGGAGTGTAGAAGATTGCACGTGAGTTTGCGGGGCCCCTGTTCTGTTCTGGACAGTTTGTTTTTTAAAGCATATATTAAATCTGCCCCGGCCATTCCCACACTGCCCCGCTTGTCCTGGTCTCCTTCTGACTCTGCTGCATGACTTATTCTCCTCCTTTCTTTATTTTCTTCTTGTTTTTCATCACTCCCTGCCTATTACCCCCCTCTACCCATGGTAGAAGCCCTTCTGTGTGAAAAGAAGGAGCTCTGGCTGAATGCGCGTCTGTCTCTATCTCCTTCCCTTCTTGGCCAATGGTTGGGGAACACACTTCCCCTCCAGTCCTGTCAAGCACTGACTGGCCATGGCCTTCATCGGGGCTCTGGCATCTTTCAAAGTGGTTTTCCTCATATCCAGGCCATTTTCACTGGCTTCTCATCCTTTAACATCTGTGAAGCTTCATACTCCACACTGACATGTTGACCTAAAAACCTCTGGCTGTGTGTGTGTCTGTCTGTGTGTTGTAATGACCAGAGTGTCACTCCTGAGCTTTTCATCACCTCTGGGGGAGGTGTTTTTAATGTCATAATGTATGATAATTTTTCATACACCATTGTCACCCCATGACCCTCCCCTCAACTCCATTAGGACATAGGGTAGCAGCTCTATCCTGGACCTGGGATGGTTGGCATAGATACCCGCTATCACCAGAGTCCCTGCCTCTGTGACTGAGTAAAAGGACATGTTTAGACAATTCTCCTGGCTTGTGTTACAGCCTTCTAATGTTGACTTCAGTCATGTTATTGTATCCTTGGGCCCATGGTTTTGCTTATGACGTCCTCTATGCCTGGGATAAGCTCCTCTCCACCATTAGTTTCATCTGTCTCAGATGAAACCCCTCCCTGCCTCCATGGTTCCTCTCAGAGAGCCCCCATAGTGCCCCTTCCCCAAATATGTCATTCTCCTCTTCCAGTTCTGGCTTTCCAATTCATAGCCTTTGCCTCCATCAGCCCCTCCAAGGTTCCATGCTTGTTTTACCATTCACAGGCCCCTGTCTTCCTGCTTCCATTTGAAAGTAAGTTCCTTAGGGTCAAAAACTGTCCTTTTCTAGCTTTGTGCCCTCTGCACCAAGCACATGACCTCCGGTGTTTGTTGGATTGGACTGAGCGGCGTGAAGCTCACTGGTAGTTATGTCTGGTAGCTATGCCTTCCTCCCCCACACCAAACACTCATCATATCATGGGGGTCGAGGGTGGAGGATCAGAAGGAAACTTTGTTCTTCTCATCATTCTGAGGGATCCTTCATCTTCACGCACACAAAGGTCAGAATTCCCCCATCTAGTCCAAGACAAGACAGTGACGTAAACTTCTCTCACTAATCACTCCATAACCCTGTTATCGAAGCTGTTACTCTTTGAATAGATGAGAAGGTGTTGACTGATGAAGACAAGAATGGGCCAGTTCTACCAGGCAAGGGAGGATGGGCAGGTTCCCAGAGTGGAAGGCCTCTGGGAAGATTGTAAAAGTGATAAGTCTGGGAGGGGTGGGATACAGGCACTCTCTGCCAACCCTAAGGGCAGGGTCTAGCAAGGATGCAGAAGGCCCTGCTTAGGCGAGGTTACAATTCCCAATTTACCAAGGGTTGGCAAGCACCAAGTGAATAACTAATATTTGCTGCCTGCTCTGAGTTGCAGCTGAGACACCTTACCTGTCTATACATCTCGGTAACTAATCTTAATCAAATCATCAACTCTTAGAGGGCTATTGAAGTCAGTTGTCTCATTACGCAGAAGAGAATATTGAAGTTCAGAGTAACCAAGTGACATACTCAGTCTCATAGGTGGTAATGGCAGTTAGGATAGAATGTAGGGAGTGGACCTGTGATTTCAACAAGATGGAGGGCTAGACACTTCCTGTGACCCTCATAACCTCTCAAACCTCTCCAAAATAGGATTATGCACAAGAGGTAAAACAATTTCAGTTATCTCTATGGTCTTTGACTCTAAGAACCTGAATGGACTAACAACCCAAAGAACCAACAGCAAAGATTAATCTCTACCCCCTAAGGCACTCACTCAGCACTCCTTCCGTGACCTGGCACTATGTGCTGGCAAGAGGGCTGCCCAGGCTGATTCACAAGCTTGCAACAGAACTTGACTCCTACATCCACATCTCCCTTTCTCTCTGTGCATCAGAAAACCAAAAGGCAGAAACTTATTCTGGCTGCAACTAAAGAGAAGTAAAACTCTGTGCTGCAACAGTACTCAGCCAGAGAACTGAGGGAAAGAGAATTGAGGAAAAGAGAACTGGGGGAAAGAGAATTGGGCAGTGTGCCAGTGAGAGTTGCTCTGCTACGTCTGAGAGAAAGGGCTCTGGAGCCAGCCAAGGCCAGTTTTGTCCTCCCAGAAGTCATTTGGGGCTGAGGCCACAGGTGAAATGTGAATTCTCTAGTCTAGAAGGAGGCTGAGGCATCTTTGAGGTTTAGGCACTAAGGAAATGCCATGGAAAGGAGTCAGAAATGGAGTGACAGGAATAAGAAATAAAAAAAAAACCTTGAAATTGCCAAAGATCTTAGTTGGAAGGAAACTCAGTTAGAGATCTTAAGCATAAGGAGATAAACCAACAGGGAAGATACTAATAACAGAAGATATAAGAAACTCCCAGGTGAGGAAACTCCTCTGCCAATTCACTTAGTGCCTTCTCTGAAACTCAGGGAGACTCTCTAGAATAGAGGAACTGGAATGAAATCAAAGTCTTCTGATGCTCAGGCTAGAGATCCATGAGACCGGACTGAACACATTTTCATTTCTCACTGTTAGTAATTTTCTTGGTCTCGAGAGTGGGGCATTTGACTGGGTCTCTCTTGATGTCTTTGGAGAAAAGAAGGGGGCACATGAAGCAGAGTGGGGACTGACGGAGTGGCCATTGAGAGGTTTTTGATGTTAATCTGGGAGAAAATTTCTGGTACTGTGAGTCTTAGAACCTCTGTTCAGCCTTGTGATTGTCGGTGTTTTTATCTAGTATTCATCTTCTTATACCTTCCCTCCACATACTGTGACCCAGTAACACTCACCTCCTTGATCTTCTTCCATCTCCTGACTCAGTATCTTTGTACTGACTGTCCCTCATGCCTAGGATTTTCTCTTCCCTTCCCTCTGCCTTCATGACTTAGCTCAGACACTGTTTCCTGCAGGAGGCTTTTCCTGGACACTCCAACCCAACCCTCTGAGATTACCTCCCATTTATACTATACAGATCAAATATATACATACATGTTTTATGCTGTCTCTTCTATTAGTACAGCAATTCTGAGGGTAGAGATAATTTTGACCTTTTTTTGTATCCTCAGTGCTTAGCCAGGTACCTAGCACATAGTAGGTCTCAATAAGATTGCTTGATCGATTGTATGGATGGAGACACAGATGGCAGACTTATCAACACCAAGCAAAGTAGCTTGCTAGAGTGTACCATTAGGATTCAGGAGGACCTCAATAGGCTGGACCAATGGGCTGACAAATGAGATGAAGTCATGTTGGAATACCTGTAAACTCATATGCTGGAGGGGCTCAGGATGAGACAGCACAGTAAAACTGTTGTTCCTGGAAGTCTCATGTCTGCCCCCTATCCACCTTAGCTCCCCAAAATCCTGTAGGTGAGATGGTCTAGGCAAAATGGAAGCCAATGAAGAGCCTTTAGGGAGATGGCAGGTGGAAGCCAAGCATGCCCACATTAGATTATGTCTAAAAATTAAGTGAGCTAAACACAGCAGACAGAGCTCCTGGGAGTCTGGGTCTAACAATCCAATGAAAGCAAGCTGTTTCCATCAGTCTAGCACCCCAGCTATAGATAGAAGGATGAGCCCAATTCAGAGACAAGATGCGACTAGAATGTTATTTTGATGGACATCCATCCATAGGAAGATTCTTCATGGGATGACTCCTAGGGAGTCCCCAGGGGAGGCTTGAAACTTGCTGTGTTGGAGCTGGCATTGTGCTAAACATGGAATCACCTTCAGGCCTGACAGCTGACAGGCCCCGTGATTAGATATCTCATCACTTTAGAGTTAGCGCTTAGCCCTCTTCACAAGGCTGGCTCCTGCAGCTCTTTCCAAACTTAGTGAGACAGTAAGATGCAGTGGAAAGAACACTTTTGAATTTGGAGTCCCGGGCCTGGGTTCAAACCACAGCTCTGCCCCTTACTTCTTCTGTAACTTTGGGTCAGTCACTTCAATGTCCTCGTATATCGAAGAGAGGAGAGGAAAGACTCGTTGGCTTCTAAGGTCCCTCCTGGCTCTAAATCTATGATCCCATTATTTCTTTCATATCCCTGGTGTTCCAGACAAATTGTTGGACTACATGTTCAGTCTTTCTTTGGTTATTGACACTGCTGTGCTGGGGAGGATGCTGGGTTGCCTATGGGAGTAGGGGAAGTATCCCCTCAGACTCTTGGAGTCCTGAAAGTCCTCCTCTGACCAAAGAGGAGGGGGACGGAGGAACTCTCTCCCCCTTCCTTGGTTCCTCCTCTGTGACTTTGCTAGAACGCAGTTGCTTGGCTCAAATTTGCTTAAATTAATCAAATAACTTTGGTTGTAAAATAGGTTGGTATTTTAGAGGCAATACCTAGGGAGTGACCAGGTTTCCTCAGCCAATCCAAACAGGCTTCCTGAGCCACATCATTCGAGTTCATCAAAGACTTTTCCATACTTAGTCTGAAGTATCCTCGATCCCTTGGGCATGCTGTCTAGTGAGACCTATGGATCCGCTCTCAGAATGTTGTGTTTAAATGGATAAAATAAAATACATAGGATTACCAAGAAAACCACTTGGACTGAACCACAATTGAGGTTCATGGACTGTAGGCTAGGAATCTGGGATCTAAAGCCTGTGGCTGATAGACTGAGACTGAAACCCATGATGGAGACGGATTCATTGTTTGCCCCTAGCTAAAGTACCTGAAGGGCATAGCATTTTATCACTTCTTTGAAATGGGGTGGGGTGAATTTTGAGTCTCCCACTCCTTACATGTAATGCATCAAAACCCTGATTTGATGTAAGTCGGCAGGAGAGGGGTTCATCTTAGCTGTCACTTGGCCCCCTTCTCTTCTTTACTCTTTCCCTGGACATGAACTTATGGTTACTTGGAGACAGTAAAGTGGCTCTGTAGAGCATCAGATAGCTCTGAGCTGGCAGACCCTCTCTTTCCCCACCTTTGGAGCTAGGTTTAGGTGAGATGAGGAGGAGGCAGCCATGTTCCAGGATCATCTTGGGTGAATTTCTATGGAGTTCCTAAACATAAAAGAACATCTTAATTTAATCTCCTGTGTGCAAAACCCCAGTGTCTTAATAGGCTCAGGAGCTGAAAGAGGGAGCAACAGAAGCCCCTGCCCCATGTTCTTTGCAAATGGTTGGGGGTGGGGCAAAGCTCAACTTTGGTTAAACCAAAGAGCAGGAGGCTCTGAGATTCTTCCAAAGGCAGAGCTGGACAGGACTAACCCTTGGAACAAAAAGCATCAGAACTTAGAGTTGAGTCTACAAGCATTTTTAAGCACTTACTGTGTGCTAGGTATTTTGCTCAGCACTGGGGGATCCATGTATAGGCAAAACCAAGATGGTGCCTACTCCTGAGAACTTATATTCTAATGGAGGAAGACAGAACAGAAAAGGAGGAGGGGGAAGGGGTTAGAGGTACGGTGGAGGAGAAGATGCTAGCACAGTAGCATGGTGAAGAAAGAAGTCCAGAGAGTCAGGAACAGAGCCTAGAGAAGAGTGAAGGCATAAACATGGTGATCCGGGCATTTTCTTTAAAATGGAGGTTCTGGGAAAAACCAAGGGGTGAGAGGAAGGGGCATCAGGCAGGAGTGCAGTGATCTTACAGGGCTAGAAGGCTGCTGGGCAGAGTGGAGAAAGCTCAGAGGAGCCTTAGACCACAGACCTTAGAACTCTACAGCTCAGAATGTGGAATGTCAGAGTTGGAGGGGATGGATCTAAGGAGAAAGAGGCCAGGGCTGAAAGAAGTCTTAGAAGATGAAATATGAACCCTAGAGAACCAAGGTAGGTGGAGGATGTGGGAGAAGCTGGGGTCCTTAGAACAAAGAGTCCCACCACTGAGAGGGGCCTTGGAACACAGAAGGTCAGAACTAGAAGAAATTTTAGAACCTAGAACATGGAATGTTAGAGCTGGAAGGAACCTTAGGAGATTGTCATGCCTATCATCTTTGCTACTGAGGAGACTGAGGCTACTGAAGTTGTTTGAGTTTCAGAGTTAGGGTCAATTGAAAAAATGCTCCAAGTCTGCAGAAATACAGACTAAGACAATTCTGAAGTTCCCCTTGAAACCCATCAGATTGGCAAGGATGACAAAAAGTGGCAGGACAAATGCTAGAGCTGCTGTGGGGAAATAGGCACATTGACGCACTATTAGTGGAGCTGTGACTACGTGCAACCCTTCTGGAAAGTAATCTGAAATGATTCACCAAGAGTTACCAAACATATGGGCTCTTGGACTCAGCTATACCCCTGCCAGACTCAAGAGAGATCAAAGGAAAAGGAAAAGGTCCTATATGTGCTATGGTCCTATATAGCTACTCTTTCTGTGGTGACAAAAAAAAAAAGAGGACACTGAGGGGATGTCCTTCGGCTGGAGAATGACCAAGCCAATTGTGGTGTATGAATGAGATGGAATTCTAGTGTGCTGAAAGAAATGAGAAAACCAATGATGTCAAAGAGACATGGAAAGACTTGTATGAATAGATGCAGGGGAAATGAGCAGAACTGGGAGAACGATCTAGACTAACAATACCAAAAATTATAAAAAGGAAGAATTTGGATGACTTTGAGAAACTGATGAAGGTCAAAGTGAGTAAAACTAGGAGAAAGAATTATACAACTGCATCACCGGAAGGACGAAAAGATCTAGAAAGCTGCAAGCGCTCTGATCGACGCAATGACTTCCAACCTGATGATGAAGCAAGCGTGAGGTGAGGACTGAGGGGAGGGGGAGCAGAACGACACAGCCGATGAGGGACTTGGTTTCGCTTGAGTGTGCACGTTGGTTCCATGGAATTTGTTGTTGTTTTTATGGGGTGGGCAGTATTGTCACTAAACGTGCCACCCATCTGCTGCTGCCCTCTGTCACCCACAGGGGCGGTGAGTCCTTGCCCCAGTCCCAGCCCCAGCCCCGCTTCACTGCTTCCTGCTGTTCAGCTCTCCTCCAGAAGATGGTGCTATTTCCTCCCCTCCAGCCCACAAATTGTTCTCCAGAAATGACTGGAACAGGTGGTGATTGACCACTCTCAGTTTTCCCTTGTCCTGAGCACCAGAGCCAACCTCCAGTATGTGGAAACCCAAAGACCAAGAGACCTTTATTTCTCTGCTTCCAACCTCTCACCTCTCCAGTCTACAGATACCCAAAGGACACCAAATGAGATGGCCGGGACCATGTAAATGGAGATAACACTTGGAGGTAATGACAACAGAGGAGGAGAAGGAGGATGATGAGGATGACGATGATGATGACGATGACGATGATGATGATGGCGGCATTTCAAAGCCAAAGGGTAAAGACCCATATTATCTCATCTGACCCTTACAACTGCACAGTGAGGCAGGTGCCATCATCCCCACTTTATGGAGTAGGAAACTGGAGTCCAGAGAGACAAAGTACAGATGAGGGCCTAGCACAAATGGAGTGACTTGCCTTGGGGAGATGTTGGGGAGAGGGGCTGTGTACAATGAGACTGGAAAGGTAGTTTAAGGCCAGGTTGGGAAAGACTTTGAATACCTAACAGAGGCATTAAATCCTGAAGGTAATAGGAGCCACTGGAGTTCATTGAGTAGGGAGTGATGTGGTCAGACCTGAGCTTCTGGAATGTCACTTGAACAACTTCCTACTATTCATCACAGAATTCAGATGCCGATGTTCCTGCTCTCTGGCTGCTACACTGCAAATTCAAAGCCCCTGGACAATGTGGGTGCCGACTCATTAAAGCCTCAGTCCTAGAGGAGCAGGGTCTCGAGGCCTGTCCATCCAAGAGGGCCCTTTGGGAGCCCTGGACCAAGTATGATCCATGGTTGAGATAGGTGGTGTTTGTATGATTTGTGGGGGGAAAATCTAAGGAGAAGAGCTGCACCCTCCTTCCTTTTCTTCCTCTCCTTTTTAGTTCTCCCATTCATGTCTATTCAGCCAGGTTTTACACTGTTGGGCCTCTCGGTTTGTGGGGGAGGTACCAGGAGGTTCCAGGTTTAACAACTTTCCCTGAGTTGGAGCCTTCCTGGATGAATAATGTTCCTGTCTCCTGAGGCTGCCTCCTAGGAAGGCTAGGTCAGGAGAGGGTCCCACCCTGGCTGCTTTAACCAGAACTTGGCCTGGAGGAGCCAGTGACTGGATTCAGGCAGATCCAATGAGGTGCGGTCCTGTCCTTTTTACTTAATGGGAAGCAGGTTTAGCAAGGGAAGTGATCAAGATTACCTGGGAATAAAGGTAGGGTCACTCCTCAAGTGGCCGTGGCTAGTGTTTGGTGCTCTGGGGGTCTGTGAGACCTTGCAATAGATTCCCTTCCTCTTTGGGTCAACCTTTCCTTTTCTCCCCTCCCCTCCCCCATCACATGGCCTGGGTCCTTTGGGCCATCTTGCTATGGGTCCCCAGAGCCTCTTGGGCTGGAGGTCAGCCAGCAGCAGCCTCAGCACACACTGGGCCTGCCAGTGCAACTCACTCAGGTCTTTATGGCAATGATGCCCTGAGACACCCCAGGAGGCAACCTGGGCTCAGTCCTCCATGGAGGATAGGCAGGTAGCCCCCTTGATCCTCGTTTCTGCTCCATAATTGGGCTACCTTGGGTAGCTTTGGTCCTTCCCAGACCTGTGGCTGGCTGGTGTGTGGAAGCTCCAGGAGCCTTGGTGGCTCAGAGGGGCTGATACTGCCCCTCTAGCTAGAGAACTTGAGCTGAGAAAGCTCACATCCTACTTAGCAGCAGACCCTCATAGCCCCAGGCATTCCTGTCCAGGGCTGAGTCTCAGGCCAGCTCTTCTTCCCCCTGGCTTCTCCGTTGGATTTCTCCCTCTGTGGTCAGTCCTGCCTCGGCCCTTATCCAAACACTTAAGGCAGAGGGGTCAAGTGGACCAGGTGTGTGGGGGTAGGAGACCTGGCCAAGAGCCTGGAGTGGAGTTTTGGTTCCACTGCTGAGTCCTTAGCAAGCCTCTCTCTTTGGGATGCCTCCTTGTCTGCCAGGAAGGCTAAAAATACTTGGCCAGATTCCTGCGGGGGGCCCAGCCCAGCCTAGCCCAACCCGGTGCAGCTTTGGGGCCAGCTTTGGGATGAAAGGGGCTCACACACCAGGGCTTCACACCAAATCATGACCTCACCAGAGCACTCAGGAGAGCAGGAGACAAGGGCTATTCATCCTGCCCCAAGACCAAGCCAGGCCTGTTTCCTGTGGTGCCTAAGACAGACCTTTCTCTTTGGCAGGCCTTGCTCACCGCCTCCTTTATTTCCCTCTTCTCTCCTCCTCCTCCTTGTCTTTGTCACCTTCATCCTCATTTCTCCCCTTTGTACAACCTGCCACCACTCACAGGGTGATTGGCCCTCATAATGCCACCATCAGGCGGTCATGTACCAGCATCCTTGTTTTCAGACAAAGAAGCAGGTTCAGAGGTGGAGGGACTTCTCCAAGCTGAAACACCTAGTAAGTGCCAAGCTGGGATTCAACCCAGCTGTCCCCCTCTACTATGTCTTACAATAGGAACACCTATTAAGTACCGACTGTGTGCAGAGCTCTGTGGATGAAATGTTATGACAGCGAGCTCTCTGTTAACGTTCACAAAATTCATCCCCTCTGTTGGCTCATTGGATCCTCGCAACAGCTCTGTGAAGCAGTTGGTCTTACTACTAATATTTTATAGACACTGGGAACTTAAGTGACTTGGCCAGAGGCAGCCTTATCCATGCTCCAGCTGCCACCTTCAATCGGAACCAAAGGTCTCACTCATGCTCTCTCCCGCCTCACAACCTGGGCTCTGATTGGGGAACGTATCACCTCATTTCCCTGTGTCTGAGCCACCTGGACCTTCCCAGCTGCCACTGTCTTCTCCAGGACTCATTCAACATTCCCACCACCATCCCCCTTCCCAGTCTTGGCTCTCAGCAGAATAACAGTGCCTTCACTCCCTGGACTGGCAAGGACATGTCCAGAGGCCACCCAACTTCCCGAGTCACCTTACCTTCTGACTTCTTCCTCCAGCCTACTTTTCTCTGGCTGTAACTCCCCCTTACACATTCTCTTCTGTTAGAATGCCCTCCCTTGAAGGTAGGGCCTATCTCACTTTTTCCCAGCTCTTAGAGAAGTGTCTGGCATGTGCCAAGTGTTAATAATTCCTTTCTTTTTTCATCCATAAACTGCAGGCCTTGGAGACAACTACAGCGCACAGGATCTCATGGTGGTGTGGTAAGGATCAGCTGAGAATGTGTTTACACTATAAACCATGCCACATATGGAGATGTCACTGGTCTGCAACTGAGCAGTCTTCGGAGGGCACACTTGTTGGTACAGAAAATGGCTTAGAGGTTGGAGAGTTGGGGGGGGAGGTCCCACATACACCAGCTAGTTCAATCCCTCACCTTGCAGGTGAGGAAGACAGGACCAGAGAGGAAAAGGGACTTGCCCAAGGTCAAGTTGCTAGACTGAGGATTTGAACCCAGGTTCCCTGACACTCATGACAGACTCCTTTATACTCCAGCACCTCTTCTGAAAGGGTCCAGGGGTGGGGAATCTGCAGCCTCAAGGTCCTCAAGTGGTGCCCTTTGACTGAGCCCAAGTTTTTAGAACAAATCCCCTTAAAAGGATCTGTTTTGAGAAGTTTGGACTCAGTCCAAGGGCTGCACTTGAGGACTTAGAGGGTCACATGTGGCCTGGAGGCCACAGGTTCCCTATCCCTGCTAGACCAATCAGAATGCCTCCCAGCATGAGGTGTTTCTTTTTGTTTGTCTGATTAAAGGGGCCATGCCATGGCTACCTCTTAAACAGGCCTGTTCAATGAATGGGCATTGCCTCACCTGAATAGTACCCGAGTGAGTACCTGAATAGATCTTAGCCTAAAGGAGCCAAGGTCTCCCAATACATCCTGGGTCATCTCCAGTCATCCTGATGAATATCTGGTCACTAGATTCAGATGGCTCTGGAGGAGAAGTGAGGCTGGTGACCTGCACAGCCCTCCCTCACTCAAGACAAAGTCAAGTGCAAGCCATGTCATGATTTCTTTGATGGCGTGGTCTTCTTCGGCAATGAAGGATGAACACAATCCAAATGCCTAGGATTCAGACTTTTATTCAAAAAGAGTCGGGGCACATGGTATTAATCAACCCCTCTTCCAGTTCTGCGTGACTTTGTAGTTTCTCCTTAATCCTTTTCTGGTGGTATCCTTCCTTTTTACAAAGGGAAAGAGACCTTGGGGAGAAAGGCCTAGGAATCTGTCCCAGCCTGGGGATGCTGGGAGGGATGACTGCCCTTCGTATGGAAGGGAAAGGGAACAGAGCAGATTCAGCCTAATCCCTGCCTGTGGGACAGAATATGCAAGGCCAACAATGTTAAGAGGGGAGAAGAGATCAGAGGCTCAGCAGGGCTGGCAGGGCCAGAGGGTGACACCAAGACCCGATTGGTCTGGAAAGTAATTTCCTTTGCCTGGGGCAGGCAAGAGTCAAAGGCCAGGATCTGTGGCTCCACCAAGACCCTCCTCCTGTAGCCTTTTGGATAGTATCTTCACAGTTGGAGCCCCAGATAAATGAGACAATTGCTGGCCCTCTGCAGACCTCCTATGGTACTGGGACCATGCCTGGGCTTAGATCATTCTCTAGACATGGAATGTCCCCTGTCCTTTTCGTTTTATGAAGAGTGAATGAATGAATGAATGGAAAAACTTTGATTAAGCACCTACTATGTACAAAATGCTGAACTTGCAAATAGGAAAACAAGCCAACCAACCCCTGCTCTCCAGGAGCTCAACCTTCTTATGGGGGAGACCACACATCTAGGAGGTGTCAGCCTCAGGGTAAATGGAAAAGCCTCTGAATCCTTAAGATGCAGCAGCAAGGCAGATGGTTGTGTACCTTCATTAATGTCATTTCAGGGATAAAACTATATCTGTTTCAGATGCTGAACCATTTCTGATCAGTCAATGTTGGTTGATTGATTATAGATTAATTGATGCTGAACCATTTGACAATGCCAAGGACTATGGGGGTGAGTCCTTTTTTCCTAGTTTTTTTTTGCAGCCCTGACTGCTGAGGAGGTAGGATTGGAGGACCTGCAGAGACATGCTCCAAGACATATCTCCACAGGAGCGACCCACCCCGATGATGGCTGTGAGGTGTTGACTGGAGGTAGGACTGGTGGTCTGGGCTGGGGCACTGCTATTCCTAAGACTCTGGGGCTTAACTGTCCTTCATTTGTAGTTGGTCAGTGGTTGCTGTAAGTCAGGTGGGAAGAAGGAAGGTTTGGAGGGAAAGGTAATGAGTTCTGATTTGATCTCATTGAGTTTGACATGTCTCTAGGACATCCAATTTGAAATGTCCAAAAGGGAGAGATGTGATTGGATATATAGACCTGTGAGTCATCTGTATAGAGAACATAGTTAAGCCTATGGGAGTTGATGAAATGGGGGGGAGCAGAAAGAGGGAGGGAAGAAGAAGGGGAGAGAGAGACAGAGACAAAGAGAGACAGAGTGAGACAGAGAGAGAGAGAAAAAGAGAGAGAGAGAGAGATTAGAGGGAGAAAAGGGCAAAGCACAGAGCCTTGGGGAATACCTATATTTAGGGGCACAATGTGGAGGCACCAAAGGAGCCTGGGAAGGAGTGACCAGGAAGACAGGAGAACCAGGAGAGGAAAAGGTAATGAGGAGAGAGAATTCAGGAGACAGCATGGTCTGCCATATCAGAGAGGTGTAGAAGAATGAAAACTGAGAAGAGGCTACTTAAAGAAATCATGTTAACTCTGGAGGGAGCACTTTGAGTTGAGTAATTAGACGGAAAGTCAAGCTGCAGAGGATTAGGGTCACTGCAGAAGGGAGTGAAAGGGGAGGGCCTGGAGGAAGCAAATATAGACAGCTTTTTCTAAATTCCTATACCACCTGAGTATGTGTATGTATTTATACATGTGTGTATATGCATGCATGTATGTATGCATTCTTCCCTCTTTAAAAGAATTCTGATGAGATTGTGGTCCAGCATCGTCTGCCCTCCCCCTAATTTTTCTCTCCATTGCTAAAGCTCTTTCTCATGCACCTTTTTCATGTGAGATAATTTCCCCCATTTTGCCTCACTTCCCCCTTCTCAGTGAATTTCTCTTTCTCATCCCTTCTTTTTTTATTTGAGATCATCTCCACATAGTCAACTCACACCCACACCCCTCTGTGAAATAGCCTCCTTCTAACTGCTCTAATAATTACAAAGTTTTTAGGAGTTACATATATCACCTTCCCATATAGAAAAGTAAACAGCTTAATTTTATTAAGTCCCTAAATTATTTTTTCACATTTGCCTTCTGATGCTTCTCTTGTGTTTAATGTCAGATTTCCTATTCAGCTCTGATCTTTTCATGTCTATTTCATTAAATATTCATTCCCCTCTCCCAAGGACTATCTATACTCAGTTTTGCTGAGTAGGCTATTCCTGCGACTCCTTTGCCTTCTGGGACATCATAATCCAAACCCTCCAGTCCTTTAAAGGGTAAACTGCTAAACCTTGTGTGATCCTGACTGTGGCTTCACAATGTTTGAATTGTTTGTTTTTAGCTGCTCGCAATATATTCTCCTTGACATAGAGCTCTAGAATTTGTCTATAATATTCCAGGGAGTTTCCATTTTGCCTCTGTTTCAGAAGATGATCAGTAGATTCTTTCCATGTCTATTATACCCTCCAATTCTAGTATAACAGAATGGTTTTCCTTAATAATTTCTTGAAACATGAGGTCTCTTTTTGATCATGACTTTTTCTTCCATAGTAGTCTAATACTTAAGTCATCTCTCTAATTTATTTTCCAGGTCAGTTGCTTTTCCAATGAGATTTCACATTTTCTTCTGGTTTTTTACTCTTTCGACTCTGTTTTGTTGTTTCTTAATGTCTCAAGGAGTTATCTTCCACTTGACCAGTTTGGGGGGAATTATTTTCTTCAATAAGCTTTTGCTCCTCCTTTTCTGTTTTTTCTGCTTTTTAAGGAGTTCTTTTCTTCAGTGACTTTTTGTGCTTCTTTTACCATTAGGTCAATTCTATTTTTTAGGGTGTTACTTTTTTTCCAGTATTTTTGTACCTCTTTTACCAAAGCTATTAATTTTTTTTCATAATTTTCTTGCCTCACTCTCATTCCTTTTCCTGATTATTCTTTTACCATTCAACTCTTTATTGAACTCTTCTAGGAATTCTTGTTAGGCTTGTGTCCAATTAGCATCTTTTTTTGAGATTTTGGTTTTTTCACATTTTTGTGAAATTTCACATTATTGTCTTCTTCTGAGTTTTTTTCTTCCCTGACATCATAGTAGATGTTTTTATCTTTAAGTGTTGTGTTTTTTTTTTTTTGCTGTTTGCTCATTTTTCCAGTTTATTTCTTGACTTTTCATTTTATGTTAAAGTTAGACTCTCACCTGGGGATGGGGAGATACTATCCTAGATATATCTCAAGGTCCATTACTGGTGCTGCTGCCACCTGGGCTCCCACACAATGTCAGATCTCTCCTGTTGACCTCTTCAGTCATCTTGGGCTGGGAAAAATGTCTCACTCTTAATTTTTGTTGGCTTTACTGCTCCAGAGTTTTGTTTGAGGTGTTATTTTAAAGTTTCTTGCAGAGGAATGTTGGAAGAGTTTGCCTAGGTGGCTGTCATAATCCAATATCTTGGCTCTGCCTTGTTTTGGATAATTTTAACATACATAATTTATATCACAAGGCTTATCTTCTCAGTGGGTGGGAAGAAGGGAGAGAGAATTTGGAACTCAAAATAATGTTTCAAATGAATGCTAAAATAAATAAATAATTGTGAAAAAAATACATATTCCATTAAAAAAATTATTGTGCCTCAGGATACCCCTCCAGCCTTGAGGGGAATATGTAGCCAGACAAGCTCTGGAGAGTACACTGTGGGTTGGAAGAGTATGTCCTGAATCTTGCTACATAGCAGTGACAATAGCAATAAATAAGTGCCTAACAAGAGTGAAGTCCAAGTGCTCCATAAGGTTTTCATCTCTCTTAGCAACTAATGATGCAGGAAAGCCACAGTTGGGCCCGACAAGGGCTCTGTTCTCCTCCCGTCTCTCATCTGGATGGACCTCAGGCTCCTTTGGCCTTGACCCCCAGAACACATATTATATGAGATGGTTAATGTTTAAAGGAGAGTCTGGCGGATGTGTGTTACCCAACAGACAAATAAACTCACTTTCTTCTGCCCCTTCTAAGCCAACAAGAAATAGCCTGAAGGGGGTCACTCCATAGCCAGTCAGTCCTTTGAGTCTCTTTCTGGGCATAGCCTCTCTGTGCTGCAGTGCTCGAGACCCTGGAAACACCTCCCTCTCTTTCTCCTTAAAACAAGTAAAGACAGTATTCCTTGTAGGGACCCTGACTGGAGAGATGTTGGGGAAGTGCCACACCCTGTCCTGTAGGAACACACCATTCTCCTGCCTTCCGCTCACAGTAGTTTTTGTAGCAGTTAGACTAAGGTAGAGCAGTAACACAGCTTGGTGGCTAAAGAGCCAGCCTCCAAGTCAAGAAGACTTGAGTTCAAGCCCTGACACTGACATATTCTGGCTGCGAGGAAGTCGCTCACCTCTCATTTGGAAGCCTTCCCCAACCCCACTTAATTCCAGCGCCTTCCTTCCGCTAATTCCTTCCTCTTTGTCTAGCGCTTACTTTGCGAGGATTTGTTTGCATGCTGTCTCCCCCATTAGATTGTAAGTTACTTTTGGGCAGGGACTGTCTTTTGTCTCTTTTTAATCCCCAGCTCTTAACACAGTGACTGGAACTTGATAAATGCTTATTGATTATTTGATTGGTGTCATTTCAGGTAATTCCTATAGTCCCTTGGTAAGGAAGTTATTGTGGGAGAACAGGAGAGGTGGCAGATGGCATGGATGGAGACCAAGTGACTACAGGAGTGGGTCTTACCCTCCAAGTAGTGTAGAGGTTCCATTAAAGAACTCTCCCATCCATCATGAAGGAGGACTGTGTTTGTGATGAAAGGTTGGCACCTTGTGTCATTCCCGCTACAGGTGTAAACAATAATAATTTCACAACATATTATTCACAGCAGTTAGCACATGAATAGGTAAGTGATATACCCCAAAGTCAATACCACATGCAAATGAACAGGACCTTAATCAAAAGTGCATAGCTGAATATATTAATAACCAATTGAACTACAAACCCCTCATAATTCATTGATAGCTATGAAATACAAGTTGGTCACAAAAGAAGAAATTCTCTTAGGAAAACAAAATTATCAAAAGTATATTTAAACAATGATCAGAAATCTGAACTGGAATGAAACAATTCTAGTGAATAATGGGAATATGTTTCAAAACAAATGCATAAAAAGAAAAGGGAGAAAATGCTCATAAAACAGCAAAAACTAAAATGTTTAGCTAAAATGCGAATGATCTCTTTCCTCCCTTCCCAGACTGTCTGCAGTACTACTGAGGCACACCTGCTCCAAAGGGAAAAACAAAACAAGAGAAAAGGAGGAGAATAATTCAAATATCCACTACGAGAAAGGCCATCTGTGAAGAGATAATGTGGGTAAGATACACAACTAATTGATGGATTAAAATTCACATATAAACATAAAATAGGTTACCCAAATGGATACAAAGACCCCAAAATCAATTACCTGCAAGTAACATACCCTACACAGAAAAAGACATTTACAGCTGAAAATCTCAAGTTAGAAAAAAATGGTTATATGTCATCTGTCTGTAGGAAATCAGGAGCTGCCGTCATGATTTATCGAAGTACGCGTTAGCTAATTCCAGAAAATCAGGAATCACAGTTGTGATTTTGGGTAAATTTAATTGAAAATTAGAACACATTAAGATAAGGTAAATGTTTCATGATTCGAGGAAACATTAATAGCAAAGGTATATCAGTATTGAATATGCAGTATAGACACTGTTGACCTGAAAACTTTGTTAAAGAAAAGACAACAGGCTAAATGCATACATTTTATGATTTAATTAATTAGTTAATCAATTACCTATTAAAGACAATGGTAACATAATGCATTATGGAGCCAGAAATGTTCTGGCTACCCAGTGTGGAAATCTTCTGGCTTATATACATTTTGCCATGAGGAAGGAACTCTCCTAGTTGAACAAATCATAAATTTAGTAAGACAAGACAATTAACAAAGTAATGTTGGTCAGGCCTTGGGATTCCAGCTGGGTAAACACATGTCTCGGTGATAAAGAAGGAAATCCCACCACTAGTGAGTGGCAGGCTTCCTGCCCTAAACAGATAACTGACATAGGAAAGGGTAAGCAAAGTTCAATAGAAATTACGACCTAAGATTATATTTTCTTTACCATTAATAAAGGAAAGTCCCATTATTCAAGATAGTGTCTTAGGTTAAAGGTCTCCTAAGGAATGTAGAGTCAGCCTTGGCTGGCTTTGTTGACATAGGAAGAGGCACCCTCTGAGTTTGCTTCAGAGAGAACAAAGAGATATTCCAAAATTTTATATTAAACATTATCAACACAGAACTGATTGCATAGTTGTTAACATTTTCTGAAAACTGTCTCTAAAAGTACATTTATTAATTTTTATAAGCATGTATTCTCTATGTCTCTCTCTCCCTGTCTCTCTGTCTCTGTCTCTGTCTCTCTCTCTCTCCCATTGTCCCTCCCCCATTAAATGAACAACAAAAAATAAGAAAGGGAAAATCTTCAGAACAAATAAACCTCATCTAGCAGAACCAGTTCCCACACTGGTCATTAATAAAATATATGTCTCATTCTGCATTTTAAATCTATTACCTCTCTGGCAGCCTCTGGACTTGTAGTTTATCACTGCATTGATCAGAGCTGAGAAGTTTTTCAATGTGGTTTTTTTTTTGTAATGCTGTCTTTGTACAAATTATTATACTTCTATATACTTCACTCTCCCAGCATCCTCTAAAACTATACATTTTGTCATTTCTCACGTTACAAGAATGTTCCGTTACAATCATACACCATAATTTGTTTAGCCATTTCCCAATAGGTGAGCATCCCTTTAGTTTCCAGTTTAGGGCTACACAAAAGTAGCTGCTATAAATGCTTTTGTACATATCAGTCCTTTTCCTCTTCCTCTCATCTTTTTGGTCTACATTTTTAAGGCAAAGTTAATAGAAGTGCAAAATACATTAGACAGAAGACCATTAACATGGGTGATTACAACCTTCCACTTTCAGAATGTGAGAAGTCAAACAGAAATATAGGGAACAGATTAGAAATTTGAAAGGAAGTTGGAAAATGAGATTGAATGGTTCTGTGGAGCTGGATGAATTTGTTAGAGAATTTAATTTTTAAATTTAAAATTTTAAATGCACATTTATAAAAACTGCTCACACTTTAGAGCCTAAGGGCCTAATAAATAAATGCAGGAAAGCAGACCTTTTAAATATTACTTTTACAAACCATAGGACCATTAGAATAATAATAAGGGATACATGATTTAAAGATGCAGGCTTAAATACAATTTGCAAAAGATTTGCTTGAGTAAGATGGGTTAAAGATCAAATTACGTAAATAATAAAAATTATTTTAAAGGTAAGGATAATAATTACAGAACATATTAAATGTATAGGATGCAACTAAAGCAGTTCTTTAAATTTATTTGCCTGTTTAGCAATAAAAGAAAAAAAATGGTAAAATCAACAAACTGATGTGGGAAAAACTGGGACACTAACGCACTGTTGGTGGAGTTATCAGCTGGTCCAACTATTCTGGTTGACAACTCCACCAACAGTGCGTTAGTGTCCCGGTTTTTCCCACATCCCCTCCAGCACTTAATGTCCATTCTGGTTTGACAGAATTATTAAACTTGTAGATGAGGAAGGAAGGCTGAAGAAATGGTCTTTCTGGTTTTTACAACAAAAACAATCAAGCGACACTTTTCATCGAGTACTTCATGGTGTGTCTCAGGAAAATGTGGAAGGATAAAAATTAAGTAATAGTATCATCAAAAGAGGCAGAATTTGTTAGATCACTTAGCCCAAAGAATAGTTGTTAGCAGTTCGGTGTCCGCATGATTTTAGCCACTGTGACACCTAGCTGACCTTTAAAAAAACAACTGCACAAGTTATAAGAAGAGGGAGGTGTGGAACAATAGCGGCTATTGTGAAATATATCCGGCTCTTAGTGGACTGCTTGTTCTCCGTATGACTCAGCAGTGCTGAACCATGGCACAGCCCCAAAAGTTTATGCCACCTTGGATTGGCTAAGCGGGACAGAGGAGCTTCCAGAAATACAAGGACATTATCTCACTGTATCCTTCCCTCACCAGACCTCACTTGGAGTAGGGAGCTCAGTTCTGGTTACCAGTTTAAGGATGTTGATCAGCTGACTAGTGTCCAGAGAAGGGCAATCACATTGGTGAAGGGCATTGAATCCTTGTTTAAAGGAACTGAGGATATTTGACCTGGAGAAGAGAAAACTGAAGAGGGAACCAGAAAGCTACCTTCAAGTAGCTGAAATGTTGGCTTGTGGAGGAGACATTGGACTGGCTCCATTTGGCCCCAGTGGCTAGAACCAGGAAGCAACGGGGAAGGGAAGGGGAGGGAATCTGCAAAAAGGAAAACTAAGGCTTGATGTCAGGAAGAACTTTGCGATGAAGGGAGTTGTCTCCAGGTGGAACAATCCACCTCAAAGGTCATGGCTTCCCTCTCCACCGAGGTCCTCAAGCGGAGACTTGATCATAACTCAGATGCGTTGTAGCCAAGGGAGAGCAGGCGCTGAGGTACCTTCTCCCTCTGAGATCCCGAGTCAATGGTTCTGTGAAATGTGTTTCAACTGAGTGAAGAAACAGAAATAATCGACATTCTTAGAGCCAGAGAATATTGTCCACAACTTTCTAACAGCCCTGTCAGGCTGTATTCCAGGAATCCTTCATGATCTTTATTTTACAAATGAGAAACATGCTCAGAGTCCTCTGGTCACTCAGCACGTAAGGGTGGGGCAGGGTTTGACGCTGGCTAGAATATCCAGTTTGGAGAGAGGAGGCCCCTGGGGTCAGATCTGCTCACCTGTTGTGTGTCCATGAGCAAGTCACCTGTGGGTCTTGTGGTACACAATTGCTGGGAGGCTGAAATAAGATGGTGATGAACTATGTAAAGCATTCAGCAAACAGGAATGTTTTATAAATGTGAAGCTTGTTTATTATTATAATTCTGACTCCAAGCCCAGGACTGTCCATTTGGCCAACGTCTCTTTCCCAGTCAGTCAGTGGATCCATAAGCGTTCCCGAGGCACTATTTGCTGGGCTCTGTGCTAAGCGCAGAGATACAGAGATTCGAGTTCTAACGGGAGACTACCTGCCTGTAACAGGATCATCAGCTCTGAAGCCCGAGCTCGGGCTTCCTGTCACCTACCAGCTGTGTGACCTCGGGCAGGGCAGGGCACGTTCCCTCTTGTGACCTCAGTTTCCTTTTCTGTAAAACTGGAATAACCTTCACTACTCTCCTTCCCCCGGCCCAGGGCTGCCATGAGGATCAAAAGAGAAGGTGGATGCAAAGGTCTCCGAAGGTGCTCCCCTGATGTAGGTTGTAGAATGCTCTCAGGTTTGCAAAGGTCTTTACAAATATCATCTCATTTGGTCCTCACAGCAACCCTGGGAGGTGGGGGCTGTTATGGGAGCGATTTTACAGATGAGAGAACTGAGGCAGGCAGCGATGAAGTGATTGGCCGAGTTACACAGCTGTCTGTGGTAGGATTGGAACTCCTGTCTTCTTGGCTCCAAGACTGGTGATGAGCATATTGTGGTGGTGGGATCACATGATCCTGAGGACTCCTCATGGGTTCAGCCAGTGATCTTCAGATGCTGCTCCTTGTCCTTGCTTCGCAGCTTTCGGAAGCTGGTGGTCTTGGTCCCTATCTCTGAGTCAGGCAGGGCCGGAACACCAGATCCAGTGTTTGGAGAAGAACTGCTGACTTTCACAAGGATTGGGCTGCCTCGGCCCACTAGAGGGTCAGTGAGCCCTGGCCCTCTCCTCTGGACCTGGAAGAGTGGGGCTGCCCTCTTTGCACCAGGCTCCTATGGATGGCCAAGGGTGGAACTCCACCCCACTCCTTTTCCGGTGGCCAGTTGGGCAGGAGCTTGAGGGGAGGTGTGTGTGTGTGGGGGGGGTCTGTAAGTGACCCAAAGTCTCATGGTGGAGGCCAGAGCCCAAGGGCCTGCTGCAGCCCTGCCCCACCCTGGGGCCCCTGCCCACCCCTGCTCCACCCTGCCTCTCTGGATCTTGGGGTGGGGGTAGGGGGCACCATCATTTCCCTTTTCTCTGGGTTTGCTAGGGGAGCACTAGAGGAGTTAGGTGAGGCTGAATGGCCTTGTTATTCGGCAGGGATTGCCCACCGCAGACCACGAGGTTCTTTCTCAGAGAGCTTCTGTGCCTGAGCCAAATGGCCCAGGCAGTGGCTCTGTAAGGCGGCTTGTTCTCCTGGCCTGACCAACAGAAGCAGCCCTGCCTTGGGCCTGAAGCGGCCCTTTGTACAGGGAATCCTAGCCGGGGCCAAGACTGCTACCTGAAAGGGAGGAGAGAAGTTTTTGTGTTCGAGGATGGAAGGGTCCAGCCCATGAGTGACTTCTTTAGTGCCTGGAATTCCTGGTGTGGAAACTCTGTCCCCTGGTGCAGACTGATGCTGTCCTCAGTAACTTAGTGTCTCTGAGTGCTTCAGGGTTGTCAGAGACAGGATTTGAACCCAGGACCTCCTGACTCCAGGTTGGGCACTATCTCTCATGCAGAAAGTCCTTGATACCCTGGGAAAATGGATCAAGAGGGCTGCTGAGAATGGAAGGAAGAGCCCAGCTGAATGTGTGTGCTTGTGTGAGTGTGCATGAGTGAGTATGTGAGTGTATATGTGTGAATGTGTGTGTGAGTGTATGTGTGTGTGAATGTGTGTGTGCGAATGTGTGTGTGAGTGTGTGTGTGTGAATGTGAATGAATGTATGAGGGTATATGAGTGTGCGAGTGTGAGTGTGCATGAGTGAGTATGTGAGTATGTGAGTGTGTGTGAATGTGTGTGTGTGAATGTGTGTGTGTGAATGTGAATGAATGTATGAGGGTATATGAGTGTGTGCGAATGTGAGTGTGCATGAATGAGTATGTGAGTATGTGAGTGTGTGTGTGAGTGTGAGTGTGTGTGAATGTGTGTGTGTGAGTGTATGTGTGTGTGAATGTGAATGAATGTATGAGGGTATATGAGTGTGTGCGAGTGTGAGTGTGTGTGTGTGAGTGAGTATGAGTGTGTGTGTGCATGTGTGAGTGTGAGTGTGTGTGAATGTGTGTGTGAGTGGGTATGAGTGTGTGTGTGCATGTGTGAGTGTGAGTGTGTGTGAATGTGTGTGTTAGTGAATATGAGTGTGTGTGTGTGTGAATGTGTGTGCGAGTGTGAGTGTGCATGAGTGAACATGTGAGTATGTGAGTGTGTGTGAATATGAATGAATGTATGAGGGTATATGAGTGTGTGCAAGTGTGAGTGTGTGAGTGTGAGTGTGTGTGTGGGGCCATGGAGGCATTGGTTAACCCCACCCTCAGAGGGAGGTCACACTAATGGAGATCACTAGTTCTGTTTACAGGGTGCAAAGGGCTTCCTCGTAGCAGGCCTGAGGGGTAGGGGGGCCATCTCTATCCCAGCAGCATCCTGAACCAAATACCCCGGGCTTGGGGCTTGGATGGAAGCCAGGCTACACTCATTCTATAGAGGAGGACCTCAGGGCAGAGGGAAGTGTAGAGGCCCCAAGATTGTCTGCCCAGGGTTCCTACTGCCTCTCCTAGAAGCCATGGGACACAGTGCTGGCCTCAAGATGCAATTTATAGAATTGAGAAAACCTCACAGGTCTGAAGAGATGGTCAGAGGGAGAGGGGCTGGGAGGGGCTCCAGGAAAGGAGGTTTAGGCACCTTTGGGGGAGGATCAGAAGAGGGAATGTGATGGGGGGGGGTGAAGAAGGGATTGGGGAGGAAGGTGAAGAACCAGTGAGAGTGGGAGGAGAAATAAAAGGGTTTTGCTTTGCTGGGACACAAGGATCTTTACAAAGATCAGCCCCAGGAGGTGAGCGCTGCATATGTGATTGTCCCTATTTGGAGGTAAAGAAACTGAGGTTCATAGACTAGGCTAGAGGACATGTCCAGGGACTGCCAGAAGCTTCCTGATTCTAGTGTCCCAAGTACAGATAGGTAACAGGGGGGCAGGGAGAGGGAGAGACAGAAAGACAGAAAGAAAGGCAGAATCACAGAGAGACAGACAAGGAGGCAGTCACTCAGTGTGTGTGAGACAGTCACAGACACACAGTGTCACAGAGATTGAGACCAAAAGACAGATTGTCACTGACAGACAGACAACAAGGCAGCCTTCCCTTTCTCCTGAAGCCCAGCACCTGTCTCTGCCTGGTCTTCACAAGTTGTTCCCTCAACTCCATCCCCTCAGCCTTTGCACACGAGGCAATGTCAAGGGCACAGCCTACAGGAACTGCCCTCTCGCAGTCCCAGTGATTGCCCCCCCACTTTCCTCTCTCCAGCCTGGCCCCTGGGTACTTCTGTCACCCCAGACTTCACAATACCCTCCTTGGGTTTGAAGAGCCCCCATTATGCTGAAGTCCAGCCCCCTCCTTCTGGGGTCACACCTCCCCTGCTGTAGATCCCCAGAGGGCTCTCCAGGGAACTGGGCCAGCTCACAGCTCAGCTGCCTGTGTTCCTGCCCCGAGAGATCTTCTTGTCCTGCCCTGGTTAAAAATAGCAAAGACCAGTGAGGGGTCAGTGCACCCAGGTTGCATCAGACAGGCTCAGGAGCAGATTTCTCAAGTCCTGCTCTACACCCAAGTCCACTTCTCCTGCCAGGGCAGGCACCTTTGAACTTGGGAGGGGGGAAGACCTCGCCTGCCCCTGTAGTCAGAAGAGGGGTGGATCCCTGCATTCAGTCTGCTCTTTATCTGATGCTCCCTGAGGCTCTCCCTGAGGACCAGTTGACCTCTGGTCTGCTAACCTCATCCTCTCTCTGGCCTCATGGACTCTGGTCTCCTCCATTGTGCTTGCCTCAGGAACCTGAGGGGAAGCTCTCCATCTGCTGAGCCTGGTTTGGCTAAAGCAAAGAGTGTCTAAAGCAGAATTCACCCAACGCTGTGGCCAGAGCCTGATTGAGAAGGACAGGGTCTGCATTTGGTTCTGGGGCAGTAGGGAGTCCCTGCAGCTTCTGGGCTCACACCTATACCTTAGGAAGACTGTCAGCAGCTGTCTGGAGAAGGCAGAGGAGCAGAGAGATCCAGGACACAGGGCCTAGCGATGATGAGGAGCTAATTGGGGGCTGGCCTGGGGAATGGAAGAAAGATTTTTGTTGTGTTTAACGCTTTGTTATCCCATTTGAGGTTTTCTTGGCAGAGATACTGGAGTGATTTGCCATTTCTTTCTCCAGTTCATTTTACAGCTGAGGAAACTGAGGCAAACAGGGTTAAGTGACTTACCCAGGGTCACCCAGCTAGTAAGTGTTTGAGGTCAGATTTGAACTCAGATTCTCTGAACTCCAGACCTGGGGCTCTCTCCACTGCACTACCTAGTACTGATAGGAATAAATAGAAAGATGGAGTGACACATTGGATATGCCAAGAAGGTCCTTATTTATATTTTTTCATGACCCTTTGGATTTTATTTCAAGTTCCATGCTGGTTGCTCAGCTAAGTAGATCATCATCACTCTCTGGTCCCTCCCCTCTACTCCTGAAAAATCTCTCCATTTCTCATGTTGGGTAGTATAAAAGTTCTAGTAAATGTTTAACAACCAGCTCTCTGAAAATATGGGATACGCTGGTAAGTTTACACTGAATACTTAACGTTTTCTCCATCATGTTCTTGGTCCTGGACAATGATCAAAGCCTTAAGTGAGCAGGACTCCAGAGCAGGGGGTAATAGCTGACAGAGATATTACCACAATCCTGAGATTAGGGAGATAAAGCCTGGGCTTTGTTACCATGCTCAAGCCCAGGCTCGGGCTTTGGAGAGGATGGGGACAATCACCAGCTTCCTGGGCACCAGGAGGAGCCTTATTCAGCATGGCAGAGAAATCCTTTACACATCACAGTCCCAGACAGTACCCTTAGGCTGTAAGAGTTAGAGAGAAGACAGACCCATGATTCCAGGCTTCCTGCAATTCACAAAAGCTGGAAAAGCTTCGTTAAACAGTCATCATCTCCATCAGACAAACACTACAGGGAAACTAAGTCAGATTACAGATTACGTTCAGCGTTCACAAATAGGCTGATGGAGGAGGAGGCTTGGAGGGCACTGGAGTCAGGCACAGTGGAGATTCTGTCTGGCCTTTTATAATTTCTCTTCCATTCTGTCTTCTCTGTCCCTAGTTATCTTATCTAATGTAAGTCTCTTAAGTAAAATTTTATAACCCCCAGCACAGCTTTTATTCAGGTTCAACCAGACTTTTCATTAACCAAAATATGCAGGAGGAATAGTAGAAGGAAACACAAAATTCCCATAACACCAGTCTCCTCCTGCCGCAGCTCAGGTGTGGGCTGCAAGGCCTCGTGCAAAGAGTATGGATTTATATTCAGCGACTCTGGGTTCAGATCCTGACTCTGGCACTCAGAGTTGTGTGGCCTTGGCCAAGTCTCTTTCCCTCTCTGAGCCTCTCTAAAATCAGGAGGTTGGAAGATTTGGGCTCCAAGAAATGCTTTTTCTTTTGGGTGAGTCACAGGGGCCTTTCCCTTTTCTCCCCCAGAATGTGATCAATGAGCCGTCAGATTCATCAACTTCTGGAATCCAATCTCGCTCCACACAGCTGGGGCACTCCTCCTCACTGTCCTCTGGCTGGCAGAAAGAAATAGTGTCATATATCTTCCTCCTCTTCTTTGCACATACAGTTAACAGGCAGGGAAGGAACCAGCGTGGCCTCTTCTCACACCATGGAGTTTGGAAGGAGCAGGCATGGTCCCTGATCAGTGAACCACTCACCCCTTTCCAAGGCCACTGGAAGGAAGCCGGCAGTATGGCAGCCCTCAAGCTCAAGCTGAGCAGTCAGGGCTCTGACTTGTCACGTAGCCACCACCTCTTTGTGTGACAGGTCCATGGGGGTCGGCCAGGGAGGCATGCTTGAGGCCTTCCTGGCCACTGGTCAGCTCTGTGCCTCTGTAGTTTGCCTTTGGCTAACCCCGCGCTCCCAGTCAAAGACACAGAGGGGACTTCCTAGCAGTGTGACTCTGGGTGAGTCACTTCATCCTCTTGACCTCAGTTTCCTCATCTGTAACATGAGCTGGAGAAGGAAATGGCAAACCATTCCAGTATCTTTGGTAGAAAAACTCTAAAGAAGGTCATGGAGAGTTGGACATGACTGAAACGACTGAACAGCAAAGAGAAAAAAATACCAGAGACTGAGGAAAGAAGAAAAAAAGGGGGAGGCTGAGCAGCTCTGGTGTTAGCAGCAGGAGGAATTTCCCCTTGGTGGTGCTACTGCTGCACTGTGTTCACACTCCTAGGAAAAGTGGCCATGGGAGGCTGTTGAGGGAGGGGCTACTCATTTTACAGATGAGGAAACTGAGGTGAACAGGGTGAAGTGACTTGCCCAGGGTCACACAGCTAGTATTTGTCTGAGGTCAGATTTGAACTCAGGAAGATGAGTCTTCCAACTCCAGGCCTGGGGCTCTATCCACTGCCCCACTAGCTGCACACTGACACAGTGGCACACACATACTTGTTTTTACGTACACTAGTGCATGTGTAGATTGGACAACCCAGCGTAATTAGATTTATATTCTCTCACACAAATATCCATTAAGTTCCTGCTATTACTCAAAACCCACCAGTGGCTCCCTATTGCCTCCAACATCAAATACAAAGTGCTTTGTCACTCAAAGCCCTTCGTAAAGTAGCCTTTTCCTACCTGTCCAGTCTTCTTACATCTCCCACTCCCCAACCCGTACTCTTCCCTCTGGTAACTCTGGCCTCCCAGTTGTTCCACAAACAAGACCCTCCCTCTCTTGGCTCTGGGCATTTCCTCCAGCTGCCTTGAATACTCTCCCTCCTCAACATCATACTGACTTCTCTGGCTACCTTTGGGTTCCAAGTAAAATCCCCGCTTTTCTTGGAAGCCTTCCCCGTCTTAATTCCAGTATCTTCCTTCTGGTAATTATTTCCTATTTATCCTCTAAACAGCATGGCTCGCTTCGTATCTATTGGTTTGATCATCTCTCCCCCATTAGATGGTAAGCTCCTTGGGGTCAAGGACTGTCTTTTGCCTCTTTTGGAAGTCCAGTGCCTGGAACATGGCAGGTGCTTAAGAAATATTCATTGATCGAGTTCTTCTTTGATGTCCCAGCATTCCCAGCTTTCCAGGAGTCATGGTTTGGCAGACTGCTAAGACCTTTTACTTCCCCTCTCTGCCCACATTCTCAGGCCAGTGTTCTGTGTGGGATGGAGATGGTCCCTTCCAATGCTCAAACTCCAGAGATGTTTGCCAGGCCTGGACATAAAGTCTCGCTTCTTGCTCATGCCATTGGGAGTGTCAGACATCCTGCACCTCAGCCCAGTGTGGACAGTCCTCATCTATTCCACAGTGGCTGAGCTCTTTCATAGACACAGAGGCATGTGATGCAAAGTCAACTCATCACAGCAAACCTTAACTAAAATGATGAGAATGTCATCATCCCAGCTGGGCTCACTCCATCTCCAGGCCTCACTGCCGCCAGTGTGTGACAGGCCTACCAGTGGCGAGAGGATGCAGCCTGTCAGCGCTAGGGCAGCCCCCAAACCTAGACCATTCTCTGGTTCCCATTGCCAGTTTACTGGACTTCAGTTTTGATCCAACAGTGCCAGACTCTCCGTTGACTGGAGCCATTCTTGGGCCCATCTGCCTTGCAACAATATGCAGCACACATTCTAAGACTCTGCTCTGCTGGTTCTAGGAAGAAATTGGAGAGGAGAAAGAGAGAAAATGGTCCATGGGCCAACCTTCTGAAAGAGACATCATGGAGTGGGGTCAAAGGCACAAGCAGAGCCTTGAAAGAGGAAAGGTCCACCTGAGCCTAAAGTAAGGGAGGAGAGGAAAGGGGAATATGGAGACATGTTTGCGCCAGGGAAGGAGGGCAGATCAGGATCCTCAAAATGGGTACACTCAATTTTCTCAGGAAAGTAGGAGGTGAGGTTAACTGCTGGGTGAGAGGAGGGACCTAAGAAGCACAGAACAGGACAGACATCGTGGAGAGTGCAGATTTCTGGGTAATAGTACAGTCATAGCAACCTGGGAGCCCAGACTTAGAATTCAAGTGGACCTCAGGTTCCATGGAGTCCAATTCCTTCACTTTGCTAATTGAAAACAAACTCGAGGCCCAGAGACATAAATGATCTTCTCCAGGATCATATAGCTAGTTCATGTCTCAGGTCAGAATTGAACCTTGGTACTCTCTTCTCTCCACCTAGTGCCCTATGCATTATGCCACACTTCCCTACTGCGTATGAGCTTATAGTAGACCCATTCTGCAGTTTCCTGGCCTCCTCCAGCTGTGTCCAGCAGCATTTAAGCAAGAGTAATGGGCTATAGCTGAGGATCAGTCTGACATGAAAGATGAAAAGTAATGGTGGGCAGGGGCTTCAAGAGTAAATCATGGTGCCTTTGGGGAATGGTTTAGCTGTAGAGTCAAAACTGTGAAGGATGGAAACTCAGGCCAGGGTGATGTCAAGAGATTGGGAAAATGGAATGATGGAGAGACTTCAGCTCCTCCGAAGATTGATAAATAGGCTAAGGAAGACAGGGGACAGACAAAAAAGTGCTATCAAAGGGGCATTCCATAGTTCAGGACCATGGCCAGTTATAGGCTCCCTGACAGCCAAGCTCTGATCTGTCTCACTAGTGGTTGAGGGGGAGTGAAAGTCACAGCCTGGAGCCTGATGGACAGGCAGGCCAGGATATTGAAGAGGACCTCAATATAAATACCCCAAACCCACAGATGATGGATGGGGGCTAAGGAGCGGGGAGGAAGGCAGACTATGAGCCAGGTACTAAGCTCCCTAACAGAGGGAGGGTCAGCTGAAGGCTAGATCTGTACTGGGTGACAAATAGACAGGGTGAACTTCAAAGGAAGCAAAGTTGCCCAAGGGCAGGTGTTTAGGTAACACAGAGGAACAAGGAGTAGGCCAACTCAATTTGACCCCACTTTATTGGGGAGCAAGAGAGGTTACATAGTACTGGAGACAAAGGCTAGGAATGAAGTGACATTTGGGGAAAGTCAGCTTTCCATTAGCATAAGAAGAGGGAGAACATGAGGGAAAATATCTCAGATGAAACACAGTTTAGCATCAGAACAAGGAGGCCAGAGGACCTATTGGAAGGTGAGGGAAGAGGGAGGAGGAATGGGTTGTGTGTAGATGGGAGGAGAGCAGGGCTAATCTGGATGGGCTGAGTGTAGGGGATGAGATCATGGAGGAAGAGCTTCACATTGGTTGCTGGCTTCCCTGGACCAGGAGATCAGGAGAGCAAAGGATGCTAACCCTTAGATAGACAGGTCATCTCAAAGGTTCAGGTATGATGATGCCTTCAAGTGGCTGGTATCTTTCAAGTGAGGGTCCCTTAGTGAACTCAAGTGGCCATTGTGGTGACCCGGAGGCTCCTGTAGGGCAGGGATAACTACCTCACTTTTTCTTCTCTCTTCTCTACAACCTTTGGGGAGAATTCCCTCCCCCATCTCTGAAGGACATGTCCTTTGAATGGCAAGTCACCCTTCAGGATCCCCCACTTAGGAAGGTAAGGCAGACGTCCACACAAGAGTGGGCAGCCTTAGCTGTCTGCCAAGGCTTCTGCCCAAAGTCAGCACTCATATCAGGCTTTCTGGGAGATTTCTCAGGTTCCCACTCCCTTTAGCCCACTCTTTTTACAGCAGGGGTTGCCCTGGGACCTTGATGAAGCTAGATTCCTGGAAATTTGGAGCACTCAAAATCAAATAGGCAGAATGAACTGCAGTGAAAGCCCCAGACCTTTCACCCGAAGGCATCTCCTCATTCCAGCTGATAGGTGAATTCGGCTGATCTACACAAAATCTTTCACGCTTTTATGGAAAAGCTAGTCCCTGAGGGTGAATGATGACCTGACAGAGCGCCCTGAAATGAAAGTACCACCAAAAACAGACAGATGAAGCATGTCCTGGCCAGGAAGATCATGGAAGGACATCCAGAGGCCGAGTGGAATGAGTTTCTGCTCGGCCAGGATTGTGCTCACATAGCCTGGGGCTGCTTCTAGACATGGAGGCTCTCCAGCATCCCTTCATCACCTAAAGGAAGATGACTCCTGAGAAGCACCTGGCCATTGGCATTTGGGGCAAGGGCGATTAAATCTTTGCATGGGCCTGAGCTGATCTTACCCATGATCCAACTAGAAGGACAGGTACAAATCTTGGAGAGACTCCAGCTCTGAGCCCTCAGCCAAAGGACAGCACCTCAGCCCTTATTCCCACCTCAGGGACTCTGGGGGCACCCTGCTCTGACATGGTGTTTGCTGGCTCTCTGCCAGGCTCTTACAGCCATGTGCTGGAGTTCAGCTCTGTTACTACAGCTTTCTTTTTTCTGTGCTGACTGAGTCCATCACCCATATCATCTAACCTCTACTGGGCCTCCAATGCAATTCTTTTATTTCACCCTAATGAAGTCCCCACCTTGTGCCCCATAGAAGCTCGTCATTCGAGACCCTCTCTTCCCTTTTTAAGCCTGCCACTCCCTTTCACCTCCTCTCATCTTAGGACCTTGCCTCCTACTTTACTTAGAAAATTGAGGCAATTTCAGCCTGAGTGGCCCTTTCCCTGTTCTCTTCAGTTAAAAACCCCTCGACGCCAACTTCCACTCTCTCCTCTTCTTCCGATCTCAGATGGAATTTCTCTTCTCCCCGTTACCAGGCCTCTTAACTGCCAGATCTGGTCATCTTTCCTTGTTCCTCACCTTCTTTAGCTGTTTTTCCTGGATACCCTTCCCTCTGAATCTTTGCATGCTGCTCTGTTCTGGTTCCTTCTGCCTTTCCAACCTCTCCTCAGTCTTCACGGCTGGCTCAACATCCAAACAATCCAAACAACAGGTCTTGTCCTCAGCCTTCTTCTCTTCTTCTGCTACTACTCTTGGTCTTGGTCTTGACCCAGACAGGCATTCAGCAAACCAATTCTAGCTAATTAAAGATTTCAGCCAGTTGGGTCCGGTTAATTGAGGGTACAGTACAACAGCATTTAATCTGATTCTCCAGCTACAGGATCAGAAACTGGGGGTAAATTGGGTTCAGGTGAAAAGTCCTCCTTAGGTTAATGCAGGCCAGGGAAATGATTTCCCTCCTTTATTACAGAAATGAATGGTAGAACATTTCCTTTCCTATGGCATTTGGAACAAGTAGAATCCTACTAGACTAAGAGCTTCATAGAAAGGCAGGGCATCTCTCTCCCTCCTTAAATTACCTTTTCGTTATCCATGGACTTCATACCACACACACACACACACACACACACACACAAGAATATAAGGTCCTCGAGGGCAGGAACCATTTCAAGTGTCTGTCTTTGTGTCTTTAGTGGCCAGTGCACTGACTGGCACATAGAAGGAATTGAATAAATGCTTGCTGAATTAAAATTAAATTTTGGTGCTAGCAACTAGTACAAGACTCTGCACAGAGCAAGTGCTTAATAAGCTTAATAAGCAAATGTTTGTTTATTGGATGGATGGATGGATGGATGAGCATTATTGTATCTCAGATAGCTTGAGGAAGAGGATCTGACTTGATGAGAAAGAATAGTCTTCTTTCTATAACCAGTGGTATGTCTTTGATGCCAAGAAATGGCATGATAAGAGTTAAAGTTCCATGGGTGGGAAAGGAATCTCTAGGATTACTGTCCCAAGAATGAGTTCAGGAATGCCAGGGAGCACAGGCAATGGGATGGAGTTTCACCACACCAGGAATTTCTTTTATTAAGGAGAGAGAATGCTGTATAGGACTGGGAAAATGTTTCCTCTTCCTTACTACAGAAGGGAACAGAGTTGGGAACAGTGTGGTCACTCACTCCTCCTTCTCATTCCCCCCATGTATGTGCAAGGATGGAGTCCATGGCAATATTTAAAAAACAGGAACTGCCTGATAGGAGGAGAGGGACAAGAATGTATGCCTGGATCAAGCTGGCAACTCCCACATTCCAAAGGTGGAGGCCAGAGGAAGGAGGGAGTCATTTTTCCCTTTCAGCTTTACCTCCCCCCTCAAGCCCATACTCAGGCACAAAAGGCTCCACTTCTATACACCAGGTCTTGTTGGTGGCTTATTTGTTTAAGATAAGTTTTATAGATGCCTTTTGTGTTTTTGTATCACTTCTCAACATATGCCATAGTTCCCCACTATCACCCCTTTGCACACTCTTTTGTAATAAAGCAAAAAACCAGCTTACCAATAAACAGGTCTGAATGAATAGATATCACACTTCAGTAAACTCTGAAGCCAATTGTCCTTGTCAGCGCAGACTACTCAGTGAGCCACCAGTTCATTGGAAGTCTGTGGTATGTAGATTGGACAATACTTCAGGATGGTGCAGTGGAGCAGCTGCTCGATTTGGAGTCAGAAGACTTATCTTCAAATCTAAGATCTTCCCTTTAAAGCCTCTGTGACCTTGGGCAAGTCACTTAACCCCTCTGGGTCTCAGTTTTCCCATCTGTATAATGAGGGGGTTGGAGCACAAGATTTTCAGCTCTAAATCAATGACCCTTGGAGTTGTCCCTTGACTTTATGTGAGAGTGCATGTAATGCTGTGTCTTCACAGCCTTCATTAGTGTGTCTGCATTCCTATAGCCCCAGTAACACTCAACTTTCTATTTGTTCATTTGGACCAGCTGGCAAGGTGTGAGTTAAAATTTCAGTCATTTTAATGTATATTTCTCTTATTATTTATGATTTGTAGGTTGTTTTCATAATGTCATTGACAGTTAAAACTCTTCTTTGGAAAACTTGATATCTTTGTATTACTTATGTTTTCGGGGAATGGCTCTTGATCTCATTTATTTGGGTCAGTTCTCTTTAAGTCTTAGATAGAAGATATAATAATAATAGCTAACATTTATATAGAACTTTAAGACTTGTGAAGAGCCTATGTATTTTTTTGGCTTTGATATTTTTAACAATGATATTTGACACAAAGATTGTTTTTCCCTATTCAAGGTTTCTCTTCTTATTTTAACTACATTGATTTTGTTCATATAGAAGCCCTTGAATTTTATGTCTTTAAAATGATAAGTTTTGTTTTTATGTTCTCGTTTATCCACTGCTTGGTTCAGAATTTTCCCCTGGCCATAGTCACGAAGAGTAAGTCCAGGTGGCTTGGGCATTTGCCATCCTATCTTCAGAGCAACAGAGAGAGTTCCAGGGGCTTAAATACAACAAATATTCATGTGAAGCCAATACATAATAGCTGGCCAATATTCTGTCTTTCGTACTAATTACTGTCTTTTCCAGGTAGCATGGTGAAAACGTTCTCATTGCCGTGGTCACACAGGCATAGAACCCCCGGGTTACCTGACCAGTACAGGGTTCATAAAGTCATTGAGTCTGGCTCTCGGTAGCTTGGCAGCTTTACCAAGAGAAAACAAGATCCCAACTTGGGCCACTACCCAGGTCATAGATTCAAAGCCAGGCTCTCTCTCCCTGGGATCTAGCCACACCGACATGAGAACATTCTCCATGTAGGGAGACTACAAGGGCACATGTCTAGAGGGTCTCAGTAAATCTGTTTTTCTCAGCACCTGTTCCGTGACCATCACTGGCCATTGTGAGTTCCATTGCTATTGCCAAGGAGGGTCACCTGGACCTGTCATCTTCAGAAGACTCAGATCTGAGTTCTAGCTTAGACATCTGCAATGTACAGGTGACAAGGAGGACTGGATTTGGAATGAAAGAATCTGGGTTCAAATCCCAGGTCTATTATGTACCTTAGTTTGGGTAATGGAATGGAAGAATCCCAGGTCTATTACATACCTTAGTTTGGGTAACGGAATGGAAGAATCCCAGGTCTATTACATACCTTAGTTTGGGTAAGCCACTGAAGTTGTCTGCATCTCAGTTTCTTCATCCATAAAAAGGAGATAGTGATGAGCTTAGATTCCCTAACTCACTACCTAACTGTACAGGTTACTGAGAGGACAGGGTTTTATGTATCTAACAGGACTGTAGAAATGCGCATAATTGCTGCTGGATGTGAGTTTTACTGAAATGAAGGCGGGGGAGAAGGACTGCTGCTGTGTTTTAACTGGGCACACGTGTGTGTGCCTATGCACAGGTGCAATGCCTCTGTAAGTGTGCTTTTGTGAAGGCAGGGCTTGCCTAAGAGACCTGCCAATGATGCCCAGCCAAGGGAAGGTGGCACCCGGGAGCCAGAGCATCTGCAACCTCAGCCCCTAAGGGAGAACATAGGAGCAGGCTAGCCAGCCTAGCATCAGCGCACCAGGATCTCTGCTTGGGGCCAGTGACTCCAAGGTGAAACTGACTTGAGGGCAAAGAGCAGCCCAGGCCCATGGACCAGGAGACAGACGACAGAAATCAACCCCTCACTTAGCAAGTATTTGTTGATGACCACCTTTGTTGCCTCTCAAGGTCTGGATGTTTTCTTTTCATTTTTTAATACAACTTTTTTCTGACCTTAATAAACATGAAAAATGATCATTTTATTAATCTACATAGTAGAACAGAAAAAGAGAATCGATTGTTCATAAAGCTGCACATCTCTGTTATAGACAGCTTATTTTTCTGTTTGAATATATAAGAAATTCAACCTGTAACTCCCCAAACTGTCCTGAGTCTCTGCGTTTCCTTCTGATCTTTCTTCTACGAAGCCATTTTGCAAAACTGCTTCAATGTCCCCCTCGCCTTTTTTTTTGCCATTCCTGTCCTTGACTCCCCTCTTCCCTTCATCACCCTCGCTCCCATAGAAAAATAGAAAGTTAAGGGGACAGCTGTGGGCATAGGGAGAAGGGGTTAGATGTGAGACAGGTTGGAGAGATAGAAATGGCGAGATTTGGCAAGTGAGGATTACAGAAGGGCAGCTTGGTGGTCATCCGGGGTAACTGAGAGGGCAGTGGTGCCCTTGGCAGAAATAGGAAAGCCTCAAAGATGGGTATGTTTGGTGGGAGGAGGAGAGGAAAGCTTTGGGCATGTCATGTTTGAGGTGCCTGCTGCACGCCCCTTTCAGAATGTCCACTAGGTAGTTATTAGTGCTGAACAGGCACTTAGGGCTGGATAGAGAGATCTGGGAGTCATTTGCGTAGAGATAGGCATTAAGCTCACTGCTGCTAAGGAGGACGTTTAGAGAATGTGTAGAGGAGAAGAGCCGAGTGCAGAACAGAGCCTAGGTTTGGGAGACAGTATGTGGACAGAGATCTAACAAAGGAGGCACAGGAGAGGTGGGCAGACAGGAGGGTGAAAGCCGGAAGCACAAAGCACCTCATTGGCCTGGAGAGAAGGGCATCCAGAAGGAAAGAGTGGCCACCAGAGCCCCACACTGAGGGTCACTACAATGCCCCTCCAAAAATGGTATTTTTTGCTATTTTCCAGAGGAATGGTCAAGTTTTAATCTCTAGAGGATTCAAATTGGTCACATTTCCAGAACCCCATTCAATGAACCAACATCACTTGCCCAAATGCTGCCTTCTCATTGTTAGCACGACTTTTCCAAGTGCAAGGAGAGGTTGTTCTCCCTGTTCTGTACAATTAGACAGGGAGTCCTGAAGACCTGAGTTCAAATCTAGCCTCAGACCCTTCCTAGAACTATGTGACCCTGGGCAAGTCGCTTAGCCTCAGTCTGCCTCAGTTTCTTCATCAGTAAAATGGGGATAATAATGCCTACCGACCAGAGTTGTTGTGAGGTTCAAATGAGATGGAATTTGTTAAGTGTTTTTCCAAATCTTAAAGCTATAAAGGCTATTTATTATATTATCTCTGTCTAGAGCAGAGGATCAATCACTTCAGGAACCCATTCAGTGCAAAGGTCTATTAGCTCACTTTGTGACCAGGAGAGTTACCATATAAATCCATCCACAGCCTGTCCAGGAGCCAAGTGATGCTTCAGTCCATTTGTCTTGAGGATGGCCTTGTCCAGACCAGCAGGATTTATCTCTGGCTCTGATTGTGAGAGGTGAGGATAAGAATTCTGATCTCCAGGCAATGGCTTTGGAGGCAGAGAGCCAGCGTTTGGCTGCCAACTCTGCTGCTTGGCCCTGAGGTGAGCTTGGGTGGAGGTCATACTCAAAGGTCTGTGCTCCTTAGAGCATCCTTCACCCCCATTGCCTTCTCCTGATCCCATCCTCACCACTGTCCTCTGAACATCCTTCCTTCAGATATGTTCCCATCATGGATCCCAGTTCAGAGAGCTGTGCTATGATCACTTCCCTTGCTGTGGACACTGATCCTCCTCTCCTAAAGGAATGCAAGGCCCCCTCCAGTCTGCTGGAACAAATCTCTTCACTCTGGGCCTCAGTTCCCTTGGCTATAAAATGAGGTCTTGACCTGGGGCCCCCAAGATCCATTCTAGCTCTGGATTTGGGAACCTATTTTGATCTAAGAGGCTATGATTCCATTTTCCAGGTGAGAGAACTGAGGTCTAAAGAGTCATTCTCCTTTCAGTAAGCAAGTTAGTAAATGGCAGCTAGGCACAGGGATGCCCAGGGTGGGGCCTCCTAGATGGGAGGCCAGTGGTGGGACTTTCTCCCCTAAATAGACAAAGTGTGATGTGACTCCTCCAGGTCAGGGTCTCTATCACTTTTGTATTTGTACCCCCAGCACCTAGCTCAGTCTCTGGGACACAGCAGGCCCCTCAGACATGCTTTTGGATGGATGGACAGATGAATAGAAGGATGGATGGATGGATAGATGGGTGTATGTATGTATGTATAGATGGATGGATGGATAGATGGATGGATGGATGGATGGATGGATGGATGGATAGATGGATCGCTGGATTGAAGAGGAAAGGGTACTAAATCAGGAGTCAGAAGACAGAGGTTCAAATCCCAGCTCTTCCACCACTCTAGGGCTGCCTCAATTTCCTTCTCTGTAAAATGAGATGGGGCCAAATGGTAAGAGGTCCTTTGAAGCTTGGACAGAACTGGTCATCTGCTATTCTGTAGCAGCTTCTCCCTGGACACAGGGCCAGTGTTGTGATGCTCTCTAGGGTCCTCCTAGCCAGGTCTGACAAGTCTGGGGTGGGGAGGGAGTTGGAGGGGCGGGAGAGATTCTCTTCATCTGGCTGTGGAGTCCCACCATTCCAGTAGGACTGATTGCAGACAGAACCAACCGTGGGAGCCCTGGCCAGGCTCCCCTGAAAGAGGCCTCCCTCCCCCTAATCTCCCAGTGCCTCTGCCCTGCCCCCATCCTATCACCTGCCAGCTACAGTTGAGCAAGTGTTGACTGATAACTAAGCTGTGAGCTGAGGGATCAAGGTGACCTGGGGAACAACGGGCAGGGGGTGGGGACGCAGTTCCTTTGCAGGGCTGGCTTTCAGATCGCCCCTTCTCTGGGGGAGTGAGCAGCGGCAAGCCCAGAGCTGCCGGCCTGGCTTCTTTTGAGGATCTCAGAATGGAAGAGGAGAGAAGGGGCCTAGGACAAAACAGGGGAACCAGAAGGGATCAGGCCTGGAAGAGACCTCAGGACATGGAATGTCAGGGCTGACAGAGACCCTCCATCATAGGCAGTTCTCACCTGGAGTGACCATAGAACATGAAACATCGCCAGGCTGGGGAGGGTCCCTAGAAGAGAGGAGAGAAAATAGAGAATGATGAGATGGAATTGGGTGGTGGAGGGCTTCCACCTGAGAAATGAAACAAATGCTCAAAGTTTCTTGCAACAAGAGTACAAGACGAATCAAAATCTAAAGGCTTCTGAGAAAGAGCAAGTGTTTTAGGCCTGGCCATGACAGATTTGGGGATTGTTAAGGGAAATCAGAGACTTCCGAGGCTTAAAAAGGAAGAGTCATTTTCTCCTTCACAAGGGGATGGAGGCAGCTTTGGAAAGATCTGTGCTGTGTGACCCTGGGCAAGTCACTTCCCCTGTTGGCGCCAGTTTTCTCATCCATAAGCTAGAGAAGGATACGACAAAGCAGTCCCGTATCTTTGCCAAGAAAACCCCCATTGGGGTCAAGAGTGAGGCAGGACTGAACAACTACTGGTCTTTATCCTTCCTAATAAGGTGTACAGCAGGAGCTTAACAAAGCTAATCACTGAATGAGTGATAAGATACTGTTTTCTTTGGATGGGATAGGTCTTTACTCATTCCTTTGGCTAAAAATGGACCTGGTCCTCTCACGTGAATGGAGTTGCGGGGGTCACACATCCATCACCTGCCGATGGTGTGGAGGGGATGGTCACCTGTCTGGAGCCCTTGCTGGCTTATTTGGGCAGGGGCCAGCAAGCTCCTGAAAATTCTTGTCATAGAGCATCAGCGCTGGAATAGGGTGTGTGAGGTCTAGATGGGACCTCCAGGGCAGCGCGTTGCCACAGAGTGCAAGGCTGCTGGCCTGGGAGTCAGGAAGACCTGAGTTCAAGTTTTACCTCAGACAACTTACAGAGCTGTGGGACCACAGGCAAGATATTTCACCTCTCTCCTCCTCCGTTCTTCATCTATAAAATGGGGACCATAATAGCATCTGTCTCCCGGGGTTGTTGAGACGACACATACCCTGTTTTTAAACCTTATGTGCTACATTATAGCTTTAATAGAATTAAGAGCTGGAAGACAATGTGGACCACTGAGCACAGAATGACTCACCTGGGAACATCCACTGTTCAGTGCCTGAGGCAGGATTCACACCCAGGCCCTCCTGACTAGACTCCAAGCATGTCGGAATAGACAGACTCTCTTACCGCTAAGTTGGCCCCCAAACACTGACTCTATTGATTGCCTTGGCTTTCCTTCCCATCTGCCCCCGCATCCTTCTGACCCAACCTCCAGAGGCCAGGTCTCTCTCCTTCCGCTTTGGAACTCCTCCTGGGGCTTAGCTGGCTTAATTGGAGAGCAACCAAATGTACAGAAACTGAACTCTCAGTGGCTGTAGCTGGCTGCAGACCACGTTCTCCATCCCACCCAACTTGGGCGCCTCACCGCCTGGTCTGCTTTTCCACCTCTTGACTGGAAGAGGAATCAAACCAAAGCCGCCATTGCTTCTGGAAAGGGCAGCCATGAGCTTTCTTACCATCTCGGTGACTCCCCAGGTTAAGAATTAAAGGACCCTAACTTATTGTTGTTGGTGAAAAGTCCTATGCCTAATAGCTTAATTTTAGACAACTTCGGATGTTCCTCTACCCATAATCTGTAATTCAATAGATCTGATATTAAGCTTACAAACCTTTTGACTGTAGGAAACTGCCACCAAGAGTAGGGACATTGCAGGGATACAATATCTCCCCAACTTCATGTCCATTCCAGGCAGGATTAGATTATCCACTTGCATTCAGTCAGGCTTAAAGTCTGCCAGGTGTCAGTGGGGAAATTGAGTCAGGAGAATCCCACCTCAGCCCGTGCTGAACAGCCGCTCTCCCACCCTTGAAGGGAGGGATTCATGAAGGGCTGGTCATACTAGACCAACCATATTTCCTTTGGTTTTCCTGCTCTGCAGAATATAGACAGAGGTACTTCGATGTCACCAAAGCATTTGGCAACATTGCTCACGCTGTCAACAAGGACAGATCGAGGAGACAAGCTCCACGGTGCAGGAGAAGCGAATCCAATAATGGGCTGAATGTCCAGGCCCAGGTCCAGCAGTGCTGCCTCAGAGGGAACTCTCTGCAGCAGACTCACAGTGATCTAGGTTTGGGCACCTGCTACTTTGCCCTTTGCTGAATGATCCCAATGAACAGTAGAAGAATGATGCTTGTCAAATGTCCCAGTGACTCAAGGGTTGGAAAGAGAGAGCAAGCCAGTGTGTTTGTGGCAGTCAGCATCCACCCCAAATTCTTTCTGCTGATAAGTAGTGGGGACAAACGTTCGATTCTTTCATGGGTATAGAAAGATTGACTTTGCAAGGTGGGGGCGACATGACTAGAAATTAGTTCTTGTGAAAAAGAGCTGGGAGTTCAAGTGGTCACTGAGCTTTATATGAGTGATGGTGTGATAGTGGGTGCCATGGCAGCTCAAGCCTCCTAGACAGTCTCCTAGAGAGACTTGTTGTCCAGAATGCAGGAGGTGATTGCTGCTAGGCAGCAGCTGGGGCAGCTGCTCTTTCTGCTGCATTTGCAGAGCACTGCATTTACAATCGGCAAGACTCATTTTTATCAGTTCAAACCTGGCCTAAGACACTTACTCTCTGTGTGACCCTGGGCAAGACAATTGACCCCGTTTGCCTCAGTTTCCTCCTCTGTGAAATGAGCTGGAGAAGGAAAGGTCAAACTGTTCCAGTATCTCTGCCAAGAAAACCCCCAGAGGGGGAAACAGTCTGCCATGACTGAAATGAAACAACAACTAAAGATGGGAGCTAGGGGGTGGGTGTGCCACAACACATTGGGCCAGTCCTGGAACCAGGAAGGGCTGAGTTCGAATCACACCTCAGAGACTTACTAGATGTGTGACCCTGACCAGCTACCTCCCCTCTGTTTTCCTCAGTTTCCTCAACTGTAAAATGTGAATAATAAAAGCAGAGTTGTTGTGAGGATCAAAGGAGACATTTGTAAATGAGCTTAGCACAGAGCCTGACCCCCAGCAGGGGCTTAATAAATGCTTATTCCCATTCCTTAGCCTCTTCTACCTTTATGGGATCACATCTGAAGGGCTGTACTCATTTGGGAGCCTCATATTTCAGGAAGGATGGTGTTAAACTACAAAGTGTCCAGAGAAGGAAGAGCAGGATGGGAAGCACCTCAAGGTCATGGCTTGTAATAATTGGCTGTGATAATTTGGATTTTTATCCTGGAGATGAGATGATGCAGGGGATACAAGATAATGGTCTTCAAGTGTTCAGAAGTCTTATGGAGACTTGGGAACAGACTTACTTTGATTGGTCCTAGGGGCAGACTTGGGAGCAATGGGGGTGGGTTCAAGTGAAAGGGCTGCTTTGAGAAGTAGTTGGTCTTCCCCTCCCCCATTGGAGCTCTTCAAGAAGAGACAGGATACCCACTAGCCAGAGATGCTCTAAGAGGATTTCTTGGTCCTGTAAGAGTGGGACTGACCGAACCTCCAGGTCCTTTCCAGCTCTAAGATTCAAGCCTACTGTGTCCACGTATCCTGTTATCCCAAATCCCTGAAAAGAAGGTATTAAAGAAGGGTTGTCAAGGGTATTAAAATATCCCTTCATCCACAGAGTCAAGGCTGAGCAGGGTTTGGTGCTCCCATTGATGACTTCTCCTTCTGGATGCTAGGACCTGCTGCTCCCTGTCAGCGCTCCCATTGGCCCCCGTCTTTCCTCCTCCACTGTTTGTGAGGGTTGGTCTTCTGCCCACTACATCACAGCCCCTGCCTGTATCCAACTCTACTCTGGAGTTCCCCTTCCTTGGGGACCAGCTCACTTACCTGCCTTGTGGGCTGGGTGTCTGAGGGTGGGCATTTTCTATGTAAATGCTTTCTTAGAAACCACATCACTGCAAACAGCTCAACTGACTTGGTGACCCTTGACATTTGAATGGCTTAATGTCATTGAATAAAATGTCATTGAGTCATCTCAGCGGCCCCTCCCTCTGAAGCTTCTTTGTCCTTTACTGTCATTCTCCTTATATAAGTCCATCATTCATGTCTGCTCCTTCTTCCCCTTTTTACCTGTAGCCCCCTCCCATCACTCTCCATTCTCCCAGATGTTGCCATGGAGACTCAGGATGTAACCATGACAGCCAAGTAGACATCTCAGCCGAGAGTTCCCAGTTGCTTGTGACATTGAATGTGGAATTGGAGGAAAACAGCAGAACTGGTAGAGCCTGGAAAAGGGAGAAGATGGAGGGTTTTCTCCCTTACTGATACAGGCAACATTTCCCCCCTTCAGTAGAATCTAGGGTGAAGGGGAGGCCCAGGAGAGACAAAATCCATGAGTCCAGACTTTTCCGGGGAGATCTTGGGCAGTCTGGTGAAGTCTGTGAACCCTTTCTCAGAATAATGCTTTTAGATGCATAAAATAAAACACAGGATGATGAAAACAATCAATTATACTGAAATATAGTTATCAAAAAATATCTACCTTAAACCAAGTTCACAGACCCCAGGTTAAGAAAGGGGTTGCATCAAATTACACTTTAAAACCCTGTAACTTCTCTCCTGAGCCATTTAAAGTGATCACCTTTCTGTTCTGTCATTGTGGGCCAATGCTTGGGGCCAAAGAGTAAGGAGGAGATGGGACAGGAAGGAGGGAGCTTCCCCTTTACTGCTCTCCACGGGCCCTACAGTTTCATCATATGCACAAAGAAGGCCTGTTGTCCAGGTGACAGCCTGCAGCAGGCTGACCAGTCCTGGAGCAAATCCTCCTGGACTTTGCCTTAGATTGGCACTGCCAATGGCTGGCCCACCACTGCCCACTGGAATTTGGGTGGGGCCAGAAACTTTCTGGGTCTGAGCCGAGCCCCCTGGCATGATATCTCTCCCTCTGCCTCAGCTTGGGCATCTCCACCTGGTCAAGGCCTCCACCCCACTGTTTTTCCATGCTCCAGCTTCCATGTTTCTCCCTGTTCAGTTCCAACAGTCTCAACCTAGAGTTGAGTTAGCCCACTCAATTCTACTCAGGTAGTGAGCAGTGAAGTCAGGTCTTGATCCTGTTTCTTCCATGCCAACATCCCATATTGTCTCTGAGAGATGACTTACCCTTAGCCAAAAGCCTAGGGAAGAAGGGGAAGGAGTGAATAAGCGTTTATATAGTGCTTACTGTGAGCCAGACATGAAGCTAAACACTTGACAAATGGCATCTCATTTGATCATCACAACCACCCTGAGTTGTAATTATATAATATTTGACATATTATTAAATCTATTTTGCAGCTGGAGAAACTGAGGCAGAGGTGAAGCAACTTGCTCAGGGTCACCCAACCAGCCAGTATTTGAGGCTGAATTGGAACTTGGCTTTTCCTGTTCCCCAGTCCAGCATTCTGTGGCACTGTGGCACTTTGACTCCCCCCTTCTTCCCCCCTGCCCTCACCTGCCCCAGCTAGCAAGAGCCTTCTGCAGTCAATTCCTCCACTTCCCTCATTCAGTCTTGGACAATTTGGTTTCTGACTCCTTTGCTGGATTGATGTCCTCAACTGGGAGTGTTCCCCAAGTCTCCCTCTTGGACCCTCTCTCCTCCTCTTCCCCCATGAGTTTAATTCTCATCTCTATGCAGATGAATGTCCAGCCTCAGTCTTCCTCTGACCTTCAGTCCTCATCACCATTTGGGCCTTGGCCATTTCAGCCTAGAAGTGCCCCAAAGGCATCTCAAACTTACCATGGCCAAAACTAAACTCTCGCTTTCCTTCTAAAATTTCTCCTCTGCCGAATTTCCCAATTTCTGCCAAAGATCTCACCACCTTCTGTCTCTCATGCTTGTGACCTCAGTGTCTTCCTTAACTTTTCAGACCCCCTCCCTACCTGAATCCAATCAGCAGCCATATCTAGCCATTTCTACATCCGGGCCATCACCCACATTGATCTCTCCTGTGGGCCCATCCTTCTGAAGCAGCGGGTGGGCCTGCCCTCTGGATCCTTGCCAAAGTCTTTGAATGACTAGTGGCACCAGATGGGTCCCTGTAGTTCCTATCACTGGGATTTGCATGGCAAGTAATTAAGGGTTGACAAGAAGGATGATTAACATTGGCCTTGGAAGGAGAAACAACCACCCACTCAGATCTTCCTCCTTTCATTTGGGATGCTGTCAGTTTTCCTCTGGACTTCCAGCTTGTAGAGATAGGGGAGGAAGGAGTGGATCTCTCTTCCAAGGAAGGAAGCAAGAGAAGAGGAAAGAAAGGAGGAAGGGAGGGTAACTAGGTAGTTTCCACAATGGCATGTGAGCTTTGCTGAGACTATGTATCTCAAGTCCCTAGAGGTCTCTTCATCTTTCCTGAGCACAGGTGATGGAACAATGATCCCGAGATGGATGTTTCCAGCCTTGGCAGCTACCTTGTGAGCTGGAATGGTCCAAAGTCATGAAGAGGACCGTTGGCCAGCAGCAGGAGGGGTTTCTCACACCTGGGCCCCTTCTTGGATAAGAAGATGGCCACAAATGTTGTCCAGAAATTATGGACTTTCAGGGAGTTGCCCAGATGGTGAAGAGCTGAGGTGAGTGTGAAATCCAAGTTTCTGGAAAACTTTATGCCCCGGGAGATGGTCATAGAAGTCTTGTATTTTAGGCATTTCTTTTGGGGTGAAAGAAATAGCTGGGATATAACTATCTTAGGACCCTCTGATCCCTACTTTAGAGACTCTAGCCATGAATCAAACCCAGCCTTTGAAAGAGTGTACACAGGGTTCTAATCTGAGTGGTGGAGGGTGTAATGAGCCTGCGGATACAAGAAAAATCTGATTTTCTCTCTTGGGACTGAGTGTGGTTGAAGGAATATTTCATATCCCTTGAATAAAGTAAGTTCACTCTGTCCTTTTGGTGACCTCTCAAGGAACATAACATGCACGAGTTGGCCATGCCTTAATGTTTTGGGAACTAGCCACTCCCGGAACACATAGATAATACTTGGAGGCTCTGGCTAGTCCTCCCAGCATATGACTAATTAGCTTATATCTTGTGGCCCCCGTATGATATGTCCTTGACGAACAAACACCTGCATTCCCATGGCCATGTGCCTGACCAGCTTAGAACAGTGTGTGGAGCCATTGGCAAAAAGCCTTCTTTGTCTAGGTCCCTATAAACTCCCCTCACTTAGTGCAAGTCCTTGGAATCTTACCCATGGAGAGGACGCTCTGCCTGGGACCTCTTTGCTCCCAATTCGGACCCTGAACGCTGTATCCCGGGATTCCCCAGCTGATGTAATTCAGGTGTTGGTGCTCCTCGAATTGGTGATGTTTTTCTATTTCCTCTTATATCTATATTAATATTGCTATAATTATATTAGTATTAGGCTATATTAATTATTTCTGCTGTAGCTCTAAACTGTTCATGCATTTGCCTTTTCTGTAAATCAATAAAATATCCAGCTTCTTCTTCTCAAATGTGTCTTATTGTAGGTGTGAATCTGAACCATAAATTTCCTTAATCATACATAATTGGACGAATCTGAACCCCTTTTGAAATCACAATACAATGGTTCATATGAATGAAGATCAGGCGCCCTTTGTAAGAGAGGGCTCTTCCCTTGCCCCACGATGCAAGTTGTATGCTAATAACAATTCTGTGGGTAATTTGTCTCCCTTTTACGTATGAGGAAACTGAGGTTCAGGGAATCAAGCAATCAACTGACCAGCTCTTCCCAGGTGCCAGGCACTGTGCTAAATGGCAGGATACAAAGCAGGCTTGGGGAACAAAAATGCAGCTCTTGTCCTCAAGGAACACACGTTCTAATGGAGGAGACAGTACACTAACAATTGTGTACCTATATAAACATAAATTCAGAATATCCGTGTGTATGTGTATGTGTGTGTGTGTGTGTATGTGTGGGTATGTGTGTATATGTGTTTGTGTGTTTATGTGGGGTGTGTGTGTGTGTGTGTGGGAGTGTGTGTGTGAAACCATGTATGGGTGTGGGTGTATATATGTGTGGGGGGGAGGTGTGGATGTGGGCGTGCCTCTCCCATGCCTGGCATGCTCTCCCTCTCAGCCTCCCTGGCTCCCCACCCATCTTTCCAGCCTTTTATTGCATCATTTTCTGATCTAACCCTCTGCCCACCCTCAGGCCTTGTAACATGCCCACTGCTGCAGCTCAGACAGGCTGCGTCTCTTTCTGCCCTCCAACTACACTCTTTTTAATGACGGTTGCCCCCAATTAGCCTGTCAGCTCCCTGAGGGCAGGCCCTGTTTTACTTTTTCTATCAGTATCCTAACAGCACATTGCTTAACACACAGTAGGTCCTTCACAAATGCTTTCATTCATTCGTTCGTTCATTTGTGGTGTCCCTGGCACACAGTAGGTCCTTTGCAAATGATTCTTTCATTCATTCATTCATCGTGTCCTAGCACAGAGCAGGTAGGCACTTAATAAAACCTGCTTGATTATGACTGTAGGGATTGACTGGACAAGGGCTGAGAACTCATTAGAGGCAAGTGTAGTGAGAGAAAGGAGAGAACTAAAGGTGCCTTCTCGGTGGTGAACCTTGGGGAGTGGAAAGCTGGGGAGGGCCAGCATGGTTAGGAGAAAGAGGCCAGCTTTGGACTCAGGGGTTGAACTGGGGGGATTGCAGTGGACTGGATTTCAGTGGACATTCTGATTCTGCTGATCTGGGGACTTTTGGGTCAGCCCTTTAGAGGCCTCAGTTTCCTCACTTATACAATCAGGCCCTCTAAGATCTTTCTGGATCTGTATCCTACAATCTCTTCAGTGTTTCTTTCTTTTGCCTTTCATTCACTTGTCATCCCCAGCCCCCAGTTCAGGACCTTGAGCATCACCCCAGCAGACCTAAAGTTTGATGAATGACTGAGTGAGGGAGGGAGTGAGAAGTCAGTCTCTTCAAGGGTCTTATGACTAGAACGTTCAGAACCTGGGCCCTTCCACTGAGGCTGGGGACCTCCCAAAGGAAATTTGTATCTGCTGGCTTTTAAAGTAAAGTCTAGTTCAGTATCTCCCCTTACCCTCAAATGTAGATTAATCTGTGGGAGATCTGATTAGATTATAGGAGGAGGAAGACTTTGGTCTGGAGAACAACCACCATGGCATCCTTATCTAAAATCAACTTTGTAGAACCCCTGGCATACAGCAGTGATAACTGGCACGGTCCCACACCCAGATGCCAGAGGGACGGGGCACCCAGACCCACGGGTCTTAAGGGAGCCTAGATCTCCAGGTCAGAAGTGCCAGTTGTCTGCAGTTCTCTTTCTCTCTTTAACAAATCTATCGATCTCACTTGTTTTTATGTCACGATTTCTGAGCATCTTCCTCTTCCTCGTCTTCCTCTTCTCCTGCCCAGGGAGACATCCCTGGTGCTAAAAGTTCAAGAAGAAAGAGAAAAAAATACAATCATTTCAGCAAAAATTCCCCAAACATCGCCCCCCCCCCCCCTCCCCAGGCTGCAGAAAAGGGAGGAAAGTGCGTCTTCTCACACCTCCGGGGACAGGCTGGGTTGTTAAGGTCATTATGGTGTTTCATTTTTTTCTCATTCTTTGCATTCATGTTGTAGGCGTTGGAGAGTTTCCTGGGTCTGCTCCCTTCCCATGGTGCCCACTCTGCTGACCCTTCTCCTGTTACTCTGCATTTCCCAGACCTGCCCTTTCTTATGGTTCCACGGCATCTGTGTGGTTGGGTAGTTTCAAGGATTCCAGGAGCACTTTGCCCTTTCCCGGCCCCCCCCCCCCCCACCTTTCTAGCCTCATTGTCCATCACTCCTCTCCATCGTAGGCGGTGGTCCAGCCAAACTGGCTCTCTTACGGGGTGCCCCATCCCGTTCTCGGCGCCTTTGCAGAGAGGGGCGCTTTAGGCCAAGAAGTCCCACCAATGCAGCGCGAGGCTGGAGAGCAGCTGACTGACCATAGCTTTTCAGGAGCAAAGGGATTGTTGGTTTGATCTCGGGTCCAGAGTGGAGGGGTGAGGTGGCTCTGGATGACGAGGGTGGGGCATGAAACTAGGGGAGCACCTTTTCTGAAGGCAGCCTGCCATGGAGGCCCCAGACACCCCAGACACTATATTTTGTTTCAGAGCCACTCCTGGGCAGCAGCCACAGTCCTGAGAGCTAGAGGAGCCTCCACTCCCTAGCCTTGCTGCAACATAGGCCCCTTGGTTTGAGCCCCCATAGGCGGGGCACAGGCACACGAAGGCAGAGGTATCCAGCAGGCAGCCAGAGAGTCAGGTCTATAGCTTGGGACAGAGATGGGGATTCATCTGCATGGCTAGAGAATTTGTTCAGAGGAGGGCCCAATGAGCTAATCTTGAGCACTGACCTTTGATACAAGTTCCCAGGCTCCAGATATCACACTCCTGGGGCCATTTAAATCCTGCCCCTGAGCTTAGCCCAGCCAAATTAACTCTCTGTAAGTTTGCCTTCCTTTAGCCCATCCCCTCACCCAGGCCACTTCTCACGGTGGACATGGTGGCTTTCACATCCTGCCTGCTGTGATCTGGATGCAGCTGCAGCTCTGGGAGAGGTCTAGGTTTTTCTCATTAGTAACATTGCAGTGATGCTGTTCAGGTCAGGATCTCTGCCAGCCTCTCTGACCTCAAGCTGAGGGAATAGGGAAGGTCTCAGAAGGTGGTTATGAGGGACATGGCATCCTGGGCATCCCTTTGGTGTTTGCTGTGTCTTAGGACCACTAGCAGCTAACTGCATGGTCCATGGTCTACCAGCCTCCCCAAGAACACCTAGGGCAGACAAACACAGAGAGCCTGGGAACTTGCTTCCCCAGAGCTGCTCTGCCACGTGGGGCCAGCACACACTCAGCTCTGGTTGTGTCCACAGTCCGAGAGTCAAAGTAGAAACGCAGGACCCACTCTGCTGCTGAACATGCTGGCCAAAGGTTAGTGCCCTCAGTGGAGTTGCCTACCCCGAAGGGCATCTTTCTGCCCCAGAGCTCACTCGGCATCTCCCTGGCCATGGAGCAGCTTGACTCAAGACACAGGATGCTACCATCTCAAGAAAATGAAAATTGCTGGTTACCTAGATGGTGGGCATGAGCCAATGCAGGCTGCAGCAGCATCAGGGATGGGGTCACAAGACAAGGAGATGGGCCAGTCAGTCACATATCAAGGCAAAGGCTGACAGGGAGTCATACCCCAGGGGAGCTCTTATAGGAATCAAAGGAGGAAAGGATGTGTGTTGACACCAGCAGTGAGGGTGGGGGGGTGGGGAGGAAAGGGGCTGGGGACACTTATGCTCAGAGGTCCTGGGCCCCACAAAGCACTAAGAGCCTGAGAACCACTCCCCACCCTGCAACTCACAAGGAATGTTCTAATCCTGGGAAATTAGGTGACTCTCCATGTCCTTGGCTGGGTGCAGGCCAGGAGGCCCAGAGAGTTGGGGTTCTGATGAGCCAGGAGGCCATAGGCTCCCTCTGCATGTGTAGAGAGGTGGCCCATGGCCCTCCTGGGTGTGGGAGGCGCCAGGGAACCACCTGGGACAGAGAAGGCATTTCTACAGTTCTCTGTGTCCACAAGGTATTTTCTGGGGAATCCTTCCCTCAGTTGGGGGAAGCGGGAGTCAAGGGATACCAAGACTTTCCAGGTTCAGAAACAAAGCCGGGGGATGCAAAAGAGACTTAGAATTCTGGCTCAAGGACTGGAAGAGGCCTCGGAGGCCATCTAAGCTAAGCCTAATTTACAGGTGAGAGGATCCTAGATGAGGAACTGAAAGGGACAACGTTCAAGGCCATCTAGTTTGACCCCAGCCTCTGGCAGAGAAGGGAACAGAGACCCTGGGAAGAAAGCAGGCTGGAAGCCTGGGCCTTCTGGCTGAGAAGGAAGGAAGGGAGACTTTGGAAGATCCAAAGAAAATGGAAACAAGAGTTTGTTTCTCTTTTTCTTGGGGGGCAATCAGGGTTAAGTGACTTGCCCAGGGTCACACAGCTGGTACACATCTGACGCCGGATTTGGACTCAGGTCCTCTGGACTCCAGGGCCGATGCTCTAACCACCACTCCACCAGAAAGCCTGAAGATAAGCCTGGATCAGAGAGGAGAGAGCTACAGCATGCTAGAGAAGGAAGAAACCTGCCTGGGGCCCCAAGGGAAGGGGAAGGGGGTGAGGCAAAGTGACCCAGAACATGAGAGGCCAAGCTCAGCACCTCTGAATCCCCAGGCACTGGAGGGTGGCACGCAGGACCTGCTGGGACTGGACCCAAGGAAACCTATCCAGGCAGGTC